>NC_028451.1:48105793-48125234 GCF_000263155.2 Setaria italica | reverse complement strand
CGGTCGGTGGAGGAAGAAAATACCTGTTAGTATGACAGGTGGGTCCCACGAACGGTGTTAACAGGAGAAGAAACGGTGCTTGTCCCGTCTATAGCGATCTCTCCAACCCAAACAAAAAATAGGATCATCCCATCCCATTCAACCAAACAAGAAATGGGATCATCCCATCCCGAAAAACTGGAACGGGACCGTCCCGTTCTACATTGTCTCCCAACCAAACGCACCCTAAGTAACATTTAGGGAAAAAAGTTCATGACCTGTCTATAATATTCAACCCACTCGTGAAATTAATATAAACAACCAACTTCTCTCATAGATAGTTATAATATTCAACCCACTGGTGAAATTAATATAAACAATCAACTTCTGTCATAGATAGTTCAAGGGGTCGGAGGAGGGACTTTATATAAACAACCAACTTCTCTCGTAGATAGTTCAAGGGGTCGGAGAAGGGACTTTTGGTCGTTTGTTCATTTGGTTCAATTATTTTTTTTTGGCCGTTTGTTCATTTGGTTCGATTATCTCGTTTTCTTCCTTCTCCCTCTCTATCATCTGTTCAGGTTCTAAATTCTAACAGTGGCGTCCACTGTGGTTTTGCACCAAGCAAAACTCACGATCGCTGCAACAGAAAAAATCCTTCAAACGATCAAGAGTGCTAGGAATGATTGTTGGCACCATCATGATCACCTCGTCACCTTCGTCGGTGATTTATCACTTTTGAGCAACTCAAACCTGACAGGAAGCCAAAAATCATTACCCTTCGCTAAAGTCTGCAGCATAGAGCATCCAAAACAAGCAAAGAGTTTGCAGCCTCGATCAGTGAACCAGTTAAGCAACCTCGAAGGTCCGGCTATGCACAAAACAAGCAAAGAGAAGCCTGCAGCAACCAGATAAGTAACCTCGAGCTAGATTTTTGTTTAGCAAATTTATTAATGAACTTTCTCTAAATACTATACCGATCGAATGTTGCCCCTTTTCTTAAAAAAAGAGAGAAATTTAACTCTAGTATATTCGATGCTTCCATATAAGTCCTACCAGAATGAAAACGAACGTATTTTCTAACCAACATGCCACGTTAAGCTGATACAACCAGCTTGTTGCAACAGACAACAACGGTCAACGGTCGTCGCTTGTCACCTTTGCATGGACAAAAACACGAACACCCTTGAGCGCAGTACGTGGGATAAAAATCTTTTAACCTCGCAAGTTTCGAGTTGAGAAGCAAAAATTGATTAACCTCGCACGAGGGTTCGAGTGCCATGCAGTTCAGCCTGCACATTTGGGACGCACACGAGGTTAGAGATCAGCACGGTTAACCTCGCAAGGTAACAAAAATCAAGTTGCGCTCGAAACCTCCGGAAGCCGACCCTCGCAGCAAGCATCGAAGCTGCCAGTTCCCAGGTGCAAAAACACTCGCCGCAACAAGCGCACCGTACCCTCGCGGCAAGCCAAGATCGCGGCAAGCTCAAAGCGAGGCTGCCACCGTCGAGTAGTCAACGGTCGAGGGTCACTAAATGCTACATGGCCTTCGATTAGTGAAGCAGATAAGCAACCATGGTTTTTGTTTCACCAATTTAGACCTTGTTTGTATACAAACTCCTAAAGTTTAGTAGTGTACTAAAGTTTAGGATCCTCAAATTGCTAGTCCTAAAGTTTAGTAGAGGGCTGTTTGGATGGACAGTAAAATCTTTAGGACGTTAGAGGGAAGATGTCATTTTTACCCCCCAATTACTCCTCTAAACTACCCCTGCACTGTTCACGTCATTTAGAACATGATAGCGGCGGCGACCGCTCCGACGATGGTGATGAAGCTGACAACGGAGGAGGCGGCGCCATTGCCGGCGGGAGTCTCGGTGGGGGCACCGGCTGGGGTGGAGACTGAGGTGGTCGGGGTCATTGCGGAGGGCGCGGGCGCGGTCGGGGCCTCGTTGGGCGGGGCCGGGGGAGAGGCCATCGGGGACAGCGCCGAGGCGGTGGGCGGCTTCGCGTCCGGGGACGGGGCGCTGGCCGGGGACCGCGCTGGGGGAGGCCGCAGCGGGGCCATCCTGGGCGCCGGGGTGGGCGTTGCGGCTGGGGCCTGCGCGGCTGCGGTGACGGCGAGAAGCGCGACGATGGCAGCGACCACGGCGAATTGGGAGAGAGAGGTTTGCGGGAGGAAGAACCTGGGGGATGAAAGAGAGAGAGGGAGGGTGCGGCAGGAGGGGAGAGAGAGCGAGGGCAACAGGGGTAAAGGGGGACTTGGGGACCACTTTTAGGAGAAGTTGGGGCCTTTAGTACCCCTTGGGTCTCCTAATGGAAATGGCCATCCTAAATGGCCATCGTTTAGTAGTGCACTTTTAGGACTTGTGCATCTAAACATAGGTCCTAAAAGTGCACTACTAATCTTTAGGAGGGTGTATCCAAACAGACCTTTAATTAACATTCACAAGTATTTAACCCATCGAATGTCATGTTGCTGTTCTTTAGAAAATACACTTTAACTCTAGAACCTTCGATGCTTCCATATAGTCCTCTCTATGCCAGAAAGTTGTAAACATGCAGTTTACCGCAACCAGTCCACATGCATGCATCCGCGGACAGGCAAATCATCGGAGCTACCAAGTCAAACACCAACTCAGCGAGGTTGCTAAAAAAAAAAATCACCAGAGCCACCAAGCAAGCATCGAAGCTGCTAGCAAGGTAGGCAAACTCCAACCTCCGTGACGAGCGCCAACCTCGATGAAAATCTCCGTGGCAAGTTGGAGTGAATGCTCGCGTCATCCCGGAAGCAGGCGAAACTACTGCATCGGTTTCGACTCAATCTGCGCAGGCAGCTAGCGCTAGATCAGACAAGCACACTCAGTTCTTCGATACATCTCTTTCATATAAGCTACGAGGCCAAGTATCTTTGCTGACTAACAAGACCTTCATTGCTTGTGCTCATGGTTCCCCCAACTAAGTTAATTTGACACAATGAAATTATATCCCCTAATCCCTCAATGGAGGTTATTCTAGCTACTTACAGGAATGCAACTCGCAGCTACCACCAAGCTTCGATTTTTTTTTAAAAATAACTTCATCAGGCAAAGAGCCACAGCAAGCCGTGTGAGCATCTCCACACACAAGTTTACGATCTAAGCATGTCCAGCATTATTCAGCTAAGCTGCATTTTTGTATCTTACTCACCTGTACACAGTCAAGCATCACTTTAGATCGCTTAGCTGATCGAAGCTGCCGGAGAGCAAGACACTAATCAAAGAAAAGCAGCATGCCACTTCAGAGTCACTTGGACGATATGGCTCCGAGGGCATCCGCACGCCATCTCAGTACAGCATCGAAGCTGCCAAGCACCACATACTTTACATACTTTGTCTAGAGCCTTAAAGGGGCTACACTTAGAAACTCACTTCTTTTCCTTAGAAAATTTTCTCACTAACTTGCAGGACTTTACCAATTTTTCTCTCTACCAATACAAGTTAACTCTAGTAAGCATGTGATTATTTGCACTACTTATACATGTGGCTATCTAACCTATACTAACATATCACCAACTCATTTTTAATGCAATGTTTTATCCCACAAGAGACTAAGTTCAAATTGAACAGTTGAAGCAACCAAGAGTTGCGATATCGACTAGAGCATGATGCTCAGAAAGTAAGTCCATAAAAGTTTGATCATAAGCAAGTTTTCATCGACTTATCTGTTTATTTTGTTGTTACTATATTACAGTTGGATGAGGCATGTGACCTTCGATTGAGACATCCTTAAAAAATACTGCAAGTTACATCTTATTATTGAAATTTTTTCCATTCTCACCATTGTAAGTATCTCCCCACCCACTTAAGCTAACCCTTGCATTTTTTATTTTCAGGTACATTGGTTTTCAACTCGTAACCAAGTCAAGAATTGGGACATGATATATTGATTTTAATGGTGTGTTGGTTTTCATCAAGTGATATATCTTACGGACCTTTGGCTCTTATCAACTATTGGAATTATCTTTATTGGCATTCATCAGTCATTGACCTTCCACTATAATGGTTTTCAAAGCATCAAGTCACAACCTTCGGAGGTTCATTAAGGCGATTCAGGGCACTATTCTATTGCGTGCTTAAGTTTTAATCAAAATTACTTTCTTTTGGAGGGTTGATGACATGACCAACTATGATATATACCTTTGCATATGCAAGCATTTTATTCATATGCATCAAAGCATGCATCAAATCTCACAATGCATGGACGCATTACTTTCGTGCATGAATCAGAAAAGCTCGAGAGGCTAAGAGATTCGATTTCGTAAAAGAGAAGTTGGATGACGACCCACAAGTTTACCTTTTTTGCAATATTACTTTTTGCTCAAACATATAAAGCCAAAAGCAACAAAAAGTTGCGGCATCGTCTCTACCTTTTAAGCATTTTTAATTACTAAGCCTCAAAAGGCCACTACATTCCATTTATGCGCAATTGAGACTTGCATTTCTGTGCAAGCAGAGGTTTGCTTATCCCAATAGTGGATGCAAACACTTGAACTTTGCGTTTCTACGCAAGTAAAGCCTTGCATTTCTGTGCAAGCTCTAAGCCAAAAGTAACAACAAGTTGCGGCATCAATTTTACTTTTCGTTCAAGCATTCAGAGCCAAAGGCAACAAGAAGTTACGGCATCAACTTTACATTTCAATGTACACTTGTTTTCCCTCTAACCTCGCAGGGTTTTAAGTTTCACGGTCGAAGCAACCAAGAGTTGCGATTTCGACCTTACTTTTCGTATAAATTTTCTAATTCCACAAAACTCGGAGTAAGTTTTTGTTGATTTCCTTTTAACATACTTACGTATGAAATCCTCACTATGCCTCGTGACTTTGAACAAGACCGCATGCCGAAGGTTTTGAACCTCAAAACTCCACAGCATCACAGACATAAGCAAAGTCGAACTCACAACTTTGTGGGCTAAGGGGCTCCGCCTCCACCTCTGGAACTTCAGATTCCACAAGGCTTGACGCTTGAAGGGCTCAATCTTAGTACCCTCGCAGGTACGAACTTGCATATGGTGTGATGATACCTGAGTTTTGCTGCGAGCCATTAGGGTGGCAAGTTGTTTAGAAAATGTGGTTTTTAGTCTTGAAAGGACTTGTACGGAAGTATCGAAGGTGCATCCGTGCATTTTCCATGCATGTGCAACCTCGTTAATTAACTTGATTTTTTCGATCGAAGCTACTAAGCAAGAATGTAGGCACCTTAGCTGCCAGATGACGACGGTCGTTGCTCGTCACCTTCGAACGGCAGCGCTGCAAGGCTGCCAAATCGAAGCTACGGAACCCTTGGGAGTTAAGCCGTACTCAGAACCTCCGCGCGGCGAGTCGCGGAACCCTCGCAACTCAAGCTGCCATCCTTGACTATTAACCCTCGCAATCTCATATGTTTGCCTATGCGCAAGTCAAACCTGCGCTAAGAACCCTCACAAGTCGAGCCATGCTCCAAACCTCCGTAAATCAAGCTATGGAACCCTCGCAAGTCAAGTTGCGCTTGGCACACCGCTTGCCCAGCTCCAACCGAAGCTTCATGTCATCTATGTGTCACCTACGCGCAGCCAATTACCAGCTCCGGTCATACTTAAGCTCGTGCCATCAATCATTTGGAAGTGAAATACCAAGTCAAATCCAACCATGTCAACCACCGAGGGTCCATTAGCCCAGTTAATTCAAGGCATGAAGCTCATCATAACCTTCGTCTCATGTTCTCTCATTTTTAAAGAATAATGGGAGCTCCGAGCTGGTTTCTCAAGCCATGCAGTTCAAAAAAGTGCCGGCGCTTCTTAACATGCATTACTACAATTCTGTCACCCTCGATTTGTTTGTCGCTAGAAATAATTATATCATTTTTAATCATCTTGTTTATTCGCTAGTTGCTACACTAAGATGAGATACAATTCGCTGTTCGTTGTCCAAGGCTCGAAGCTATTATAAGCCCGTGTGCATGGACAAGCATGTGTTACCCTGCATGCATCTACTTTTGTCCTATGTAGCATGCATGTCGTTGCATGTGTTACCCCTGCATGCATCTACTTTTGTCCTATGTAGCATCGCTTGCATGCATGTCGTTGCATCCGCTTGCAACACGAACCTGCTAAGCATATGCCTGCAAACACCTTAGCTGCCAGGCGATGTTTGTCGCTTGTCACCTACGCACAATAGCAATGCAAAGCTGCTAGATCGAAGCTGCGGACAACTCCTGCATCTCCGAGGATGGCTCTGCATCACCTCCGCAAGGATCTCAACCCTCACGACAAGCACCGAACTCGGCAGCAAGCTGCTCTATCCTTGCAGCAAGAACCTTCGCACCTAGCGCCGACCTGCGGCAAGCTCCATCCTTGCGGCAAGCCAACCTCCGTGGCTAGCTTAACCCTCGCGGCAACCCTGCTACCGTCACCTCTGCATGCATGCGAGGTTGCTAAGGCACCAAGACAGAGCGAAGCATCGAAGCTGCCGAACACCACAAAATGGCATCGAAGCTGCTAGGCTTACATGTAGCAAAGCTAAAGCACAGCTCGTTACCTGCGAGTGCATGGCTGCATGCTCAAGCAAGTAGGTAGCGCTCTGTCCATCACCTTAACCCTCGCAGCTAGAACCACGCATGCATATATTACCTCGGCACGCTCTGCTGAGACCAACTCTCCCAATGCTAACTGCCCACCAAAGCGGGCAAAATAAGTACATAAGCAATTATATTAAACATCGATGGTTATGATCCTATTCTAGAGACAATACAGTTTCAGCTTGCCACCTTCGATGGTTATGATCCTATTCTAGAGACAATGCAGTTTCAGCTTACCACCTTAGATGGTTATGATCCTATTCTATGCATGCCAGCAATTGCTAAGCACAGATGGGTCAATCTTTTTCCCTTGATTGAAGGTATCTAGAAATACCGGAATGCAACAAATATGCTAAGTTAATTTGCCACCAAGACATGCAAATCTGACCAGCCGCCCCACTGTTAGAGAATGCGTGTGCACTATATTGCTTCACTTCAATCACTAACATTTCTGTTTGCAGGGTGTACCCCTTGGAGCGCTTATTACTTAACCATATGTGAATTTTGTCATTTCTTTTAGTATTCTTTGCTATGTTGCAACTAAGTTAATTCAATATAGTGAAAATTCGTGTGCTAACCCCTCTATGGAGGTCATGTTACCTACAAAATACAGGGCTATGATACTTGGTTTTCTGAAAAGGTCAATAATGAAGGTCATGACCTTATTGGTATCCCGTATATATTAACCTATTTCAAAGGTCTGGATTTTCCGAAAGGATAGGATGATCAAAGGGCTCAATCTCGGCATCATCCGCTACATTGGCTCGAGGGGCTCCACCTCAGCATCACCCTCGACTTTGCCTTCGCTACATCGGCTCTAGGGGCACCACCTCGGCATCACCCTCGACTTTGCCTCTGCTACATCAGCTTGAGAGGTTCACCTTCGGCATCGCCACCTACCTCGCCATCACTACATTGCCTCGAGGGGCTTGCCGTCAACTTCAACACCATCACCAACTTCACGTACGATTCAACTTCGACTACTTCCACTACGTGCGGAGCCGAGCTTCTCTCACGAACACCAGCCAAGAGGGGCTGGGGGGTGTACTGGAGGACCAATCCATCCTAGTTGCATGGTGCTCGTGTGAGAAGGCTTGAAGATGTTACAGATACCTTTAGCCACGACTACTCGACTACATCAGCCATCAAACCAAGGCCTGCTGATCGAGGGTCAGGAATGAAATTTTCTACTGATTCAAAGCTCATCATTCAAGCCACCCAAAGGCATACACCCGGAGAATGAGTTGTCGGCCTCTTTTAACATGAGCAACTATTAGATCTTGTTGTACCAGCCAAGATCAAATAGTTGAGGGTCTACTATTGGGGGTGCGCCTTAAATGGACTAAGGGTAGGAACCCTTTGTGTATAACATCGGGTGGGAGCTCCACCCGGTAGAGCCCCCATTTGGTACTAAAGGCCTTCCACCCACCGTTCATCTCCTTCTGCTATCTTTAGGCCTTCCATCCCTCATTCATCTCCTTCTGCTGTCTTTATTTCCCATCCGTCCCCCCACTGCTATCTTATCTTCACATGCACCATCCGTCCCCCCACCCCCGCTGCTATCTCTCTCTCCTCTATCTCCCCTTCCGCTAGCTAGATCTCGATCCACTGCCTCCCCTCTCCTCCCTCCTCTGCTCGCCCCTTACCGGCACAGTGAGGAGTAGCGGCGGGGCGAGGTGAGGTGGCGGCGGCGGGCGGGCGAGAGCGGCGGCGGGCAGAGGGCGGAGGCGGGAGTGGCGGAGGGCGGCGGGTGGGTGGTGGGAGGAGGGTGGCGGGCGGGTGGAGGCGGGAGCGGCGGCGGGCGGGCAGAGGAGGGCGGCGGGGCCAGGCATGCAAAATGCTACTCCCTGCATTCCAAATTGTAGGTCATTTTAATTTTTCTTGGTGCATAATTTTTGTCTAGATACAGTTTATGTCCAGATACATAATAATATGTACAATTTGGAACTATGTTTTTGCGTAAAATTTATGATGCCATGTACATAGTCTTCCGCTGCATGCATACGTTATATGATTGTCGATTATTCGGACCGCGTGGAAGGCGTGGTTAGCAAACTCAAACTCATATGATTGTCTATTATTCTTGGGCCATTTGATTTGTGAAAGAAGTTTAATTAGCTTGTTGACCCAGCATATAAATTTACTTACTGCTGATGATCCTGGAGGTGTTGATCTTGCATCGCGCTGTGCCGTAGAAGACGACGACAGTATTATCGTCCTCCTTGCTCTCCGCTGCGAGCACGAGGAGGAAGCAGAGAGTGACCGGGAGAAGCATCTTGCTGGTTGCCATTGCAGCCTTGGTGGTTGCCATTGCAGCGAAAGGTTTGGTCACCATTTATAGGCGAGAGGTGGTGTTTCGATGCCGGGGCTGCTTTCGATACACATGAATGATAACGTTCACTAGTAGAAGTAGAAAAAGGAACTTCCATCCTCAACAAAAATCTCGATTATTTTTGAACCCGGGACTAAAGGTGATCCTCAATAAAAGCTCATCCGTGGAGTCACTTTTAGTCCCGGTTGGTGTTACAAACCCGAACTAAAGTCTCCAAGGGACTAAAGGGTCCCCACGAGTCAGATGTGCTGTGTAGGTGAGATGATAAGGAAGCTACACGTGAGTTTTGACATCATGGGTTCGAATCCCACGCACCGGACACGTGCATATTTCGGGTGAAAAAATTGAATGACTTGTGACTTGCGACGTGTGGGGGGTCTCCTAGGATTTCTAATATTTTTTTGGCGCAAAACCTTACCAACCGGACTAAAGATATGGCTTTAGTCCCGGGTGAAAGACCTGGGACTAAAGGTCCTACCTTTAGTCCCGAATGATTAATTCCGGTTAGGAAAATCGAGATCTATTAGGTTTCCCAACCGGGACTGATGCTCGTTTCTCTACCACTGGTTCGTCGTCTAATCAAATGTGTTTGAATTTTTTCGTGGGAGAGAAGTTGAACTATGGCCTAGCTTCCATTTAATTTGTACTGTACAGTACAAAAAAATATGTACACCACGGAAAGACCGTAGCTCACCTTGGTTCACGAATGGTTGAATGCTAATCGGCTAAACTCATCGATTCTTTAGTTCCTAGCCAAAGTTAACTGGCTACATACCAAATCGACAATTAGTTTTGTTAACAAAACTTCTCGATGATGATTGTAATAATTAACTGTTACCAAATTGAAATCTAGCGAATCGTTCAAAAAAAGGTGAAATCCAGCCATGCCAACTAGTCTTGGTGTAATTCTCATTGATCCGATGCCAGAAAATTAGATCTCAAAAATTTCAAAATAATACCCTCGATTATACGTAGGAGAAAATAGATTTCATTGCATTTTAGAAGATATAGACACTAGATTTAATGTTTTGGAGATGACTCAAACTATAGGGTGGTGCACGTGTACCGTTTAGTTTTGACTTTCCAAAACCTTTGATATGAACATTTGTTTTAACATTTTGAATGAACAAACTCGATCTTCCTTTTGAAAAGGAAGAGCTCATATATATGTAACCGCCATAATGTTTCAAAAATATACATTATGTATTTGGCTTCAAAAGCATGAAAAGTCATGGGAGGAGCGTACTATTTAATTTGTAGTGCACATACGGAATAATTTGTCATCATATGCATGTGCCCATGGGACCGTACACAATATGTATGTGTACATATATTGCTTACTGTATATTATGAAAAAGGAAAAATATTATAAGTTGCTGTTGACGTCGGATTTTGACATGTGTTTTGAATCGTCGTCAAAAAAGGAAAAGATTGGCCGATGCGGCGGGTTAAAAGCTACAGTTGGGAATCGGCCAATTGACGCTACGGTGTTTCGGCCGATTGACAAACGGAGTTGGTGAAGGTCGGCCGATTGGAGGCTGGAGTGGCTTGGGCCGGTATGGGCCTAAAGTGGGCCGGAGAAGAAGATTAGCTAAAGAAGAAGGTTGGCCCGTATGATATGATAACCAACTCCGATACGAGTTGTGTTTGTAAATATTTATTGTTATTTTCAAATTAGAGATAGATCCTAGTCGGTTAGGAAATCAGTTGTAACAGGCTATAAATAGCCATCTCTAGAGATTTGTAAAACAACACATCAATCAATACAATAAACCTATTTATTCTTCGTACTTTACCTTCAAGTCGGCGACTTCGCCAAAAACCTTTTCTTTTCACGAGTTCGTACGGATTGGCAGGGATGCATCGACACGATCTCCAGCCGATTTGTAAGTTCCGTTTATCGAGTAATATCTAAGCTTTAACTTAGGGCGCATCGCTGTTGTTTCGTTTAGATTTATTCACCAGTTATCGATATTAACTAGAATTATAGGATTTATCTATTGCTCTAGTTTTATCACCAGTTATCCAGCTTGAGATTCGAACTGTCGGCTTCGTTACTGTTATTCTTATTTATTGCCATATAGCCGATTAGATCTACTTCAAGTGTTGCGTTTCGTAGCGTTGTTTAAATTGCTCTAGTAGTTTCTTTACAATCGCTACGTGATCATCGGCTGCTCTATAGCCGGTCATCTCTACAGTAAATTGGTCGATTCGCTGATACGCTTTTCGAGACAGATCGGAACTTCAGCCGATTGAAACCCCCGGAATTTAATACTCTTCTTTCCTTGTCAATCAACAGGTTAGATTGACTGGCACGCCACGCGAACCGCACCAGGGCAATAACTCGAACAGGAGTTAAGCAGATTCTCCCGGGTCGTGTGTCCGACGCTGAGGGTCATCGGCCGATTTTCAGCGCCAACAGTTGCATGACAACAATAACTCGTACAATGGTTATTGAGTTGTCTCGTAGTCCTACAATTTAGTTTCACGAAACAACGACCTCTTTCTCTCTCCTCGTTCTCTTTCCTCCACGTTATAAAAAAATCCTACGTGGCACTGCATGAGACGACCTATGAGACCGTTGATGTGTAGCAATGTATTTGCTCTAAACACTCTACCGCAAATCTAAAGGATCAAGCTTTAAAAAAAGTATTTCAATGGGCCCTCTATAGGCCCTCCATTTTTAGATGCTTCCGTACCCCCCGTCCATTCCTAAGCATGTGTCTGGTTTTGGGACCAAGTGGAATGGGTTGGGTCCATCCCACTTTACTAGGTTAGATTCAACCCGTTTGGTTAGGAGGGATGGGTCCGTTCCAATTTTTTGTTTGATTGGAGGGGCTGAGAAGGTTAGGATGGATACAATTCTAACACCGTTAGCCACGCTTATCAGTGGGTCCCACCTGTCATCTATGGGTCCCATGTGTCATCCTCCTTTCCCTTACCTTTCTTTTTTTTTCTTCTGGTCGGCCTTATTTTCTATACGCGGCTCGTCCACTTCCCGGCGGCACCGGCCTCTACCGCGTCGCCCAGCAGCACCCGCTGCAGTGCCGCCACCCCTACCGCCACCGGTGACCGCGCTCATCTCCTTGTCCTCCCCTCCGCCGCCGCCGCCGCCCATCCCTCCGCACTTCTTCCTCGACCCCAAGCATCTCCGGTGCCTGAAGAGCGGCAACATCCCCGCGGAGCTCGCTGGCATGCACCTTCTCAAGTTGCAGCTGTTGTACGTGCACGTCCGCCTCAGGAGGCGCGCTGACATGGACGCGGGCACCGCCGAGCTCCGGCGCAGTGTGGACGCCGTCCATCCCCAGCGCGGCGGCATGCTCGTGGGCGACGAAGCTCGAGCTCGGCCGGCATATATTGCTTACTGTATATTGTGGCAAATGTAGGACGACGTTTTGATGGTCTTTTTACTTTTTTAGCTGTAGAGATTGTTGGATATATAAGCACTTTTAGTTTTAATTTAATCCAGAAATAAATCATGAATACGATGAACAATAGATTAAATTAGACATGTCTACGCAAGATCTAGACAAGTCTATCATTGCAAATAGAATCACACATTCTACCATACTATCCAGTGCTATCAGACTGCAACAGATCATAATAGCTAGTATGGAAGACATAATTTGAGATAAGAGATCGTACGTTTCTTTCTTGATGAAGACCGGCTCCTGGACGACTACCGGGTACAGCAGGCGACGACGATCAGCAGCCTGATGTTGTTCGCGACGACGAGTGATGCCTGAGTGACGAAGAGGTAGACGAGCCGTGGTGAAGGAGTCGACGAAAAACTTGACGAAGCGGAGGAAGCGATCGAGCAGTCACGCAGAGCGCTTCCCAAAAACCTTATTCGCCCTCTTCCGGTGCAGGATCGCTGAAGACGACGGTTCCGGAGATCTGCTCTCCCAATCACCGATGCACGCCGACAATCGGGATGGAGTAGACTACGGTGGCGGCGCAGCAGCGAGAGGAGGCAAAAACCTAACTAGTACAGACCACCTTAGGGATACCCTAACCTTAGGGTCTTCCCGTATAGTAGTCTATATTGCATCTTTTTCATGAGGGAGGTGGTCCATATATATAGGGAGGAAAAGCTCCAACACCCTCATCTATTAGCAATATGGGACTAATAGATGGTGTACCCCCTCTTTACGCAAATGGGCCTTTGAGATTTATTCAGAATTATCATATATATGGGCCAAGCCCATATATCTAACAATCCCCCACCAGATCTCAAATACCAATTTAGGTGTTTTGCACATTTCTCACTACTGTTTGATATACCAGTATTTCAACAAGGACTGTTAAGTTGAACTCTCGCTTAGAGCTTCAAGCTACATTCATCCATAACTTGAACAATGGACTAAGCCTTGAATTGCAAGTTTTGTGCGGACAAGTTTCACTCAAAGTCGGAACTAGTACCTGGCTGCCAGTAGCCTACCCCGCGGATGGGGCATATAGGTCGTACCCCCTGGTCTCTTCATGAGCTTAGTAGAGATCACCCAAGTCTCACAGACTGCGACCTTACAACAGTCGGGCTCATATAGGTATATTTTTCCAAGATGTTCTGCAGGGCAACATCTTTGCTAATTAAAGCCAACAAAATATATTAAGGCAGTAGCCACCCTGCCATGCAGTGGTTTGAGAGTGTTGCATCATTTCTCGAGTGGGTTAGTAGGATACTCTCATGCTATCCCATGGCTTGTTCTTCCCAGATCCTACTTCACGGGATCTCCGAGCACATAGGTTGGGTTACCACCATGGTGTAGCTCATATGGGTCTCATACCCATCTCCTTTGATGCACTGTCTATCACATTACGTGACAGCCCCTTAGTGAACTGATCTGCCAAGTTTTTATCAGTTGAGATGTAATCCACTGATATTACTCCGGAGTTTCTCATTTTCCTGACAGATTTCAGACGTCTCTTAACGTGTCTTGATAACTTCATATTGTCCTTAGAATTGTTCACTTTGACTATCACCGTTTGATTGTCACAATTCATAAGTATTGCCGGCATAGGTTTCTCGACAATAGGCAAGTCCATCAAGAGTTCACGTAGCCAATCAGCCTCAACTGTGGCTGTATCTAATGCTGCAAGTTCTGCTTCCATGGTAGACCTCGTTAAGATAGTCTGTTTGGATGACCTCCATGAAACAACACCACCACCAAGAGTGAAGACGTATCCACTTGTGGCATACAGTTCATCAGCATCAGATATCCAATTTGAATCACTATAGCCTTCCAGCACCGCAGGATACCCGGAGTAGTGAATTCCGTAATCCATAGTACCAACTAAATAGCGCATGACTCGCTCAAGCGCATGCCAATGATCATCTCCCGGATTAGAGGTAAACCAGATCAGTTTGCAAACAACATATGAGATGTCAGGCCTAGTAGCACTGGCTAAATACATAAGTGATCCAATAATCTGAGAGTATCTTAATTGGTCTCTACCAATTCTCTTATTTTTCCGAAGTATCAAGCTTGGATCATAAGGTGTGGAAGAAGGCTTACTGTCCTTGAAGCCAAACCGGCTCAAGAACTTTTCCACATAATGAGATTGCGTGAGAGTAATCCCATTCTCTCCTTTGATCAACTTGATATTCAGAATTACATCTGCCTCTCCCAGATCTTTCATGTCAAAATTTTGGCACAGAAATGACTTGACCTCTTTAATCACGTCAAGATTTGTACCAAAATTCAGTATGTCATCGACATACAAGCACAATATAACTCCCTCACCCCCACCATGGCGGTAGTACACACATCTATCAGACTCATTGACAGAAAAGCATGCTGATATGAGTGTAGTATCAAATTTCTCATGCCACTGCTTAGGTGCTTGTTTCAGGCCATACAAAGATTTCAGCAATTTACACACCTTATTCTCTTGACCCTTTATTACAAACCCATCAGGCTAATTCATATAAATTTCCTCATCCAACTCTCCATTAAGGACAGCTGTCTTAACATCCATCTGATGAACGAGAAGACCATGTGAGGTAGCAAGGGAAAGTAATACTCGAATACTGGTCAATCTAGCAACATGTGAGTAAGTGTTGAAGAAATCTTCGCCTTCTTTCTGGGTATAACCCTTAGCCACAAGTCGAGCCTTGTACTTATCAATAGTACCATCAGGCCTAAGCTTCTTTTTGAACACCCACTTGCAACCCACAGGTTTACAACCATATGGTCGATCAACAACCTCCCAAGTTCCATTAGAAAGAATAGAGTCCATCTCACTATGGATAGCTTCTTTTCAATCATCTGCATCTGGAGATGCAAATGCCTCTGAAATAGTCTTAGGAGTATCGTCTTAGGCATACACCCGGAGAATGAGTTGTCGGCCTCTTTTAACATGAGCAACTATTAGATCTCGTTGTACCAGCCAAGATCAAATAGTTGAGGGTCTACTGTTGGGGGTGCGTCTTAAGTGGACTAAGGGTAGGAACCCTTTGTGTATAATATCGGGTGGGAGCTCCACTCGATAGAGCCCCCATTTGGTACTAAAGGCCTTCCACCCACCGTTCATCTCCTTCTGCTATCTTTAGGCCTTCCATCCGTCGTTCATCTCCTTCTGCTGTCTTTATTTCCCATCCGTCCCCCCACTGCTATCTTATCTTCACATGCACCATCCGTCACCCCACCCCCGCTGCTATCTCTCTCTCCTCTATCTCCCCTTCCGCTAGCTAGATCTCGATCCACTGCCTCCCCTCCCCTCCCTCCTCCGCTCGCCCCTTACCGGCACAGTGAGGAGCAGCGGCGGGGCGAGGTGAGGTGGCGGCGGTGGGCGGGCGAGAGTGGCGGCGAGCAGAGGGCGGAGGCGGGAGTGGCGGAGGGCGGCGGGTGGGTGGTGGGAGGAGGGTGGCGGGCGGGCGGAGGCGGGAGCAGCGGCGGGCGGGCGGAGGAGGGCGGCGGAGCCAGTCGTGCGGGGATTTACTTTTTTAATTTTTTAATACCCTTTGGTACCAGTTATTTCAACCGGTACTAAAGAGCCCCCTTAGTACCGAACTACTAAGTACCAGTTGCGAAACCGGTACTAAAGGGGTTCACAACCGGTAATAATGGCATTTTCCCTAGTAATGATGGCACGGCAACTCAACACATATACCTGACCTTCATCACAGATTTATTTTTTCATTATATTATATACTAGGGGAGGTTCACCTTCATTATTAACCGATTACAAAAAAGCCTAGGAGCAGGCAAGCGAAAGGATCGATGACTTTAGCCAAAACCATTTGGACGTCCGGAAGGACCAGCCCATCTGAGGCGGCGATGGCTGGCATCTGCGCATGGACAGTGTCACCGGCACCCTTGTTGTGGCTGGTGGCGGCGCCGCCGGCGTTCGTCGTTGCATGCAGGCCGCCGTTGTTCATCGGACGGAGTAGCCCACCTGAGGCGGAAACCACATCGGTTGGGTGCACCTCCACGGCGACTGCCATCCCGGGAGGAATGCTTGGCGCGCCGCAGGCGTGCGGAGGAGCAACAAGGAACGCCTTGCCGCTGCCATTGCTCGTCAGGGCGTCCAGATGCTGTGCCGAGGTCAGGCTCACGGCCATCACGATCTGGCCCGTGCTCGTCGTCCTGCCGGTGCCGGGGATCGTGGCGTTGTTGATCACCAGCTGCAAAGGAGCATCTGCACACACGCACACGGTGATGAGACGACGACGGCATGCAAAATGCTACTCCCTGCATTCCAAATTGTAGGTCATTTTAATTTTTCTTGGTGCATAATTTTTGTCTAGATACAGTTTATGTCCAGATACATAATAATATGTACAATTTGGAACTATGTTTTTGCGTAAAATTTATGATGCCATGTACATAGTCTTCCGCTGCATGCATACGTTATATGATTGTCGATTATTCGGACCGCGTGGAAGGCGTGGTTAGCAAACTCAAACTCATATGATTGTCTATTATTCTTGGGCCATTTGATTTGTGAAAGAAGTTTAATTAGCTTGTTGACCCAGCATATAAATTTACTTACTGCTGATGATCCTGGAGGTGTTGATCTTGCATCGCGCTGTGCCGTAGAAGACGACGACAGTATTATCGTCCTCCTTGCTCTCCGCTGCGAGCACGAGGAGGAAGCAGAGAGTGACCGGGAGAAGCATCTTGCTGGTTGCCATTGCAGCCTTGGTGGTTGCCATTGCAGCGAAAGGTTTGGTCACCATTTATAGGCGAGAGGTGGTGTTTCGATGCCGGGGCTGCTTTCGATACACATGAATGATAACGTTCACTAGTAGAAGTAGAAAAAGGAACTTCCATCCTCAACAAAAATCTCGATTATTTTTGAACCCGGGACTAAAGGTGATCCTCAATAAAAGCTCATCCGTGGAGTCACTTTTAGTCCCGGTTGGTGTTACAAACCCGAACTAAAGTCTCCAAGGGACTAAAGGGTCCCCACGAGTCAGATGTGCTGTGTAGGTGAGATGATAAGGAAGCTACACGTGAGTTTTGACATCATGGGTTCGAATCCCACGCACCGGACACGTGCATATTTCGGGTGAAAAAATTGAATGACTTGTGACTTGCGACGTGTGGGGGGTCTCCTAGGATTTCTAATATTTTTTTGGCGCAAAACCTTACCAACCGGGACTAAAGATATGGCTTTAGTCCCGGGTGAAAGACCTGGGACTAAAGGTTAGGACCTTTAGGGCCTGTTTTCTTCCACCTTGCTAAACTTTAGTTGCTAAAAGTTGCTAAACTTTAGCAAAGCTGTTTGGATACTCTTGCTAAAAGGCATTTAATGAGCTGTAAAAGGACCTATCTACCCTTATTAAAGGTGCGCAGGAGGGGGGAGACAAGCAATAAATGAGGGGTATATGTTGTCCAGCCCACCTTTTAGCAAGTTTTAGCAATCAAAAACTTGCTAAAGTGCTAAACTTTAGCAACTCAACTTTAGAAAGTTTTAGCAAGGGTGTTTGGCAGTTTAGCAGCTAAAAGTTGCTAAACTTTAGCAACTAAAATTTAGCAAGGTGGAAGTAAACACCCCCTTAGTCCCGAATGATTAATTCCGGTTAGGAAAATTGAGATCTATTAGGTTTCCCAACCGGGACTAATGCTCGTTTCTCTACCACTGGTTCGTCGTCTAATCAAATGTGTTTGATTTTTTTCGTGGGAGAGAAGTTGAACTATGGCCTAGCTTCCATTTAATTTGTACTGTACAGTATCAAAAAAATATGTACACCACGGAATTTGTTTGACTTTTTTCGTGGGAGAGAAGTTGAACTATGGCTTAAGCTTCCATTTAATTTGTTTAATTTGTATTGTACAGTAAAAAAATATGTACACCACGGAAAGACCGTAGCTCACCTTGGTTCGCGAATGGTCTAATGCTAATTGGCTAAACTCATCGACTCTTTAGCTCCTAGCCAAAGTTAACTGGCTACATACCAAATCCACAATTAGTTTTGTTAACAAAACTTCTTGATGATGATTGTAATAATTAACTGTTACCAAAGTGAAATCTAGCCAATCGTTCAAAAAAAGTGAAATCCAGCCATGCCAACCAGTTTTGGTGTAATTCTCATATCCGATGCCAGCACACAACCGCTAATGATCCTCGAGGTTGCAAAATTAGATCTCAAAAATTTCAAAATAATACCCTCGATTATACATAGGAGAAAATAGATTTCATTGCATTTTAGAAGATATAGACACTAGATTTAAAATTTTGAAGATAGGGTGGTGCACGTGTACCGTTTGGTTTTGACTTTCCAAAACCTTTGATATGAACATTTGTATTAACATTTCGAATGAACAAACTCGATCTTCCTTTTGAAAAGGAAGAGCTTATATATGTAACCGCCATAATGTTTCAAAAATATATATTTTATATTTGGCTCCAAAAGCATGAAAAGTCATGGGAGGAGCGTACTATTTAATTTGTAGTGCACGTACAGAATAAATTGTCATAATATGCATGTGCCCATGGGACCGTACACAATATGTATGTGTACATATATTGCTTAGTGTTTATTGTGGCGAATGTAGGATGACGTTTTGATGGTCTTTTTACTTTTTTAGCTGCAGAGATATCACTTCTCATCGATTAATTAGTATAGGCCATGCGCACCGCACTACTAGAGAAATGACCTTTCGTCATGACGCTCAATACTGGATGTATTTTGGCTCGGTACTAATGCTCACATTAGTACCGAGCCTAACGGATAGTCCCCGAGGAGGCCCTTGTGCCCCCGTTTAGTACCGGGTGGGGGCTCCACCTGGCACGGTACTAAAGGTCACCCTTTAGTATCGGATGGGAGCTCCACCCGGTAGAGCCCCCATCCGGTACTAAAGGCCTTCCAACCGCCGCTCGTCCTTTTCTGCTGCCTTTTATTTCCCATCCGTCCCCCTCCCCACTGCTATCTTATCTTCACATGCACCATCCGTCCCCCCCACCCCCGCTGCTATCTCTCTCTCCCCTTTATCTCCCCTTCCGCAAGCTAGATCTCAATCCACTGCCTTCCCTCGGCTCCTCCCTCCGCTTGCCCCTTACCGGTGCAGTGAGGAGCAGCGGCGGGCGAGGT
>NC_028451.1:47958656-48105631 GCF_000263155.2 Setaria italica | reverse complement strand
CATACGCTGGAGGTCTGAGGCGGGAGGGCGGAGGAGGGTGGCGGGGCTGAGCATGCAGAGGGCGGCGGCGGGGGATTTGCTTTTTTTAATTTTTTTAATACCCTTTGGTACCAGGTTTTTCAACCGGTACTAAAGGGTCCCTTTAGTACTTAGTACCGAACTATTACTAACGGTTGCGAAACTGGTACTAAAATCCTTAGTAATGATGGCACGATAACGCAACCCATATACCTGACCTTCATCACAGATTTATTTTTTCATTATATTATATACTAGCGGAGGTTCACCTTCATTATTAAGCGGATGAAGATATGCCTAGGAGCAGGCAAGCGAAACGATCTATGACTTTAGCAAAAACCATTTCGACGTACAGAAGGGCCAGCCCATCTGAGGCGGCGATGGTTGGCATCTGCGCGTGGACAGTGTCACCGGCGCCCTTGTTGTGGCTGGTGGCGGCGGAGCCGGCGTTCGTCGTTGCATGCAGGCTGCCGTTGGTCATCGAACCGACGGTAACCACCACATCGGTTGGGTGCACCTCCGCGGCGACCGCCATCCCGGGAGGAATGGTTGGCGCGCCGCAGGCGTGCGGAGGAGTGACAACGAACGCCTTGCCGCTGCCATTGCTCATCAGGGCGTCCAGATGCTGTGCTGAGGTCAGCCTCACGGCCATCACGCACTAAAGGGTGACTTTTAGTCCACCAACCGGGATTAAAGATCCCCATAAGTTACTACAAAAGGATTGCATCCTCTATTGAACTAGATGTGTTATGTAAGTGAGATGGTAAGAAAGCTATGCGCGAGGCTTTTGGTCGTGGGTTCGAATCCCACGCACTGCGCACGAGCATGTTTCGCTTAAAAAATCGCGTTTAGTGTGAAACACTCGGGACAAAAGGCTGGACGTTTACTACCAGTTGGGAAAACCGAGATATATGGAACCTTTTGGACTAATGCTCGTTTCTCTACTGTGAACGTTCGTCGTCTAATCAAATTTGTTTGACTTTTTTCGTAGGAGAGAAGCTGAACTATGGCTTAGCTTCCATTTAATTTGTATTGTACAGTACCAAAAACAAATATGTACACCGCACGAATGGTCGAATGCTAATTGGCTAAACTCATCGACTCTTTAGTTCCTAGCCAAAGTTAATTGGCTACATACCAAATCGAGAATTAGTTTTGTTAACAAAACTTCTTGATGATGAAAACTGAAATCTAGCCAATCGTTCAAAAAAAGGTGAAATCCAGCCATGCCAACTAGTCTTGGTGTAATTCTCATTGATCCGATGCCAGAAAAATAGATCTAAAAAAATTCAAAATAATACCCTCGATTATACATAGGAGAAAATAGATTTCATTGTATTTTAGAAGATATAGACACTAGATTTAGGTCCTGTTTGGGAGGAAGGGGCTAAAATTTAGCCCTGGCTAAACTTTAGCCCTCTCAAATGAAAGGGCTAAACTTTAGCACATTGGGTGTTTGGGAAGAGGGCTAAAGTTTAGCACCTCTTCTGTAAAATGTCCCTTTTGCCCCTGCTGTGCTGCCCCTCCTACCGTTTTCCTCTCCGCCGGTGTTCAGCAGGGGCTTCTCGGGTGGCCGCGGGGCGCAAGCGGCCGGCAGCAGCGGCACCGGCGAGCACGCCGAGGAGGCGGCGTAACGCGGCGGCAGGGCAGGGGATGAGCCGGCGCGGCGCGGATCCAGCTGTAGCGGCGGTGGTGAGGCGGACTGCTCTGGCGGTCTCCACCGCCGCCACCTCGCTGCATCATTCTGCCGCCGCCGACAAGCCGAATCCGAAGCGCTCCCCGCGGTCGCAGAAGGGCGCCGGCCTGCTGCTTGCCCTCCATTGAGGCGCCCGGTCGCCGCAGCCGCGGGCGCCGGCGCCATGGCCAGCGCCGGCATGGCCACCGCCGGATCCGACCGGAGGAGGCGGGGGTCGGCGCGGAGGCGGCAGGGGCGGGCGGGGCCGGCCGGAGGTGACGGCGGCGAGGCGGAGGCGGCGGCACAGTGGCGCGGTCCAACCCAGGCGCGTGGATCATCGTGCGCACCGGCACCACGGGGTCGTCGGACAGTTGGCAGACGTGGGGCCGGCTCGAGGCGTGGCAGGAGTCGGCGGCGAGCAGCAGGGACACGGTGCGACTGCGGCTGCACCTGCTCCTGGACGGGCAGGACGACTGCGTGCTGGTGTCGGAGGCGCCACTGGGCAGCGACAAGGGCGGCGAGTTCTCCATCGACATGGACAGGCAGGTGCCGGCGCCGGTGCCGGCCGCGGCGGTGGCGGCGGGGCACTGCGCGGTGAGCCTGGGCGCCGCGTGCGTGGGATCTGGTGCGAAGGAGAGAGAAGAGCGCGGGGGAGGAGAGAGGGGAGGGTACCGGGTGGAATTTTGGATGAGGGGGACCACTTTTAGCACTTTTAGTCCATTTTAGCACCTCTTGAGAGGCTAATGGATTATGAGGGCTAAAATTTAGCCCCTCCATTTTAACCTAGGTGTTTGGGAGCACTAGGGGCTAAAAGTGACTAAAATAGGGGTGCTAAAATTTAGCACCCCCTCCCAAACACCCCCTTGATGTTTTGGAGATGACCCAAACTATAGGGTGGTGCCAGTGTACCGTTTGGTTTTGACTTTCTAAAACCTTTTGATATGAACATTTGTTTTAACATTTCGAATGAACAAACTCGATCTTCCTTTCGAAAAGGAAGAGCTTATACATGTAACCGCCATAATGTTTCAAAAATGTACATTCTATATTTGGCTCCAAAAGCATGAAAAGTCATGGGAGGAGCGTAAGTGCACATACAGAATAATTTGTCATAATATGCATGTGCCCATGGGACCGTACACAATATGTATGTGTACGTATATTGCTTACTGTATATTGTGGCGAATGTAGGACGACGTTTTGATGGTCTTTTTACTTTTTTTTAGCTGCAGAGATATCACTTCTCATCGATTTATTAGTATAGGCTATGCACTGTGCACTACTAGAGAAATGGTCTTTCGTCCCGAGGTTCAATACCGGTTGTATTTTGGCACGGTACTAATGTTGTACTAATGTTGAGCATTAGTACCGGACCTAACGGATAGTCTTCAAGGAGGACCTCGTGCCCCCCATTTAGTACCGGGTTGGGGCTCACCTTGTACTAAAGGTCACCCTTTAGTAGGTCACCCTTTAGTATCGGGTGGGAGCTCCACCTGGTAGAGCCCCCATCTAGTACTAAAGGCCTTCCATCAGCCGCTCGTCTCCTTCTGTTGTCTTTATTTCCCATCGTCCGCCCCCTATCTTATCTGCACATGCACCATCCGTCCCCCCACCACGGCTGCTATCTCTCTCTCCTCTATCTCCCCTTCTGCTAGCTAGATCTCTATCCACTGCCTCCCCTCCCCTCACCCTCCGCTCACCCCTTACCGGCATAGTGAGGAGCAGCGGCGGGACGAGGTGAGGCGGCGGCAGTAGCAGCCACGGCGGGCGGGCAGGGGTGGGGAGCAGCGGTAGGTAGAGGGCGGAGGCGGGAGTGGCGGAAGGCGGTGAGGGTGGGTGGCAGGAAGGCACAGGCAGGAGCGGCGGCGGGAATGTGGAGGAAGGCGGCGAGGCCGAGCGAACGATGGAGGCGGGAGAAGCAACGGGCGGGTGGAGGAAGGCGGCGGGGTCGGGCGGAGGAAGGCGGCGGGGGCGGTGGGCGGGGGGTGGAGGGCGGATGGAGGCGGGGGCGGGCGGTGGCGGTGGGCGGAGGAAAGCAGCACAGCTGGGCATGCGGAGGGCGGCGGCAGGATGATTTTTTTAATATTTAATACCCTTTGGTACCAGTTATTTCAACCGGTATATCGAACTACTAGTACCGTTTGCGAAACCGGTATTAAAGTCCCTAAAGTCCCTAGTAATGATGGCACGGCAACGCAACACATATACCTGATCTTCATCAAAGATTTATTTTTTCATTATATTATATACTGGCGGAGGTTCACTTTCATTATTAAGGGGATGAAGATATGCCTAGGAGCAGGCAAGCGAAACGATCTATGACTTTAGCAAAAACCATTTCGACGTACGGAAGGGGCCAGCCCATCTGAGACGGCGATGGTTGGCATCCGCGCGTGGACAGTGTCACCGGCGCCCTTGTTGTGGCTGGTGGCGGCGGAGCCGGCGTTCGTCGTTGCATGCAGGCTGCCGTTGATCATCGAACCGAATAGCCCACCTGGAACGGAAACCACCACATCGGTTGGGTGCACCTCCGCGGCGACCGCCATCCCGGGAGGAATGCTTGGCGCGCCGCAGGCGTGCGGAGTGACGACGAACGCCTTGCCGCTGCCATTGCTCATCAGGGCGTCCAGATGCTGTGCCGAGGTCAGCCTCACGGGCATCACGATCGGGACTAAAGGGTCCCCACAAGTTACTATAAAAGGATTGCATCCTCTATTCAATTAGATGTGTTGTGTAAGTGAGATGGTAAGGAAGCTACACGCGTGGTTTGAGGTTGTGGGTTCGAATCCCATGCATGAGCATATTTTGCTTAAAAAAATCGCGTTTCTTGCGACGTGCGTGTTGGGGGGTCTTCCGAGAATTTCTAATATTTTTTTTAACCGCTCCAAACTAAATCACAGTAGAAGTTACAGCAACTCAGGCTGGACCAAAACAGCAAGGAAAATCGAGATATATGAACTAAAGGTTGGAACTTTACTCCCAAATGATTAGTAACGGTTTCCCAATCAGGACTAATGGTCGTTTGTCTACCTGTTCATTTCTCTACCGGTGAATGTTCTTCGTCTAATCTAATTTGTTTGACCTTTTTTGGTGGGAGAGAAGCTGAACTATGTCTTCCATTTAATTTGTATTGTACAGTACCAAAAAAAAATATGTACACCACACGAATGGTCGAATGCTAATTGGCTAAACTCATAGACTCTTTAGTTCCTAGCCAAATTTAACTGGCTACATACCAAATCGAGAATTAGTTTTGTTAACAAAACTTCTTGACGATGATTGTAATAATTAACTGTTACCAAAGTGAAATCTAGCCAATCGTTCAAAAAAAAAGTTGAAATCCAGCCATGCCAACCAGTTTTGGTGTAATTCTCATATCCGATGCCAGCACACAACCGCTAATGATGCTCGAGGTTGCAAAATTAGATCTCAAAAATTTCAAAATAATACCCTCGATTATACATAGGAGAAAATAGATTTCATTGCATTTTAGAAGATATAGACACTAGATTTAAAATCTTGGAGATGACTCAAACTATAGGGTGGTTATTAAGTTGTCTCGTAGTCCTACAATTCCTCTTATGAGGCGGTTGTTTCACGAAACAACGACCTCTTTCTCTCTCCTCGCTCTCTCTCCTCCACATCATCAAAAATCCTACGTGGCACTTTAGAAGATGACCTATGAGACCGCTGACGTGTAGCAATGTACTTGCTCTAAACACTCTACCGCAAATTTAAACAATCAAGCTTTAAAAAAAGTATTTCAATGGGCTCTCTATAGACCCTCCATTTTTAGATGTTTTCGTATCCCCTGTCCACCCTCATACCTACTCTCTAGGGAATGGGCACAACCCACCCACCCTTCTTCCTTCTCCTTCCCTGCTACCTGACTTTGCCCTTGTTGCCCTTTGCGTCTCTCGTCCAACTCCATCCCACCCACCTTCGCCCCACGCAGCGTCTGGATCCACCAGCCGGTTCGAGGTCATTCGCCCACTGTGGTGAGCTGAGATCGCCATCGGACCAAGAATGAGAGAAAGAAGAGGCAAAAAGGAGAGGAGATAGAATAGAAAACTAAATAAAATAGAATGCTTAGTAACTAATGAACAGGTCTCACTTGTCATAAGAAAAATAGAGGGTAAGAATTGAGGGCTATTGCTAGGGTTGGAGCAAGTTTTAAGACCCTCAAGAAATAGAGACATGTCCCATTTAGTGTTTGAAGGGTCTGATTTAGAGACTATTGCTGAAGTTTTTTTTGAATCACACAGTACAGATGCAGACACCCACATACACGCACAGACGCTCGTCCCTATAAATACACGCACGCAAATCTACCCCTAGGAGCACCTCCGAAAGACTAAGCATGTCGTCTACCACTAAAAGAATAACGCTGGATAAATCCTGAAATAAATCCAAAAAAAAGCGAGCACCTATGCAGAGTCGAGGATTCGAACCCGGGTAGGTAGTGTCGGATTTAGTGATCGGTAGTCCACCAGGTAACCTTAAAGGTGAGGTGCTCGGTGCGGTAGTTGTCGGGGGTGCCGAACGTGACCGGCAGGATTGATAGGATAGTCTTCGTAGGGATGGAGCTGCTCAAAGTTGAAGTCCATGCGCTTCAGGGGTCTCGGTGAAAATGATGTTGAGGCCGCTGCCGCCATCGATCAGCATCTTGGAGTAGAGGACTCTGTCAATGGTGGGGCACACCACCAGCGGGTAAGACCTAGGGTCCGGGATGTGCACTCAGTGGTCTTCCTGGAGAAGGTTATGGGCATCTCTGACCACCGCAGATACTGGACTAGTACGACGGAGATGGAGTGCACTTCCTACCTTTGCAACTTGTGCTTGTGATTGTTGTAGAAAGCTTTAGGGTCGTCGATGACGATGCTCACCTCCTAGGAAATTTCTGATATTTTTTTGACGCAAAACCCTTTAATCCAGGTTGGTATCACCAACCGGGACTAAAGATATGGCCTTAGTCCCGGGTGAAAGACTCGGGACTAAAGGCCAGGACCTTTAGTTCTGAATGATTAGTTCTGATTGGGAGAATCGAGATATATGAGGTTTCCCAATCGGGACTAATGCTCGTTTCTCTCCTGGTGGACGTTGGTCATCTAATCAAATTTGTTTGACTTTTTTAGTGAGAGAGAAGCTGAACTATGGCTTAGCTTCCATTTAATTTGTATTGTACAGTACCAAAAAAAAACATGTACACCACGGAAAGACCGTAGCTCACCTTGGTTCAAATGGTCGAATGGCTAAACTCATCGACTCTTTAGTTCCTAGCCAAAGTTAACTGGCTACATACCATATTGACAATTAGTTTTGTTAACAAAACTTCTTGATGATGATTGTAATAATTAACTGGTACCTAAGTGAAATCTAGCCAATCGTTCAAAAAAGGTGAAATCCAGCCATGCCAACCAGTTTTGGTGTAATTCTCATTGATCCCATGCCAGCACACAACCTCTAATAATCCTCGAGGTTGCAAAATTAGATCTAAAAAATTTCAAAATAATACCCTCAATTATACATAGGAGAAAATAGATTTCATTGCATTTTAGAAGATATAGACACTAGATTTAAAGTTTTGGAGATGACTCAAACTATAGGGTGGTGCACGTGTTGGCCGGTGCCAGGGGCGGCATACCCTGGGGCCCAGGCATGGATGGATGGATACGCGTATAGGAAGCTTCTGTGTGTCACGCCCGTCGGCCCATCTCTCTCGGGCACTTGGCACTATTCGCGACTCAGCGCCGTCGGCTTCTGGGACCCGTTCCCTGAGCAGCTCGCCGCGCTCGTGTCGCTCGACCTCAGCGGCAACAGCATCGAGGGCCAGGTGCCCGCCGGCCTCGCCGCGCTGGGGAGCCGGCTTGAGGTGCTGAACCTCGGCGGCAACCGGCTCTCCGGCGTGCTCCACCCGGCGCTGCTCCGCAACCTCACCGGCCTGCACCTCCTCGACCTGTCCGGGAACCAGTTCACGGAGTCCGAGCTGCCACCGGAGATCGGCGAGATGAGCAGCCTCCGGTGGCTGTTCCTGCAGGGGTCGGGGTTCGCCAGCGCGATCCCCGAATCCTTCTTCGGGCTGGAGCAGCTGCAGGTTCTTGACCTGTCCATGAACAGCCTGACGGGAGCCGTGCACCACGATTCGGTGTCAGGTTTCATAAGCTCATGACCCTGGATTTGTCGCAGAATGGCCTCTCCGGGCCGTTTCCGGAGGAGATTTTTTTTCGGCCTCTCCGGGCCATTCCCCGTTCAAATTGCATAAGATTGTTTTTAGCATACCCTATGATAAAATTCTAGGTCCATCACTAGTCGGTACGGAAGTACCAGATGATGTCACGGTCTCCAACACCAGCAAGCGTGTTGCGATTGTTGAAGAAGCGGTTAACGTACTTGCGAGTTTCGTTCTTCCGCTGGCGGACTTGGCCGAGGTTTTCCATGTTTTTAGGTCGAGTGTATGTAGCATGATAGTTTTGGGTGAAGGCTCTAGCAAACTGTCCCCATGTGTCGATGCAGCCTCGCGGGAGGTTTTTCGAGCCATAGGAGATCTGCATTTCCCATCACCACCGGAAAGTAGGAGGCCATTTGGTCGCAGGTGCCATGCACAGCCTTGACCGTGGTGCAGTACGTCTTCAGCCAGATCTTCGGGTCAGAGCGACCGTCGTACTTCTCGTTGATGGCTGCCTTGAAGGTGGGTGGCCACTGGACAGCCCTGAGGCGGGGGAGGGGGTGAATGCGACGAACCTATCGATGTCCATGTCGTCGTCTTCCATAAGGCAGTAGTGTATCGGTGGGGCCCTGGGGCATGCACCGTTGTGTGCTAGAACCACCTAAAATAATCCGGCTTAAGTGTGCTAATCATCACCTTAAATGCGATCAGACACATTAATTAGATCTAGATGGAAATTTGTTAGGTTTCACCCGATACAACCACATATTTAAGATCGAAACAAGCATACAAATACTCGTACGAAGATAAGCCCAGAGATTACAACAATCCAGATGAAAACATCACAGAGGTCCATATTTATGTATTACAATCTGAGTTCAATTCATAAAGTGATTCAGAGTTCAAGTGCAGCGAAAATAATCGATAGTCTAACGACGATACATGACATCATGGTGAAGCCGCCCATGACATCACTCACCACGGTCCTCACCCATCGAGGACGTGTCCCACTCAACCGTCCATCCCGGAGGGAGCTGGCAAGAACAAGTCAAATTAGCAACCATTGCATCAATTTCATTACCTGAAAACAAAGCCACAAGCAAGGCTGAGTATACTAATACTCCGCAAGGCTTACCTAACAAGTGGTATCCAATCCACCGACTCCTGGACATGCAAGGCATTTTGGCTGAAAGGTTGTTTTTTGCCAAAAACTTCTAAAATGGGTCCTTGTTTTCAAGTTTTAGCATCAAATTCTAGTTGATTAACCATTCTAAATAAGCATCTATTCTAAGCAAGCATGGTAGAACAATCCATTTAATCAAGTCTCAATATTAAACATCATCCTTGTTCATCTTTTTACTCAATGCAGCATAGTGGTCAAGCAGTCTCAATAATTGCGAGAAACAAACCTTGCAAGGTGGATCTAAACACACGACTTGCACATACCGCGATGGGTCCACCCATTATCAACGGATCCCATCGATCCCCGGTGCATGTCCAGGGCCCACTTCCCTTGGATACAAGGCCCCACCGGTCCCTGAAACGACGCCATGTCATGGTCGCACTTGTACCCACATGATATACTAAGGGAACTGTTTCCAGAGAGAGCGGGGAAAAAGTCCACGCCCGGTTCAATCAGGTACTAGGCTTACCGATTACCATATTCTTCAGCATGTGTTTAGTACGTTCAAAAACTTGACCACGAACACCGACACATTTCGACCTTAGCAATTTGCTCTATACAGACGGAGCATCAACAAATTCAGGAACATCGCACAAAGACCCGCTCGTCGATCTTATGATTCCAACATAAGTAAACAGGCAATTCCTATATCTCACGAGTGACAGGAAATCACTTGACATTTACCATGTCCCTATTTAGCATAGCAACTAAGCGACCTAACATGCTAGTATTCAAAACATGGGTATTAGGAGCATGCAACTAGGGTTTCGCTACAACTCCTACGGACTTAATGCACACACATAAGTAACAAGAATATTGTATAAATTTGGAAATTAGGGTTATACTCCGGGGCTTGCCTTCCCGCCCTGAATCAGCCTTGGGATCTACCAAACTTTGGTTCAGGCCTCGGTTTGCCTCGATCACGTTCAGCTCACCCTCCTTCTGTCCTTCTTCGCATTACGGGATGAGCTCGTACATTCCGTCGGTGATGTTAGCTTCTGCACGAGATGCATATGCATAAGATTTCTTTTATAATCTTTTGTGACGTAGGTTTTATTTCGTTAACCATTACAAAAACATGGGGTGTATTTTCTTTTGGCCACATTCACCTAGACAAGTTCATAAACATTTCTTTTCTTTTGGCCACATTCACCTAGACAAGTTTATAAACATTTCCTTTCTTCACAAAACAGATTGGTTGGAAAAAAATATAGGTTTTAATTTGATGGTGATTGTGTACACATATAAAATTCTCAAAAATTTATTATTCAAAAGACAACAGGTTGTGCTATTCTGGTACTGTTTAGAAAAAAATTTTAGGAATGATCATGCTACTGATGAAGAGCATAAATAATCATTTGTGAGCCTACAAATCCTAGTAGCAATAATCTTTACAAAATAAACTAGCTTTCAACATGAATAAATATTCAAGAAACATCTGCTAGTATATGAACATCAATAATTTACAGGAGCTTTCCCCCTACACAAGAAATCTACTATCAAAATTTAAGATGGATTTGACAATTATAGAATTTACTAAAAATCAAACATGGTTACACTACAGATATGAAGAATGATTTATAACTAGAGTTCTATCATCAGTTTAGTTCTACAAACTTTATAGAATGGTTTTCAACACTATCATATACTACTATGAATTTATCAGGATATTATGAGTACGAAAACTATTTATTCCATAATAAGGAGATTAAACAATATGCATTTTGATAAGCAACAAAAACACATATTTCACAAGATCAAGTATTTTTACTAGCTAGATATGAGCATCAGAAAGCTAACAAAATTTATTTCGTATTTTTACCATTTCTCTATGATTTTATACGGATTTCCAAAGTTACAGCCATTTCAACTAAAACTAAACCCGAAAAAGGAAAAACACTTTTTGCAAGAAAACTCTCCGAAACACTTTTTCCCGATAGATACGCCCTTCATTTTATGAACTAACCCCTGACTTTTGCACTTAAGGTCCCTGAAACTAAAACTTAGATTACAAGGGGTCCTTGGCCGGCCGGCGGCTCGGGGAGCTCGATTCCGATGATGTGGGTCCACGAGGGCATAGGCTAGGGTCACGAGGGCGACGAGGGACTTAACAGCTGCCGGTTTGGTGCAGGACTCGGAGGAGGGCCGGTGATGGCTCGCGGTGGAGCAGTGGCGGCGCGGCCGCTTCGGCTTCGGCTCCGGTGATGGTAGCGGCAGGGGTGGAGGTTTGTGGGGCTGGGGAGGTGGAGTGGTTGTAGGGGAAGGCGCTCGTGCGCTTGGGTAGCGACGGGGATGGCCGGGAGGGGGTGCTCGTCGTGCGGCGGCAATGGCAGAGCGGTGGTGGTGAGGGCAGCCGGTAAGGCATGGACACGGGGCCCTTTTATAGGCCATTAGGGGAAGGGAAGGGGCGAGGCGTTGAGGTTGAGCCTCGCAGCCCACTAGTGCGGCAAGGTAGTGGCCGGGCGCGCAGGGAGTGGCTTGGCGTGCCGACCGCGGATTTTGTTGTGTAGGGAGGGAGATCACGCGCGCAAGGGTTGGGCGAGCTGCTACGCGCGCTTGTGCTGTTGCCTCACCGTCGACCATTGGCTTGGCACGGCACGGCGGCAGGCATCGCACGCCGCGTGGCGACGGTGAGCGAGGTGACCGCGCACAGGGCGCGTCGCGTGCGCGTGGCATGCGAAGGTGCCGTCTTCAACGCGAGTTTTCTCACAAGTTTTGAACTACACGTTTGAATCTCCAAATGTAAAAGTTGGAGTTCAAAGTATAGGCTACAACTTTTGTAAAATCTGACATATGAAAAAACTTGATGGACTTGGAGATAAACTTGGGAGAAGTTTGGTGGAACACCGGCCAAAACTGGGTTTGAAAATGATTTGATTTTCGTCCAAACTTCTTCTCAATTTTTGAGTACCTTCCACTCAAAATAAAGAAAAGTTCCAATTATAAAAGTTGCTCCATTTGAAGAGATCTATCACTTTTATATTGGACAAAAATTGAGTTCTTGTATAAAATTTGTTTTTATTTGCTTCCTAAGTGAGCATCATTACAAGGGTGTTTAACACAACCATTTTGATTTTTCTTTGACTTATTTCTTAATTTCTCTTGATTTGGCTCTTAATTACTTGAGATGTCACACGTTGTCATGCTGGGGTGGGTTGTAGGCATTGCCAGGGGTGCCGTAGCGACGGTCGTAATCGTCGCGGTGGCGTAGCTCCTCCTCCCGATTGCGGGCCTCCTACTCCACGTCGCATTTTGGCTGGTTGACGACCGCCTAGAGCACCGAAGTCACAGTTGTATTGGGTGCACCACTGGAGCTCCGCCTCATCCTACTCCTAGTGACGGTCCTTGAGCTCACCACGGAGGTCATGGCGGTCGTAGAGATCGCGGTCAGGTTGACGACTAGGCCGACCGTGGCGTTCACCGTCTTCTAGCTGTCATGACGGCAGTTGTCGCGGTGGTGGTTATCTGGTCAGTGGTCGTCGTCGTCAGGATGGTGGTCATTGCCTTGGACTGGACCACCTCCTCCTCTTGAATGGGTTCAAGCCGGCCTCCCTTGTGGCGACTGTGGTCAGCTCGACTATGATCGGATCTACTCTGAGTAGATCGGCTTCGAGAATGCCGGGTAGATGTAGATCTTGAGTGCGACGATCAGCTTCTTGAGCGCGCTAGGGACTGGGCCTTTTCCTCTATCTGGGCATTAGCAACACGGAGGTGCACCCGGATCCACTGTAGTTGCTCTGAATTCGGAAGGTTTTCCAGATCGGCAAAGACACCCCCAGGTTGGCCTAGGGTGTGGTAAAGACATTGTAGCCGGCTTGTTTTAAGTCTGCATGTAGATTGCGAGCACGCAGGGGGTTAGGGCGCCTTTGCCGACCTCCTGCATCGTCCTGGCCACCATAGTTGCCGTTGTTAGGTGCCGGTGGGACGGGCGGTATGCCGACCATTGCAGGGGCGGCAAACGGCTGACGAACTTGCTCGTCTCATTCCTGTTGGCGGTGCCTGCCGTGATCTCAATTCCTCTCGTTGGCCCTTCCTCCTGGGAGGAAGTTTTTCCATCATGAGAAGGTTCGTCGGCGAAGACAGCGAAGACTTCCCGACCTACTGACGTAGAGCTTCCGTTGTCGCCCTCGCCGTAAGGGTTTGGGGTTAGGGTGAAGCGAGGGACTTGGAACTCGCCGTAGTCCAGAACCTGGGTGGGCCGTCAGATTGAATCTAGAAAGACTGCACGGGTTTTTCGAAAAACATGACAGCCGAGTTCTTGATGACAAAAGGGGCATGGGGAGAGCCCTGTGCCGACCCTCCGAGGCGTAGTACCGCATCAGAAAGGTTGATGCACTCAGCAATGATGTTGCCGATGCGATCTAGCCCCGCGATTAGATCGGAGGGTGTGGGTGGGCGGGTTGCCATGAGTATGCGCGGGATCCTCTCTAGGAGAGAGAGATCACCGACCTGCTAGGCAAGCGGCTTGATGATCCTCGAGTGAAGATCTTACTCCGTTGATGCAGGTCCGACGGATGCTGAGTTGGTAGCAGACACCGAGTCGGCGATGGAGGCGGCGGAGTTGGAGTCCACTGGCATGCTCCCAAAGCGGAGCTAGATAGGATTGGCGAGGAAGTCATTCATGTTCTCAGGGAAAATGACGTCGGGGCGGGATGCCATCGAGCTCGCTGGGGAGGATCTCACAATCACCCCTACCTGGCCCGCTAACTGTCGGATTTAGTGACCAGCAGTCAACCAGGGGATTACCTAGGTGGTAGATTTGTAGGCGGGGGAGATCGTAAGACCAAGAACTTGAATGTAACACAGGACGCAAGGTTTAGACAGGTTCGGGCCTCCGGAGAGTAGTACCCTACGTCCTGTGTTCTGGTGGATTGTATTGTTGATCGCAGGTGCGAAGAGTTAACGTGCCATGGGGTAAATTGCGTTAACCTCGAGGGGCACCCCTGGCCGCCTTATATATGCTGATGACCTAGGGTTACAATCGGATAGGATCTAATCCTAGTCGGTTATTACATGGAAAGCAATTTGAGTCGGTTTACAACAAGTATCCCGTGATATCCGGACAGAATGTTCACCCGACCTCCGAACTTGTGCTCCACGTATGTTCATGCCTTGGCCCGCACGGCGTGGTCGGACGGGCTCACCTGTCAGGACCGACCAGTATCCTGATCGGTGGGGAGCAATAGGTACCCTTATCCCTCGGGCAGGTTCCATCACACCAGATGAGCTGCGCTCAGTTCAGAGACTGCTGACGAAGTTGTTTTTATATAATTTGCCATACCAAATCAACAATTCTGTAAGTGTACACAATCATAAAGGGAGGTCTCCAGACACTGAGATGGGCTAGGCTTTTAGCTCGTGTGATTTGAATGATATGATGGGTTTTTTTGGCTAGGCCAAATTTAGTAGACCTTTTCAAGTCCTACTATTTTCTTTTGTAGGGTAACACTTGGACCAAAACTACTATACTAAACATTTATTTATGCGGTAAAAAATATACTTGTAAGAAAGTCTTTTTGAATTCTATGTCGGCCGTCATATCATTAAGACCGTCTCCCCTCTTCCGCCACCTCTACGGCCTCCATTGTCGGCCGTTGTGCCACCCCAAAGCTCTCTCCAGGTGCGCAGGGGCTACAGCTAATACCCAACCTTGAGCCCTGAATCTTAGCGCATCACTCGATCAAGGAACCCGGTCTCTTTTGTTTCCTCTCAGCACGGAGCTCCACTTCCGCAGAAAGGGAGAGACCAGAATATATCATTTTAATGGGATAGTTGGGGAATTTCTTCTCAAGTGCCATTTTATTTCGCATCTTGCAAATGGCCAAATATTTAGTTGTTCAAGCCGATACAAAACCCCGTGCCTGTATACTGCTCGATCATCGATTTGTTGAAGAGTGCCGGCGCGTGACACCCACTCGATAGAAGCTGTGTGGCTAATCGGTCGACGGCGCCGAGACGTAGGAGAAGCCCCGCGGGAAGAAGACCATGCTGACGAGGAGCCGGAGGTCGGACTGGAGCATCCCGGTCGCCGGGAGCGCCGGGTTGCAGGAGGCCAGCGGTGTGTCCACAACGAGGTCGCAGTAGCTTGCGACGCTCGACGGCGCCACCGTCGTGTTCACCGCCATGCGGAATCTCCCCTTGCCGTCCGTCGTCGCGTTGGCCGCCAGGTCGGCGCCGTCCGTGCACTGCAGCTGCACCACCGCGCCTGCACGTGCCATGGTAACAAGCACGGTCACCGACAAATCGGGCACCAATCTAAAAGCAAGCTAACGGTTGGGTTAGAGCTCGCGGGGACCTGCGAACCCTGGAGCAGAGCCCGTTCTCATGGACGTGCCGTTGTTGCAGGGCACGAAGCCCATCACGACGACGTCGGCTTGGATGCGCGGCGGCTGGACAGGCGGCGCGCCAGATGCGAGCACGATCGCTACCGCGACCCCGATCACCAGCAGGAGGCCCCTCTTGGACGCCATGGGTACTGGAAGAGAAGCGGTTGTGCGCTAGCTGTATGTTAACTGCGCGTACTTCAGTTCTTCAGTTGAGAGTGTGCGTGTATATATGATACAGCTTGGAGGCAGAGTTTGATTTCATCTCTTGATTATTTATGCTATCGGCTTTGATTAAGTGCGGTTATTCACGATTTAGCGCTTGTCACGTAGGACCGTGATGCACAGAACAAAAATAAAGAATGTGCTCTTTAGTCTTTACTTCTGCATTTCTGACGGCGGAAGATTGGTGGTAGTGCTGAGCGGTGACTGCAAATATGTGCAGGATGAGTAGCTAACCACTGTGACTCCGGTCTCCGGGCATGTGCAGAACGTCATTGGCTTCTGTTGTTCTTATCCTCACTGGGTCTTCAATTTGATTTGAAAAATAAAGCGTACCCTCAGCATCATATGGTAACTAAATTTTGGTATTATTTGTCTTCAGAGGGTGGAAGTGAAATGATGAAAAGCAGTGCTGCAGTTAGGTAAGGGCGCATGCTACACTCAACTTTTGTGAGTAGTGCTATTTCTTTCTTCTTCTTTTTTGCCTTTATGTTTTCTTTAGTCTTTAGAAAGCAAGGAAGAAAGGATATCTTTGTTTCCAGCGCACCTTTTACCAGTCGTTCAGAAAAAAAAAATCCCAGTGTCAGCCAAAAGGCGAACTCACTAGCGAGTCCCGCTTAATACACAAGAAGATTCTCTTCCAAGCAAGCAACAATCATCAGGCGTGTAACGTGTTTTCCCAGCATCATCAAATTTCCCTTATTTAGGGTGGTAGATAAGCTCAAGATTACTATGCAGGGGGACAGGTTTATCTTCAGAAAAGAATGGTGGCCAACGGTATCGATGTTAGTCATGCATGCATAAGACGCAACAAAAACTTCAGAACTTGGATCAATTTCCCTATGATTTCTAGTACACACGAATGTCCAAAAACATGCAGTTGATAGCGGGTAGCAGGACTACCGCTGCCAATAAGCTTCTTAAGTTACAGTATAACTGTATGAGAATCGTCGTCCCAACGATCCAGTTTGATTGTGACTCGATACTAACAATCTTGCGTACTACAGTAGCATATACCTACACTGAAGACTGAACAACCTTGGACTTACAGAGATCACCACATCTGTTGTAGAGTACAAGTACGACCATTGTATGAATCCATTTCCAGGAAGGCTGGGTAGAGACAGACGAGAGAACATGAGACCATGTTGCATCCTAGTAGCTGATTATTCTCGCCGGGCGTGGAAGGAGAATCCGGCGGGGAAGAGGTGGAAGATGCCGCCGAGCAGCCGCGTGAGCGGGCCCTGCAGGTAGGAGACGAGGGTCCCGACGTCGGTGAGGTCGGCGTTGCACTTGATGAGCGGCGTGTCCACCACCAGCGTGCACCCGCCGATGAAGGCCGCCAGCGCGCTCGTCATGTCCAGCTCCATGGAGAAGGTCCCGTTGGTGTTGGTGGTCGCGCCCGCCACCATCCTTCCCGCGCACCGCAGCTCCACGTCCGCGTCTGCATGCAGCATCGAAGAAAACAACCCAAGAGCTTGGCGTGAGCCAAAGAAGCTAGCTCCAGGAGCAGGAGCGACTGAGTAGAAGTGGTGATGAGCAGCTAGCACGTACTCGGGAAGACGGGGGAGGTGGCGATGTCGATGAGGCTGCCGGTGTTGCAGGGCACGACGCCGGTGATGACGAGCCGGCCTAGCTTGCCGAGCCTGGCCTCCGAGGTGCCGAGAACGCACGCCGCGGCGACCGCGGCCGCCGCGAGGAGAAGGACGGCCTTGGATGCCATCTGTCGGAGCGCAATGCAACCGGATGCCACTTTGCTTTGGTCGCCTGGATTCTTGCTAGTTTAAGGAAGGACTCTCTATATGTAGACCCGGAAAGCAGGTAGTGAAAGGCACGCACTTAGTACCACCAGTTTTACTACTTACTCAAGATAACTAACAGCACCGGGTTGAATAGCAATTTTAACTGCGTCGTCTTGCTTTGACCTCGGTCGAGTCAATCGGTGGTGGTTGAGGATCGGAGCAACTATCAGATGTGCGCCGCGTAGCACAAATTAAAACACGGTCTCGCATGAGAGCACCTATCGTTTCAGAAAAGAATGGGAATGCAGTGGTGAACTCGTGATGATTGCCAACTTTGTTTGGGATAAATTCGATCCTTACGCTTTTCTGAAGCAGATCTGGATGCTCCGTGCTGCGGTTGGTGCACTGCACTCACGGGCTAGGTGCTCAACTGCTCGAGGAATTGTAAACGACAAGGTGCCACGCATGTCGGCAGTTGTTTACTCCGGCAAACAGCATCAGGAACAGCACGGCCAGCTGGGCGATCTAGGGATGATGCCGCTATAGGAAAACAGTTAATCGGTTGGCATGCTCAGGCAGTGAGACTGATGAGGCTCAGCGGGTGCTGGCATAATTTGTTGGCACTAGCAGCATCCGAGCCAAGCGAGGCCGTCACGGATCAGATCAGAAACGAGTGCCCCACTCCACTCCGAGGACTGGCCGGCTGGGTGTACTCTCCACTGGTGCTTTGTGCGCGGCTGCCAACTCGTGACGCAGTTTTCCATTGGAGCTACTGTGCAGTGCAGCAGGAATGGTTTTGGTTTTCCCCCATGGTAAGCTGTTAGTGTCTGTCCATCGAGCGTCGCTCCTGTCGGGGAGAAAGAATTGGATTCGTCGTCGTGGTCGCGAGCTTTTCAGGCGTGCCACTGCCCAGGGGGTGGGCGGATCATGATGCGGGTGGGGTGCTTTGCTTTCCGCAGCGTGATCCCTGCATTCGAGAGGGTCGTGATGATCCTTGCTGAATTCAGCAGCAGAGAGAGGGTGTCGCAGTGGCATCCCTGCATTGATGTCGAAACGGCCCTGCTCTCTCTTTCAACTGGGCCCTGCATTGATGTCGTGAAGAAAACATTGGAACGCCGCGCCAGGCTGAGCGTGGGCTCAAACCAGCTAGTAAGTTTGGCCCAAAAGTATAGCAATTGCTGCTTCTCGCAGCCCGACCGAATTGAGTCCGGCGGCCCGACCACCCCAAAAACAAAATGTTCCACGGAATAAGCAGTCCGCTGCATGCAGCAGCTGATCCCTTTCCTTTTTCTTTTGTTTTCCCCGGCAACCAACACTGGGATGAACATTGTTTTTTGATGTGCCAATTTGCCTCGACAGTTTGGATCCTATAAAGCATCAGTATGACATACATCTAACTATCTAAGTAGGAAGAATCTGAGTAATGCAAGACTATGGTTATTGAAAAGATGCAATGAAACTCAAGCTGTTGTTTTCGCAGTTGTGTGCTAGCGTACGTGGGAGGCCCGCAATGATGTTAGGAATTCTGAAAGTAAAGGTTGCCACAAATCACTTGTTAAGAAGACACAAGTATATGTGGATATGATCATGATGCCATTGTCTTAAACCAATTCATTCTTTAAGGTGTGCAACCCAAAAGCAACCTCAGAAGTGGGTTCCACTTAGCTTGGTTTGTGTGAATGTTGATGCGTCAGTCTTTTCTTCTTCCTCAAGCTCGGCGTGTGGTGTGGTGATTTGGGACCATAAAAATATGTTTCTAGCAGCTTGTCGTCAGTCGTTTCACGGTGTGTTACCACACCGTAGATTGCTGAAGCACTAGCATTGAACTGCTGTCAATCTTGCTCGGGTGGAAGATTTCAACAAGTTGGTTTTTCAATCCGATTGTCTGACCTTGATCAAGAAGGTGAGGCCTTGTTTAGTTGGCTAAATTGGGAGGTGCCAAATTACTGTGCTGGCACTGTAGTACACTGTAGCGTTTCGTTTGTATTTGTGAATTATTGTCCAAACATTGACTAATTAGGCTCAAAAGATTCGTCTCGTAAAGTACAACAAAACTGTGCAATTAGTTTTTAATTTCATCTACATTTAGTACTCCATGCATGTACCACAAGTTTGATGTGATGGGGAATCTTCTTTTTGCATAGTGCTAAAGTTGGGAGTTGGGGGTGAAGTAAACAAGGGCTGAATGCTGCTGCCAAAGGTAGATCCACTGCAGGCTTTATTGTCGCTGACTTCAAAATCTTTGGTGAGTGAATTTATTTATGTTGCTTTTGTTCATGTAAGCCGCACTGCTAATGAGGTAGCTCATTTGTTGGCTAGATTGCTGCTTATTCTATCTACCGGCAATGTATCCCTGTTGGTATCCATGCCGTTGTAAACTCTGAAACAACGAATGAGCTAACTTTTTTCTTAGAAAAAACACTGGGATGCATTTTGCACGGCCTTTTCTTTTGTAATGATATGCAGTGATCCGCGTGGTAACTCCAAGAGGCCGATGTCTAATGGTTATTTTAATATTCGGTTTAACCGTATCCTTCTTCATCCATGGTGTCGTGTCAGGCGGTAGCCATCACGGCATCCCGCATCCAAATAACTCGTCCGTCCGCCAGATCCAAATAAATTGATTTGATGGCGGTAGGTCTCCCCTCCCCCGTTGGTGGGGTGGGGTGGCGTGGCGTGGCGTGCGTCGGGTAAACGGTCATAAATCCATTTCCCTGGATGAGATCAGATCACATCGATGGAGTTGGATGGGTGAAGATGATGGGAAGAAGGCCTCCGCACTCGAGCGCAAAGAGAAAACGTTACGCGCCCCGGGCCAATCAGTCTCGAGAGTTTGGCCCTGGATCCCGTCCACCACTGTCACCATCCCTTCTCTTGTTGCTGTGGTTTTCCTCCGCCCGAGCCGGCCGTCTCCCACTCTCGCTGTCCATCCATCCATTCCCCGCATCCGCTGCCGATGGAACCCAACTCTTTTCTTTGCGTGTGTGTCCCGTGAGATCCACCAGGGTTTCAGCGCTCGAGGTCGAGGCCACTCCTCTGGGTCGTGGCTAATCGCGACAGCGCCCTGCGCTCGGGGCTTCGGCTGGATCGAGCAGCAGCTAGCTAGCTGTGCGTGTCAAAAAGGGATTGGAACAGGCCTTGCTGATGCATAATGCATGGCCTGCACTTTACTGCTTAATTACATACACATGGATGCTGACGCATGAACGGACAACACAGGAGTAGGTAGTTTAGTTGTCTTACACAAAAGTGGTGATCATCATTCACACTTTTATTTAGTTAGGGGTGTTTGGATACACCCCACTAAAGTTTAGCACCTGTCATATCGGATGTTTGGATGCTAATTAGGAGTATTAAATATAGACTAATTATAAAACTAATTGCACAAATGAACTCTAATTCGCGAGACGAATCTATTAAGCCTAATTAGTCCATAATTTGACAATATGGTGCTACAGTAACCATTTGCTAATGATGGATTAATTAGGCTTAATAGATTCGTCTCGCGAATTAGCATAGGGTTTCTGCAATTAGTTTTATAATTAGCTCATATTTATTCCTTCTAATTAGCATCCGAACATCCGATGTGACACAGCCTACTATCCGAACAGTTCCTTAATTTCTGAAACAGCGGTCGTGGTCATCTATAGTGCTATACAAGCCATGACATGACCGAGTTAGGTCTCGTCCTTTGCATATGCATACGGTCTACTCCCATCATCTTCCAGAACCACAAGCATCTTAATTCTTGAAAAAACTTAACTGTCCCTAATCAACGGACAAAACCAGAGTCTGCCAAATGCTAGCGCTCTGAATTAAGTGATGCTCTCGTCTCGCCGGCAGCCCGGACGGGGACGGCCGCTGCCGGCCGCCTCGCCTACAGCTAGCGTCGCCTCCACTGGTCCCGATTCGATCCACGTCCCTGCTGCCGCTCAATTCCCAGGCCAACCATCGCGGTCAGGATCGTACGCGATGGCGCCGTGACCTTGTTGAGTAGCTAGTGAGTGAGCGCAACAGCAGGCGCTCCATCCAATTCAATTCGATCCAACTTTGTAAGGGCTTGTTTGGCCCCCACGTCCTAAACTTTAGCATCTGTTACATCGGATGTTTGGATACTAAGTATAAGTATTAAACATAATCTAATTACATAGATGGAATCTAATTCGTGAGACGAATCTATTAAGCCTAATTAGTTCATGATTTGATAATGTGGTGCTACAGTAACCATTTGCTAATGATTGATTAATTAGTTTTAATAGATTTGTCTTGGGAATTAGTCTAAGGGTTATGCAATTAGTTTTATAATTAGCTCATATTTAGTCCTTCTAATTAGCATCCGAATATCTGATGTGACACGTCTACTGGTATCAAACACCTCTAAAGCTACTACGTCGACAGGACTGAAAAATCCGCGGCGATCTTGGTTGCAACGGCACAGCATGTGGAGATTAGCGGATTATCAAACGGCAAAAGCCCTGCGTGCATGATGACCGCTCGCTGTCACCGGAGGCGTGCTCCGGGCTCTGTTGCGTTGCTGTCCTCATAGGATCCAACACATGGCGATGGCATGGCTGAGCGAGTTTGTTGTTGGCCCGTGGCCGCCTGTAACAAGCTGATCGATCGATCCACCGTGCAACAGCCGGCCACTGCTGGCTGCTGCTTTGTCAGCGACGATCGAGCTCACCTTACATCTCCATGGGAGACTGAGGCTTGCGTGGCACACTGTCCACGTATGCAGGGGGCCATTATATACTTGCGTGTCTCAGGTGAGGTGCAACTGCAAGAGGGAGGGATTATTTGGGGGTCGCCTTCCTCTCGCCGTCTCGCGTACGCATAAGTGGCCCGACAGAGGTTGCAGCGAAGCAAAGCTTCTGCTTCTGCTTCTGCTTCACAGCCTCTCTCTGTTCCCAACAGGCAACAGGCTCCCTCCACCTCCCATGACCCAGGCAGATTACTGGTTACCTGCTCCAACACCCCGCACCACCGCCATCTCGTTTCTCTCCCCGCGCCTCGCGTACATGTATAAAAAGGGAGGGGCTTCTTCCTCCTCCGCACTCCTCCTCACCATTTCCATCGAGCACAAGAGAGGATGAGATCAGTGAGGAGGACCACGCTGGAGAAGCAGGGCACGTGCATGGATACGCTCTCCTCTCCTCTCCATGGACCGGAGCAGCTAGTATACATATTGCACGTGTTCTCCTTCTCCATCAAGGTCTTCCTCACTTCGCCGCTATTCTTGAATTGCAAGCATCAACGAACCCCTCGCCTTCATGTTCATGTTCAGGTATGCAACAACTTCAGTTCGTGGTCACTAGCACACTGATTCATGCTCATCCATCTTCTCAATGAAGAAAGACGCTGCACTGCGCATGCATGCTTTGTGGAATTGTTAGCTCTTCTTAATGGTTTATTCTGTACGTATGCAGTATGCTGCGAAGAATTACTTGCCATTTGTCTCCTCGTAGCTTCATGCAGCTTCTTCTCATCCGCAGCAGAAAATCAGATGTGTCATTTTCCCCTTTTTTCCGTCTCCCTTTGTTTATTGTACGACTATGACGCAGTAGGTAGAAAAATCCGAAACACGGCCTGTCGAATTCTTGTCCTTGATCCTGTCAAACTCAAACTTAAATGTAGTCCAAGTGGTGAATGTTGCTATATCAGAAGTTCAGAACTGAATAAATTCAACCTCTCCAAAAAAAAAAAGATTTGAAAAGCGAGCACGTCATCGACGCACAAGTGCGCGCGCCCGAAAATGATTACACCATCAGCCAAAGTAAAAATGATGAGGGTGCTGCATTGCTTTTTTTTTAACCCTAGTTTATCTCAAGCAGACGATTGTTAACTGCACGGTGGATGGATGCGTCAGTTGCAAGCATTCAGTGTCTACCGGATATCGTCGTGGCGCGACCTAGCGTGATTTGTTGTGTCAATTACTTTCGATATCCAATACAATGGTTGATCGGCGTTCTATTGCGTACCACGTAAATTCGTTGCGAATTAATCAGCTCGCAACAGTCGTCCACACCTTGCATATGCATGCAGCACTACACATTACAGACTTCTATATTTTTTACCCGCCAGTCGTCTACCGGTGATCCTCTATTTGATTATCTCTTTTAATTCTTCGTGCCGGTAATATTTTTCATCAAGGAAGAGATTGTATGTATTAGATGAGTCATCAGAGGTTGGTTAAACTTGCAATCAAGTACTAGGACCGGAGTATCGAAGCCAAACAGCAGTCAACATTTCATTCCTATTCGTGTCGGTAATTAATTTACTCCTGTTGCCCTGAAAGAGAGACACTAATGACACTAAAAAAACAATGCTATGGAGTATCAGTATAGCCGTAGCCTGTTCTGGAATAACCTTCTGAGAAATTGTATAAACCATCTCTGTTGACCCTGTAATTCTATTCCACTCATTAATTTCCTACTAGTTGATGATGCATCATCCATGGACTTTTGACATGAGCTAAAGGTATTTGGTCGTTGAACATCAAGTCATCAAGTGATACCAAATCGCCATCCAGTCCAGGAAATTGTACAACGACTAACCCATGGGCCATGCATGGCCACTAATTCGTCTACTACTCATTTCTATTGGCTGACTTGTTGTCTTTAGTGGTGCATCATCTGCATTGGGCTTTTCGCATGAGTCTAGGGACATTGGGAACCAAGTGGTACGGTGCATATACTATGCATAAGCAATTAACTTTGTGGCAATTGTGGTGCCCATTTACAATCACAAGTAACTTTGAGTATATTAGTAGTAGTGTTCACCCACTAATTCGATTCTCAGTCAACTCATTTCTACTGGTTGGCGTTGGCGATGAACCGTGGGCTTTTGGGACGAGGCTATGGACGTGTTGGAACTCAAGTGACACGGTCCTCTAGCATGGCGGAGGGGCAATAAGGTGGATGCAACTAAGGATGCGTGCACCCGCAGCCAGAGAGAGTGCTTCTATACGTGTGGGACGATATAGCCAAGTTAGCATTTACTTATCCAATTTTGAAATCACTTTGCCTTTGCGATTTGCAAAGACACAAAAGCCGATCCATGATGTAAAAATAATTCAATCCATTTTCACATTACAAAATACAAATGGTATATGATTTTACGGAAATTCAGAAAAGCTTAGATATGATGTAACTACACCTCAGACATTTGTAAGCTAAAAAGCCTAAAAAATAACATAGGTAAAATTACACTGATCTAGATCTCGAGACAAAACGATACATATGTATTTGGTTGTACGCACGCACGGTTATTCACACCTATTACGGAACAGTTCTTTTTAGAAAAGTAAAACTGTACGCGGTGCACTGTTTTAGAATATGCACACTTAAAAAGTTTGTACAAACACATATTCATGTATGTGTCTAAACTAATACAGAAGAGAACATGTTTTCCAAAGCTAATTATCTCCTTCATGCATGATCATAATTTTGTACAAAAATTTGCATGTACATATGTCATTTGTTATTATGCATATATAAGGTTAATTTATTTTTTTAATGTAGAAACATGTGCATATACTAAAAATAGGTGCGCTTGATAAAATGAAAAGTAAGTGTCTTAATAAATCACCCACACCCAGAGGTGGAAAAGATGTAGTGGAAGCTTATAAGCCTTTGCTCGTAAAACTGTAAATAAAAGAGTTCAAACATAAAATGAAGAGAAAAGAGGGATAAAAGCTCTACATCTTCTGCAAAGAGTGAATTATTTTAATTTGTAAAACTTTTACTTTTTGAGCTTCAACGTAAGAAATTGCAACTTATCTGTTGGCTATAGTTTGAGTTTCGCATCGTAACATCTATTTGCTTCCCAATACAAGATAAGACAGAATTGCTACTGCTTTGCTCTGTTTGTCACCACAGAAATTTGAACTATTGTGTTACTAGAATAATGTAATTTTTTATAATTATGTTCAAGTAAATTTGTAGATTTTTGTGAAATGCTGTAAATTCGCATCTGCCTGGTTGTTGAGCTATCTTCTCTTCCCTGCTACCCTGCTCGTAAATCGATGCAGCACTAGCAGGGCTAGCACCGTATGGATCGCGCGCGCGCGCGCAGGGGCATAACCAGGATCTCACTTTTTTCATTGTTAGGGGGGGGGGGGCAGCAATGGTAAAATTTTCAAATTTTGGTTAATTTCAAAAAAATTCAGTGGAAAAGTGCAAGCCACTGCACACACACACACACACAGAGAGAGAGAGAGAGAGCATGCAGCACGCAACGTTTTCGCTGTGGCAATGGCGCAAAGCACAGAAAGGAACAACCGAGGAGTGCACGTACTTGCAGGAGCATGGCCATCTTCCTTTCCGCTGTCGGGCAGGTTACACAGTCCAATTCAGTTTCCCGATCAACGAGGAGGCCGGGGCTCCAGTCCTCCTGCTCCTGCATGCAGGAGTAGGCGACTAGCCAAAGATGAAAAGCAATTGCAAGACGCGCACGCAAAGGCAAGATCGAATCAGGTCAGGTACTGCGTGCACTGATCTCCATGCGTGTCTCCCGGGGGACGCAGGGAGGAAGAAGCATTGCATTGAAGCAAGCAGCGTAGCCTCCACGGACGAGCCATGGAAACCGGGATTCGCGGGGGGGGCGATCTGACGGAATTTACAGCATTCACCGCCTCTGAATTTGCAGAGAGAAACTGCAACGTCTACAGCTGCGCTGCCTTCGGAATTCAGAAACGTACTGCTCTCCATTTCCATCCACGCCAAAACCATCAAGCGACTGTACTGCACTGTACGCGGGCTGCAGTGAAGCGGAGAAAAAAAGCTTTCGTTTCGTTTCGAGATTGGCTGATGCGACGGTGGTGTGTCTCTGATGGAGTGAGTGGAAGTGCGTCAACTCTGACAGGAAGCTCTCTGCCAGTGCCTGCTGAGTGAGTGAGTGCTTGATGATGGATGGCTGCGTCGAGTCTGTCGGTCTACTCCATCGCTCCCCTCCATGCTACCATGTCACCGCGCGCGTCGGATTCTGCGAAAGCGCCCATCTCCATCTCACACGCAGGCAGAGGCAGGGGCAGGCTCCTGAATGACATGTAGCTTGCGGCAATGGTCTAGGGCAACGGTGGGGCAGACGCCACGCAACGACGCAAGCGCACTGTCGCTCGGCGTCACCCCCAGTCACAGCACCGCTGATCCTGCCAGTCTGTCGCTGCCTCGCTGCGCCTTGGCAGGCCTGCGGTCAACCAGGGACGTCTCTGATTTCTCGCACCAGCCGGGCTCTCTGATCTCCTTTCCAACAGCCTGTCTGGTGGCTGGACAACACGAATGTCTTGGGCTGCAAATTGGAGCCCGTTGTCCAGCATGCGATTTGAACTGGCCCAAGAAAGGGAGAGTCGATCGTTTTGGGCCGTGAGCCTCCATTTTCGGGCTGGTTCGACGGCCGGGTAGCTTGTTGAAACTCTTAAGTCTGAACTGACGACTGATGGCCGCCGGCCGACCGGGAGCCCGCCAACCAAACTGCTCGCCGACTTCAGCCTGCTCGTCGGCGGCATTAGCTATGGTGGCCTAGCCGACTAGTGGGCGCGGCTCGGCGTCGGCGATGGGTACCGCGAATCCTCCATTGCCATCCCTGCAACCGCAACACCAGCAGCCGGACCTGCTCCGCCTGGTGGACGACCTCTGCGCGTCGGGCCGCGCCGCGGAGGCGCACCACCGCGTCTCCCTCCTCCTCCTCTCCGCCGCGTCCCGCCTCGACGCGCGCGCGGCGGACGCCCTCCTGCGCCGCCTCCTCCGCGCCCGCACGCCGCTCCTCACGCTCCGTCTCGTCCAGGCCGCCGCGCTCGTCCCCTCGCTCCCCAACTACAACCGCCTCCTCGCGCACCTCTGCCGCGCCGACCCGCCGGCGATCCCCGTCCTCCTCGCGCACCGCCTCCACCTCCGGATGCGCGTGCCTCCCAACGCCTCATCCTACGCCGCGCTCCTCGGCGGATACGCGCGGGTCCCCGACCCCCGCGCCGCGCAGAAGCTGCTCGACGAAATGCCCCAACGCGGGTTGGTCCCCACCTCCCTCGCACGCTCGTTCCTCGTCAAGGCGTTCCTCCGCGCCCGCGACGTCTATGCCGCAATGGACCTCGTCGACAACAATCTCTGGCCGACCATGGCAGACTCAGACGGCCATCAGCTTTCAGAGGACCAGGAGGTCACAAACGCCGCGTTCGCCAATCTGGTGCAGTGCCTGTGCGACGAGGGATTCTTCCACGTCGTTTTCCGGATCGCCGAGGAGATGCCGCAGAGGCGGTGCCACGTGGCTGACGAGTTTGCCTACGCGCAGATGATTGACTCGCTGTGCCGATCAGGGCAGCACCATGGCGCGTCCAGGATAGTGTACATAATGAGGAAGAGGGGTCTGTGCCCAAGCGCCGTCTCCTACAACTGCATCGTTCACGGGCTGTGCACCAGCCCAAAGCCTGGGGCATGCCTGAGGGCGCACCAGCTGGTGATGGAAGGCACACTTTTTGGGTATCGCCCAAGGGAGGTGACATACAAGGTGCTCGTGGACAAGCTGTGCCGTGAGAATGAGCTCGCCAAGGCGAAGGATGTCCTGGAGCTGATGCTACAACACACCATTCAGTGTGGCCAGGACGAGGGTGGAGATGCTGGCGACGAAACCAGGACAAGGATATACAATGTGTTTCTTGGAGCCCTGCGTGCCATGGACAACCCAAGTGAGCAACTTGGCGTGCTTGTATCCATGCTGCAGGCTGGATGCAAGCCGGATGTGATCACCATGAACACTGTCATCCATGGCTTCTGCAAATCTGGGAGGGCCCAGGAGGCTAGGAGGATCCTCAACGACATGCTCAACGGAAAGTTTTGTGCTCCTGATGTTGTTACCTTCACCACTCTCATATCTGGATATCTGGATGCAGGTGATCATGCAGAAGCCCTCAATGTGCTGCACACTTTGATGCCTAGGCGCCGGTGCTCCCCTACTGTTGTCACTTACAATTGTGTCCTCAAGGGACTGTTTGGCCATGGGCAAGTTGATACAGCAATGCAGGTGCTTGAGGATATGAATGCCAATAACGTTGCAGCTGATTCTGTGACTCATACTGTGGTGATCAAAGGGCTCTGTGATGTGGGGCAGCTTGAGAAGGCAAAGGAATTATGGGACAATGTCGTCTGGCCATCAGGGATACATGATGAATATGTGTACAGTGCAATCTTCAGAGGTCTCTGCAAACATAGGAAACTGGAACAGGCATGCGATTTCTTGTATGAATTGGTGGATTGTGGGGTTGCTCCCGGTGTAGTGTGCTACAACATACTCATAGATGCTGCCTGCAAGCAGGGATTGAAGAAGCAAGCATATCTGTTAGTTAAGGAGATGAAAAGAAATGGCCTCACACCGGATGCTGTCACTTGGAGGATTCTTGGCAAATTGCATCACTATGAAGAGGAAGAACAAGAGGGGCACCAGCCTCCGACGGCTGATGTAGGTCAAAGTTATGCAGATGACACAGTGGAGCCTCTCATCATGACTAAAGAGATGCCTTTGCTGCCGCCTTTGCCGTCGTCCAAAAATGTCTATGAAATTAATGAGAATAATAGCCCTGCTGAGATTAATAAAGAGGTTGGTTATTTAACACATATGGCTAATAATAACAAAGCCAAGGCTGAGGAGGTTGAATACTCAACAAAAATGACTGTGGAGGAACCACCAGATAATACCAATCCAACAAGGGGAACAAAAGTTGGCAAGGGTGATATAACTTGGGGAGATGGGCTTAAGAAGCCAGATAATCAACCTTTAATAAGAGAACCACTCTCTAGAGTAGCAAAAAAGGTGTTTGGGATACTGTAGAGAGTGTTGCTTCTAGTCCTCCCTGAAGACTAGTTTGGAGGACAACAAATCAGCAAACTGAAACTCTTCAGTTAGATTGTGCTGACAACTGCAAGTAGGCTGACAACTCTGTGTTCATGAAGAATTCGTGTCATCGGAAATTATAATTTCCAGAAATATAGGTACCTTTAATACAGCCCAGTTTGCTCTTTCTAGTCTTCAGATGTAATGTGATATGTCTATATGTCTTGTATTGATGCAAGGTCGTCAGTGATCTAAGTGGAAAAAGCAATATGGTAGCAACACAAATTGCTGGATGTATTTCTTTGCACCAGAGGGGATTGCCTGCTTTGAAGCAGGAGTTGGGGTAAGGATTCCCAACGAATTCAACAAAAATGTTCAATTTCTTTCATGTGTCCATTGATTTTCAATTATCGTTGTGTTTATAACTTAGCAATTTTTCAATTTTCATAAAACTTTCCGACGCTATATACAACAAGATGGATCGGTCATTGTTCATATTCTTCAATTGTAGGGTTTGCCTTGTTTTTCCTAGAAAAAGGTCATTGATATGTGGCTATACCACAATTTATCAATGCAATTCAGGCGGGATTCTCTCCCTCCGGTGACCAATCAGAAAAAAAATAATCATAGAAGAAGGGCTTAACTGTGATTATAGCAAAATGTCACAATGTCAACTTCCCAAGCACTGCCCGTAAATTTCTACTGTCCCAAGCATTGAACTACTTCATGCAGACCATGGTACATTTTCATTTCATCATTTAGACCCTTTTATCACCCTTATAGAGTTCAATCTACCTTTGTCCATGACTCGGTTAGACCACTTGGATACTTTCAGTGAAGCACCAGATGTAACAAGGAACAGTTTAGTGCTTTAACTCTCTCATGGTTAGGAACTCTCATCAAGAATTTCTCTGCATCATGTTTTATAGCCTTCCACTGGAGCTCCAGTTAAACATGAGCCCAAATCCTTTGCATTCTTTATTTGATTTGTGTTATGTCTGCTAGATGATCAGTATGCATAAATGCAGCAGTCTCTGTATACTTTGTTTGATTTGTGTTATATCTGCTGTGATGAACTGTACAATTTAACAGTATGTTTTCCTTATATAGGTTCAGTGGGAGAGTATCAGATTTGATCACATGAAGCATGCAGAAAATGGCTCATTCAAGGAACGGGTTTAGTTTTGTGTCCTGTATGAGCTTCAGCAGTCTCTTCTGGAAATGTAAGGCATGGAGATGGAGCATACCTCCGTACTTGGCCTGTGCATGCGAAATATGGTTTGTCCCGTTGCTAAGTTGAGCCGCAGTCCTCCAGAACACTTTGCTTGCATATTGCTGGCTAAGCTGAGTTGATGCTTTCGCATGGTCTCGTTGATAGTTACTACCAATGCTCACATACCTAGCATGCTGAAAACTGTTTTACTGCTTCCTTTTCCCTGGATAAGAGAAGTATCGAGTCATAATTGATTCACGGAGTGTTGTTTCTAGCTAATTTTATGTCGACATTTGTTCCTTTTGCACGAAGGATGGGCCTGCACTTAACCCGCACGTACATGTTGTACCGCCGTTTGCAATTGACTTCGAAGCTTCCAATTCAGCTGCTTGGAAGAGGCTGCAATTGGTAGAGCTTCTAGAGCTGATTCTCTGCTGATTTCAATTAGAGTTTTGCCAAACGGTTTTTCAGAGAGAAGTAATTCTCTAGTGATTCTGTGAAGTAATTCTCTGAGATGAACTAAGAGGCTGTGAGTTGAAAAAAAGTAGCTTCTTCTAATTCTGTGAAGTGATTCTCTATCCTGATTTTAAGATTTTATACTAGAGAATCAGAGAGAATCACTCTCAGCCACAGAATCACTTCTCTCAAAGAATCAACTCCCTTTGAATCAGCTCCCATAGAGAAACAAAATCAGATGGTGAGAACATTTGCAAGTGACTGAAGCTTCGATTCAGCAGCTTGGAAGAGGGTAAAAGTAATAAGAAACCTAAGAACAGCAGTCCTTTGGCCTAGAGTACTAGCAAGTCAATTTTCTTCCTCACGAAAAGAACAAGCATGAGTCACATTTTTTTATTGAACCAATATAACTTTTCTGCAAAATGTATCGTCACGAATCAGAACTGCCTCATAGCTTCTTTTCTTCCAACTAAGCAACAAAAGCTTGCGAGAGATACAAACAATCAACCTCCAATTTCCTACAATCCTACTCTTTGATATGCTTGCACGGTACAATGTCAATAGACTTCAGACGGTGGGAAGGAAGCAGAATAAGTACCGCTCATAATTTTCACACCAACGCAATATTCTCTGTATCACCTTTGGCGTCAATCAGAGTACAATCTTGAAGTCGGAGGAATTCTAAACATGACATTTTCTCCAGTCACAGATAACTTGCAGACACAAAGTAGGCACAAAAATTGAGGCGATCAAATGTAAGGATTCTTCAAATTAACCATCCAAAATTCACCACAGCATAACATGGGAAGATAGGTGCAAATGACTACCGGGTACAAGTATCAAAATTCAACAAGCTCAAAACTAAGATATAAGTGGAATGCACTCTAATCTTCCTCCTCGCCCTCATTCTCGGCAATGTTGAAGTACCGGAGCTCATACACGGTGCGGTCCTTGTTGGCCGCAATCACGCGTAGCCAGTCCCGCACATTGTGCTTCTTCAAGTACTTCTTGGTCAAGTACTTCAGGTACCTGATAAAACAGAGAATGATTCCATCAGATTAAACAACTAGTTACAATCATTATTAACAAACACGTTCTGGATGCTCAAAGACGCACTTAACAAAAGAAAAGACAGGATGAAATTGACTGTCCCATTCAAGTGTTTACTTGAGTACAGGTTAGTTTGAAACTACACTAACCACAATGTTCCAAGCATCGAACATAATAATGCTACCATGTAATTTGTCATATGGCATCTGCTATGCTACAAGTTTCAATGACTGTTTGCAGCTGAAAATTATCAAAAACCACCTAATACCTGCACACAAATGCTAAAATTACCAAGTCACTGGAGTTTCCATTTGAAACTACACAGGATCAAAATAGAGTACACTATAACGAGTGAACGTCTACGGTCATTGACGAATCCGCATGTAGCATTGCAGTCACAAAGCTCCTCCATACCGAAAAAAAAAACCATCGATTCGCATAACAGAACTGAAAAATGGACCAAACCAAGCTCCTACATAGCAGTGACCTTGAAATATCGTGAACACACAGAGCTGAAACTAGACAGATCTACACAAGGATAATGGCGACCTGAGGAACAGATAGTAACAGTACGACGCAAGCACCGTGAAGAAGGTAGGCGTGGTATACCTCTTGGAGAAGGGGCCGTCGGAGGTGACGGTGACCTTGGTCTTCTCGCGGGAGACGGTGACGGAGTCGCCAAGGCTCCCGGCCTTGCCGCCGGCGACCTTGATGCGCTCCTGCAGGAACTTCTCGAGCGAGGCGATCTCCATGATCTTGTCCTCCACGGGCTTGGTGCAGTCGATCGTGAAGGTGACCGACCCCTTCTTCTTCCCCGCGGCCGCGCCGCCCTTCGCCGCCACCACGCCGCGCGCCATCTCTCCTCCGCTCGGCTGGTGCTCGGGTGGGTCGTGAGGTGTGGCGGCTAGGGTTTTCCGAGACGAGAGACGGGGCTGATGCGGCTGGTGACATATATATAGGCCACGTGGGCTGCCATTCGATTGCTGCGAGTTGGCGGGCCGGTTTATTGGAGAGGAGTGATTTTGGTTGGGTTGGTTGGACTGGACCACCCACCAGTAAAATATGAGTTTATATGGGCCGTTACGTTCTGATGATCCACGTTATTGGGCCCAGTAATGGAGCACTCGTAATCGGTTGGGCTTCCTACTCCTTCCTTTTTGGTGGTGGGTTCCGCTGAGTTTAACGGATTGAAATGGCCCATTGGATTAACATTTCAATTTCGTTTTTTTTTTGGTCTTATCGGAGTTTTTTTTTGGGCCTTATCGGAGTTTTTGGTGGGTAACAATTTGAGTTTAACATGTGCTTGTCCGATGTTCATTTTCTCAAAACAAAACAAATACCCCCTTCCAAAAAAACATGTGATAGCTACTCCCTCCATCCCAAATTACTATTCGCTTTGGCTTTTCTAGATGGATGGAGGGAGTACTCGATTTTTGGAAATTTTCCCCGGTACTACACTGCTACCTTAGCAAGTTCTAGAGTACACACATATAAGCATAGAGTACACACATGTAAGCATGCTCCGTGTGTAAACTGCGAAGCAAATTGATATAGGGTGCAAACGAATTTTAAGTTGCAGCTGCAACCTGATCTGCTAGAAGCAGATAGAGTCTAATGTCATTTTTTTGAACCTTAAGAACATATTACAGTTGTGGCACCATCTGTTTGACGCATACTTCCACAATCTACAGCACTCTGCTGATCAGAAACTGCCGCTTTCTGAAATTCTCCCCATTGTTTTACATTCTGCAATGAACAGCAAAGAAATGTAGGCTGCGGAATAAATAGAACGACGAGAATTAGCAGGACAATAGAGAGAAAAGGTGTATTTTGGCATCCACATACAGGTGTTGTTATTGCCGAATCATCGTCATCGACAGAGACACAGAACAAGAGCTAAGAAGATCTCAAGGTACATTTCTTCGAAGAAACATATTACAGTTTATATGGCTGCTTTCTGTGTAAACGCCGAAGCAAACTGACATAGTGTGCAACAGAAATTTTAAAGTGCAGCTGAAACCTGAACGGCTAGAAGCAGATAGAGTCTGATGTCATTTTTCTGAACCTGAAGAACATATTACAGTTCTGGCACCCATCTGTTTGCGCACACTTCCATATTTTACAGCACTCTGCTGATCAGAAACTGCCACTTTCTGAAAATCTCTAAATTATTGTACATACTGCAGTGAACAACAGGAAAAAAAATGCAGGCTACGGGATAAATAGAGTGAGTAACGAATTTGCAGGACAAAAGAGTGAACAGGTGTATTTTGGCATCCACATACAGGTATTGTTATTGCAGAATTGTCGTCATGGTCAGAGACACAGAACAAGGGCTAAGAAGATCTCAAGATACATTTCTTCCAAGAAATACAAAGAAGAACACATGGAAAATAAAAGAAAGAATGAACTCGTGGCTACCAATAAGAGGGACTAACAAAGAAGAACAAATTAATAACACGAAGGTCGGTGGCATAGTCGTCGTGAGCTGGGGCCTCGACCTCCTGCTGCTGGCAATGGCTCATCATCAGTTTTCTTCTCTTGCAGCAGCAGACCAGCAGCTACACGTATCCTCTAATTAACTATCCTACACACATGTATCGATCGATTCGATCCTTGGTTGATTGATTCAGTTCGATCATGGATTACCAGTATCTTTCCTTCCCGGCCTTCAACTGGATCTTTCCCTAGCTACAGGTACCACTGAAAAAGAAAACAATGATCCGGTCGGTGTGGATCATATATCAGTTGTCGCCGGCATTGGCGTTGGCATCCTTCTGCTGCTGGTCGCCGAAGATGCGGTTACGGAAGTCCTGGACCATGAGGGGCAGGCCCTTGGTGAGCGGGATCTTGGGCTCCCATCCCAGCAGGTCCTTGGCGCGGGTGATATCGGGCTTGCGCTTGTGCGGGTCGTCGGCGGTGTTTGGGCGGAACTCGATGCGCGCGTTGGGGTCGATGGTGTCCTGCACCACCTTGGCCAGCTCCAGCATGGTGAACTCGCCGGGGTTCCCCAGGTTGAAGGGGCCCACGTGCTCGCCCTCCATCAGCTTCATCAGGCCCTCAACCTGCATATAAGTGGTAATTGGTAATTGCATCTCTCAGTAGTTGATCTGGGTTACGCCCACGGTAACTAATTGTAAAGCCAGGAACTGCTGATGTGGAGTGAATAATTGTCAGGATCACTGGATCACAACACGAGAAGGTATAGTAAAAACAGCAGTGCCGATGAGGCGATGCAAAGGAGGATCGAGGACATGGACATGTTGGTATGGCCCTGCGTTGAGTTAAGCGATCGATCGGACGTGAACAGTGCCGCACAGAACAGGGACTATTCACAGCTCCATCTTTCGTGGGAGGAGGCTGCCATGTCGGTAGCAAGCAAAGCAACCACCAAACAGTCTGGAAAGCAAGTGAGGTAGCAGCAGAAGTAGCAGTAGCACCTAACCAACCTGCCTGTACTGCGCGGTCCAAACCGTATCCAATTCTGTGCAACAACAAGTACTATGTACGTGCATTGCATGTACGTATCTTGTGCTCACTGGGTCAGTAAGTACTTGCATCGAATTAGGCATCGCATACACTCCGTATAGGGTAAGGCAGCTTTGTAGTTGTAGCTCGCTTTGCGTTGAAGCAGCAGGCGGCAGCAACACGATGGACCAGGCTGCTAGTGGGAGTAGGATGCTGGAGTTGTGTACGGGCATCAGCATTTAGTGGCAGTGAGGCCCAGCATGAACCAACCAAGCCGAACGGGTCCGTATCACCATGGCTTTCCTTCCTTCTTTCCTAGGGTTCGTCCGTCGTCCGGGTGGTCCAGAACGCACCCATCAACTAATTGGCACGAAAAGTTTGTTCACATTCCATCTCATCCTCACCAAAAAGAAAAAAAAGATTTTTCAGTAAATACCTACTCGCGTGCCGTTGGGAGCACGGGTCCGCAACAGCAACCGCAGCCTAGCAGTTTACAGTGCAGGCAGAGATTGCTAGCTGCGTCTCAGAAGACGCGAAAGCCTCTGCTGCTAGCTGTATAATCTTTGCAGTAGCAGACCAGCAGTAAACAAGCAATGGAAAAGCTCTTTGCAGAATTGCAGCTAAAGCAACGGTGCATCGCGTGCGAATTGAATTGAATTTATAAACAAACGTAGGGAGACTGGAAGCTAGCATAGTTAGGATCGATCGATCAGGCTGGCAAGCCAATGCGCTGGATGCGTTTGCTTGCAGTTGCAGGAGGAAAAGACAGGCCAATTGGCTGGCTTGCTTTGGAGAGCAGCTAGCTAGTGTGTGAGTTCTGAGAGGGAGAGCTTACCAGATCGGAGACGTACTGGAAGCTCCTCGTCTGCTTGCCGTCGCCGTACACCGTCAGGGGCTCCTTCCTCAGCGCCTGCACGTGCCCACATCAACATAACCAGTCAATCAATCAGAATTCAGCAACAGAAGCCATTGCCAGCGGTTACAGTACTGTCGCGGCAGGCAACAACACAAGAGCCGATCTATTAGCCAATGCAGCAATCGCTCGTCGTGACATCGATGTGGAGCCATGTGGTCGGCTTGTGCTAGTAACCGGCCACCGCCACCTCTCGTTTCCTATCATGCTTTCACGTGTGGACCGATCGATTAGGTGTGCAGGTATCTGGTTCTGCAGGTCGCAACTGGACGTGCTCTATCGTTTCCGTGTTTCTCCGTGTGTATCAACATCAGGGCCTTTGTCTTCCTTTGCAATTTGCATCAGGCATCAGTTAGTGGTGGGGATTTTCGTGTCAGGATTCAAGTGAAAGCAAGTTTGTATGGAGGCTGACGGGTGACGGCCACGTGTTGCAGGACTTTGGGTGAATAAACAACCCCATCCTCTTGCTTGCTTCCTTAACGTGAACTGCTCCCTCCGTCTCAAATTATTACTTATTTTAGTTTTTTCTAGATTCATATTTTTTATTATACATCTAGATAATAAATAGTAATTTGGGACGGAGTGAGCACAACACTTGTTGTGCTGAATAATTAGATGGACGACTTTATTTACCAATAAACTGATTATGTACTGTACTCTCGCAATTTAAACCATGAGAAGATTTCCATATATGTCTAGAGATCTGGAACCGCCAGTGGTACCACGATAATAGGAAAGGTGTTACGCAACAAAGCGGTTTAGATGTTCTTTGTTACCTGAGCGACGAAGTTGCTGACGACGCGGCCGTCGTCGATGCACATGCGCGGCCCGTAGGTGTTGAAGATCCGAGCAATCCGAACCTGCATGTGCATGCACAACAAAGGTTAACTAATTGTTAGTAGCTTTGCTACAATTACCTTTGTTTATTAATTATTGTAATCCTAGCTAGCTACTTGCATGCATACTCGATCACAGCTAGCTAGACCTCGATCGTCCCAGTCTATAATTTTTAATCCCCTTTTTTTTTTACTTATATAGAGTTAGACTCTAGCAGTAGTAATTTTTAACACTGGAGGAGGAGTGCTGAATGATTAAAGCGTCCTGGTGGCGGGGCCCGGGCGACGTGCACACGAACCTCGAGGTTGGCGCCGCGGTGGTAGTCCATGGTCAGCGTCTCCGCCGTCCGCTTCCCCTCGTCGTAGCAGCTCCGAACACCTGCTCCGACAATCATCAGTCAGTCAGCAAGCTCAATCATGCATCAACCCAAAAACACAACGAACTTTGTCTGCTTCCTACAAATTAAAGAAAAAATTGGAAATTCCTATACAAATTAAGGCGTTCGATGCGATTGATGGTGGACAGCAAACATCAATGACCAGGTATGGATTTGAATTCGAAACGGCAAATAGCAGAGTAATGCAACACGAAGGAAAGGAAATTCCTACCGATTGGGTTGACGTTCCCCCAGTATGTCTCGACCTGGGGGTGCTGCAGCGGGTCGCCGTAGACCTCGCTGGTGCTGGTGAGGAGGAATCGCGCGCCGACGCGCTTGGCGAGGCCCAGCATGTTGAGCGTGCCCACCACGTTGGTCTTGATGGTCTTGACGGGGTTGTGCTTGTAGTGCACGGGCGACGCCGGGCACGCAAGGTGGTAGATCTGGTCCACCTCCAGGAGGATCGGCTCCACCACGTCGTGCCGGATCATCTCGAACCGGGGGTTCCCGGCGTGGTGGAGCACGTTCTCCTTGCGCCCCGTGAACAAGTTGTCCACCACGATCACACTGTCGCCGCGCGCCAGGAGGCGGTCCACCAGGTGGCTCCCCACGAACCCCGCGCCGCCGGTCACCACCACGCGGAGGCCCTTGCGCTTCAGGCCCAGCGGGACGCGACCGGGCCGGACGCCGCCGCGGGGCTCCTCGAACAACGCCACCCTGCTGCTGTACTGCCGCGACGCCAGCCCCACCGCCGCGAGGTGAGCCACGCTGCTGCTGGTTCTGGTGGTGCCGCTCGACGCGGCGGCGGCGGACCCAGAGCCGGAGCCGGAGGGCGCGAGGAGGAAGACGAGCGACGCGAGAGCCATGCCGAGGAGCGCGAACGCCAGGCGCTGCTCGCCCATCATGTACCGCAGCGGCCGCGCCAGCCACGGCTTGTTGCCGTGCGGCGGCGGCGGCGGCTTGGCCGACGACGAGTACCTGGCGCCGGCTTCGTCCGCCGCCGGCGCGTCGTGGCCGCCGCGGTAGATCAGCTCCGAGGAGCCGGCACCGGCGGCCATGGACGACGAAGACATCATCATGGCCCGCGCCGGCGCCCGCGCGTGTGGTGAATGGCGAATTGAATCGGCGGTGCCCCTCGATCCGATGGCCGATGCGGTGGCAACCGAGGAGCGCGGCTCGCTTTGCGTGGGAGCGAGTCGTCGAGAGGCGAGAGTATTTGAGGAACGAGGAGGAGGCGCGGAGGTTGGTGGGCTCGCGGGCGGACGCGTGGGCAGTAAGGCGCGATCGGGCCGCCCACGTGGACCCGTTATTGGCGCCCGCCCCCGGGTGGCGAGCAGCCGAGCACGCACACTCACGTCGCAGCTCGACCCTCGATGTGGGCGAATTTGCTGAACCTGCCACCCGTACGTCGTTGCTTTGACTAGGGCATTATCGTACCACTACTAATGTCTAATGGAGTGAGTGACCGAGTCGTGGTGCCCACCATACCAGCAACTGCCTTCATACTATGCATCATAGCTCTACTAAGTTTAGTGATTTTCTAGTAGTTAACACTACTACGTGCTTATTTTACATAGAAATAGTATCCTTAGTTCGGGGAGCGGTTATCTCTCGCCTCCACGTCGCTAAGCCGAGCGACTCAGGCGGCCTATGCGCCTCCCTGCCGCGAGGCCGCCTCACTCGGCCCCCCCTGCCACTGGAGCTGTGAGCCAGAAGCCCAGCGAGCGATGAAGAGGGCGGCGGCGGCGGCGGGCCAGCTCGGTCCCCTCTATCTTCTCCCCCCACCCTAGATCTGCCCCGCCAACGCTGTCGACTCCGTCGCCAGCCGCGTGGGTGCGCCTCCCCGGTCGCCTGGTCGCGCAAGCCTACCTGGCACCGCCACCGCCATGCGGCGGCGCGAGAAGGACGTGGGTAGGGGCCGTTCACCATCGACGGAGTGCAGTGGCCGGCGTTGCGCGTCTCTCCTTTCTCCCTCTCCCACTGCACCCCACCGATTGCTTGGTCACCCTTGCCAACGTCGTTGCCGCCGGTCGTCGCCAGCGTACGTCGCTGCCTGGTCCGGCGTTGCCGGATCCACCCCCTGCCAGCGGGGATCCACCCCCAACGGCGCGGATCTGCCCCCTTCCCCTCCCCCAAGGCGGCTCCCTGTCACTGGCGTCCGCCGGTGGCCCTTGGGGCTGCTACCGGTGCCCGTGAGGGGCCGTGGAGGTTGTCTCACCGGGTCGTCGGGCTGCTGGGGCGACTCAGGAGATGTCGTTGCCACCGCTGGTCGTCATCGTCGAGCCTCGGGAGCCGTTATCGTCGTCGCTGCCACTACTTGTTGCGCTACCCATGTAGGCGCTGGTGCCCTTGAGCCCCCTGTTCCGCCGCCCATCCTTTGTCGTGTAGGTGCCCATTGCCGGGCCCCTGATCGTGGGGCCTTTGTCCCCCTTTGGTCGCTCTGGTGGTGGGAGTTCTAGGCCTGTGCTGCCGCTCGTATCTACTGGCACCTCTCTCCGGATGATGCTGCACTAGCTTGGTCGTAGATATTTTGGTCATCGGACGGCGGTGGCGTGCTCCTCCACTGCTTGCTAGCATGTTTTGGATCGATGTTGGGTCATCACGGTCGCCTCTTGGTCACCCATGGTCGTCCATGGTCGTCTGGAGCCTTCCCTCTTCTCAAAGGTGCCTATAGATATTTCTCATCGTCGTCGCCATGGATCGCTCGCTGCCATTCCATCGCTTTACCTCTCACCCAGGCCTCGACGGTCTGCTACGTGGAGATGGTTTTAGGCGTCTTTGGCGAAAGCTTTGCCTGACATTCGTCGATGCCAACAACAGTTGCGTCCTTTAACATAGCTTACCCCGCTTGGGGGGGGCGTTGTATTGGCTACCAAATCCATTTGGTTTCGCCAAGTGAAGACTTGAATTGCTCTTCCGTGGACAGTCGGACGGTGGCGGTGTTGGCGTCACTTCCTCCTTGGAGGTATCGTCTTGCATGACCTTCTCGCTCTGCCTCCGCTAGCTCCTGGTTGTGAGGCAATTAATGATGTGCGTGTGTTCTTAGTGCCCTTCTCTCCTGCAAGTATCGGTCGTCTTAGGTCGTGTTTAGTGTGGTGGTGTTGTGGTTTTCTTTTCTTTTCTGTTGTGTTTGTGTTACCTGTCGTGGGTGGTGGTTCTTGTAACTCTGCGCTTTAGGGTCTCTCCTAAAGTAGCATCGTTGTAATCCTCCTCTTCTTAATGAAAAACGTGCTATGGACGTCTTAAAAAAATAGAAATAGTATCCTTTAGTTGTAGTTTTCTAAGCAAAGAATGGCAATTAAACGGTCAGGTGGTTAGGACTTGCAAAACGCCTAGATAATTTACCAGTCGTGTCTTTCTTTCTTTTTTTTTTTTGATACTGTTATTCTGCCAATTGGAATTGCTCATGTTAGGTGGTGTTCTTTTCTTCTTTCCCATCAAAGCTAATGTCTGCGCTGTATTTACCAGTTCTTCCCCGCTGTCAATATAGCATGACAGAACGAAGAAAACTCTGAACAGCTAATGTCTCTGCTGCATATATATTTACCAGTTCTTTCCCGCTGTCAATATGCCATGATAGAAGAAAATTAAACTCTGAACAGCTAATGCCTGTGATACTTTCAACAGCGACGATGACATGTGTGTATATCGATGGAGATGGATCGGAGGGAATCGAGATGGAGGACCAGCTCGTCCGATCCCTCTGTATCGTGGCAGGATACGAGGTAAGGGGCAAACGAAATATCTCTGTACGTACGCAGCGTGTTTGACAAGTACGTTTCGAATAGTGCGATTCTCCATGTGGTCCGCCCTGCCCATTCACGTTTGGCAGGTTCTGACAGAATGCACGCGTGTGAGCACGCGTGAGGATATATAGCAATTTCAGTTTTCCCATACTACTGTTAGCAAAAAAATTGGATGGTCTCATACTTCACATAAACGAACACTCAACCACCTTATCATGAATACACACACTTAATTCTATCAATACGAGCACCTCCGAGAGACTGGATCGGCAAATCTTCAAGATTGGCAAAGTCATCGCTCGCACATCGCTATCGACAGGTACGTCACCTACCACTAAAAAAATACCGCTAGTTAAATTCTGAAATAAATTCAAAAAGGTTGCGAGTAAAAGTGCTGAGTCGAGAATTCAAACTCTGCATGTGATAGTATTATAGCTTCATTAGAGTTTTTATTGAAAAATATTTGGAGCAAACCGTATTTTCTGAAAAAACGCGAAAATCCTAGGGAAAAATCATGCTTATAAAGTATTTAGAAAACCCGAAGCGCAGGCATGTTGGTTTCAGCCCGGTCGGAGATGTCGGAGCCAGGCAACTCAATCCAACGCCAGGCGTTCGAACGCCTGGAAGCACTGCGTGGTTCAGGCAGGCAGGACCGCAACCAAAGAAGCCGAAAGAGTCTCGATGCCTTGTTTTGACGTGTAGAGGACGAGACGCACGGTGCGCTTTACTACGGCTTAGTAGTTCCCAGAGTGTTCCAACGTTTCTCTGGCCCGATATAAGTTGGCGACCATCGCGACTACCAAACTGCTGAGTGCTGATGAGCGTACGTCAACAACAGGCGAACTGGTGGCAGTTGCGACCTGCTTGCCTCCGGGCTCTGGTCTCGATCTCGTGTAGGCCTTTTCTGCCTCCCGATCTAATCCCTTGATCCGCGCTCTCGGCAGCGTCCGGGATTGACCAAACAATAAACCGGGCGGGGCGGATCCGTCTGCCACGAGCTGAGGCCTGAGGCGGTTGGAAGGGCGCGCGCGTGTTCGCTCGTCGGCGGCGGGGCAGGCTGGTCGGATTCGGGTAGATCCGTGCACGGGAGTCCTGCGCTCGAGGGCTTTGCTTTCCAGTGGATCCGCGCACCACCGGTCGATCGATTATGTATCCGTCGTCCACAGTCGACCCGTCGCCGCCGCCGCCGCCTCGTCGGAGAGGACGTGCATGCGTTGCGTGCAGATTTTCCGTTGGTTTTGGGAACGCGATCGAGCTCGCCGAAGTTGGCGCCGGGACGGGTACCGGTGATTGCCGTCAGGGTTCCGCTAACGTAGCAGTGAACTGCAGGCAAAGTCGTTTTCTATCTCTTGATGGCTTGGTGAACGGCAGTGGTATTATCGAAAAGGCGAGAGGGACACCCCATCCAACGGTGTAGTCGGTTAACAGTAATCCAGCCACACGACGGGTTTCACCTTTCATGCGTGACAAGAAACCACACCGCACCACACCACCCGGCCTCTTCCATAACCACAACATCTGGAGCAATCAGCTTTATGATTCACAAAAGAGAGGAAAAAAAAAGGCATGCTCCACGTTGCAGGACGTTGGCGTGTTGCCTTTCCACCGGGGAAACTAAGTCGGCCACAGGCCAATGCACGAGTCTATCCATACGTGGTACGCTTCAAGTGCTTGCGAAGCTCGCAACACGCAAACAAAAATTTAGTACATTTTTTCCACGAAAATATCATTTCAACAAAAAAAAAGACACCTTTTCAGCGAATGCAATTATGCATTGCTTTCCAGGAGAAGAACGATTGAAGGACGGTGATCAAGAAAAGCAAAGGCGATCGAGCTGCACGAAAACGAGCCCTAATTAATTCGTAGACCCGGAAGGCCGGAACGGGACCCTGCTTTCCAGTTTCGTCTACCATTTGTCACGGCGAATTAAATTAGGCACCAGAAAGAAAATGTGGCTTGCGACGATGGCAACCCCGTCCCCTACCACACGCCAAACTTGCAGGAACGGTAGGGCATGCTAACTGCTAATATAAGTCCCCGGTGAAGTCAGAGCTCGCCGGGAAACTTGCCGGTTGGACGACGAGACCAGACGCGAACCATCCATCCATCGCCGGAAATTAAAACGAGGGCGACGACAGTGTCGGCACACCACCACCGCCGAACATCTCCACGATGCTTCATCGGCGGTTAGGCCTGAGCTACCTCAACAGGAACATCTGAACTATGACCAAACCCTCCCACATTCAATAAATGGCAAGTGTGATGAGGCTTTCGCAAAGACACATACAGGTTGGTGTCACCAACATGCATGCACACCGGTTTTGTGTAAAAGGATCGGTTGTTGCCTCATCGATCGCCTGTGTGTGGAGCTGCTTCTCCAGATCTGGAGCCTGGAAAGTCCATGTTGTAATTTAGCATTACAATATCTTGTGTGTAGAGCTACTCCAGAACTTGTGTGTTTTGCTCTTTCTGTGGATCTAAGTTTGGCAGTACAGTTAGGCAGGGGATCATTGCCTGACTGTCCGATCTGGAAAATTCAGCAAAAGCTGCAGAGAGTTCTTCAGAGATAAACAATGGTGGCTAGATAGCACCGTACCCCAGTTCGTAGCATGGATTGAAAAAGGAAACGAAACGAGATGGTATCATACGTGCTGTATGCTCCATCCTTTTCCAACTCACCGTGACCAATAGCACGTCCTCTGTCCAAGCTGAAGAAGATGTGCTGCAACACTGTGAGACTTGAAAAAGAGTTCAGGATCATTGTATCCTGCTGAAGTCACTGAACATTGCCTGCTCCTTTTGCTTCATGATTGATGGATGCAGGGTCAAGAAAGGCAAAGCGCAAGTTGAGAAAGAGACAAGGGTGTTAGGCCGTTATGAAGTTGGTGGGAAGCGGTGATGGGGATTTGAACTGGGCCACGTCCCTCAATTATTTCCTTCCTCATGGTTCATCAGCATAGAACTGCAGATCACTAGACTAGGTCACCAACTATGCCTCGCTACGACGACCCCGTCCTGTACGTTCATATGTTCCCTATTGACAGATGCTGACAGCGAGCTCAATATCTCAAGACTTTATTATTGTTATTTTTGGCCGAGGTCGCCACATTATACTAAGCTGATTGTCAGAAACTAGTAATGCTTTGGAGATTCGATTGCTACGAGATCTCAAAATTCTTTGATTTATGTAAATAAATCTTCTTCAGGTAAATAAACAAAGGCGCGGTCTCTGTTTCTGAATTTCTTTGGATGTTGAGTCAGTCAGGTCCATTTTTAAAGCATGGACCTGCTTGTTCTCTTTTATTTATTTCTTGAAACAAGGCATTCACTTGTGTCCTGAAACTGTTACACCATTTCTGAACTTTTAGCTAGTTTCTCTGACACTTTCCTTCTCTTGTGCATCTCCACCTTACGATCTGATTTTTCATCTATACAAATGCTGCACTTATCAATTTATCATCTGCAAAGGCGTGTAGGAGTATGTTGCAAGGCTCCTACTTCATGCCATTCAGCAACAAACCACGGAACTGCCCAGCCGCTTCTGCTACTATCCTTCCAGCACACTGAAGATGTACATGAAGACACCGACAGACTACAGAGGATGCAGCAAAGCTAGGAAGCAACCTATAGGTTTGGTCCAATTGGACAATGATAACTATGATACCACAAATCGCCAATAGGAACATCCCCTTTTGGCCCCTTTCTTCCTGAAGTTATGAATGAATTATTACATTTACAACCAGCTGATGAAGCACCACCACCACAAAGGAGAGGAGAGCAGAGGGCTCCATTCACTCGTCAGCACCTAATGTTGGAAGCAACACTGATGTTTCACCCATCACCTCCATAGCTTATTAGCACATTATGCGCATGTGCTTTAGTTGATGCCACCAACGTGCTACCAGCTATCACCTCTTGCAGTTTTATATTCCATACAGAGAAATGGAACGAATCTGATCATGTGAGGCGCGCTTAATTTGATAATTGCAAGGGGCATCGCCAGGCGAGATGTTTATTGGATCGAGATGAAGCTTCTCTGCGCAGTGAAGGTCACGGAGGGAGGATCAAGGCTTGCGTTTTAAAATCCCTGTTTAAGAAAGTTCAGAGTTGGTAATGGAGAGCACTAATACTCCGTCAGACATAATGGTTCATTGTCATGTGTGCCAGACGGCTTTTTGACTTTTGGGGCTCGGAATTGAAATCTGCCGGCGATGCGTGCCAACCTACCAGCCCGTCAAGGGACTGTTCACCATCCATCGTTTTTACCTGAAGCTGCACTTGAGCAAGGCGATATCCATTGATTGGAGACATGAGCTCTCCAGTCAACAGCTTTTAAGCAGCGTCAGTGTCAGTCTACTAGTAAGTACCAGGTGTCCTACATCTCACTGAACATATCCTCATCTTGTTCCGTCAGGCGTACATCGGTTGCGCTGTGTAGACGCAACTGCATCGTCAGACTGTAGAGCGACAGAAGAACAGATGGGCCGTGCAATGTCGACGCATGCGGTTCAGGAACATGAGATGCGTGCTGCCATTTTATCTCTGACTTGAGAAACATCTGAAATGCGCTGTTAGTAGCGATGCGCGGCCCACTCCGATGGATCTCCGGGGTTCTCGGCTCGACCCGGCCTCTCGGGCGACTTTGGTGTGCTATAGCCCCTGCTCCTCCGATCCGCATGCACAGGATCTGCGATCCGATCCTATTGTTACCCGTGAACGTCCCGTCCAGCGCTCTTCACTCTGATTTCCGTTTGGCGCTGCAAGAACTCATGGCCATGGATGTCTATATAAGCATTGCTCATCAGCCATCTATGAACACTACCAGCTCTGGCGCCTCTTCTTCTTCCTCGGCGGCCACCGGCTGAAAGAAAAGGAGGAATCGTGGTTGGCTATCTTGACTCACACGGTTACGTGTTGGTTACGTGTTTATAAAGACGTGAAATTCACCGAGAGATATATATGAGTACGATTGTGATCACCTAGGACTCGTTTGCTTCATATGTTTGAATTACAACATGACATCAACTATCTCTAAGCAAACCGCCGGCCTAAGACTGCCAACCCTAAGATCACAACCGCACGGTTCAGGACTCCATCGAGTCCAAAACGTATACAACCATATCTGTTAACACCTTCCCTCAATCTAAACTTCTCTTTCTCTTGAGATTTAGATTGCTCTTGAATTCTTCTAGCTTACCAGCCGATAGTGCTTTAGTGAATCCATTTGCAACTTGATCATGAGTAGATACAAACTGTATTTGTAATTGCTTCTTAGTTACTCTCTCTTGAATAAAATGAAAGTCAATTTCAATATGCTTAGCTCTTGCATGAAAAACTGGATTAGCTAAAAGATAAGTAGCTCCTAAATTGTCGCACCATAGAATAGGGGGTTGCACCAACCGAATACCAAGTTCCAACAGTAACGACTCCAACCAAATCAACTCAGCTGTAGCATTAGCCATAGACTTGTATTTTGCTTCCGTACTGGATCTAGATACAGTAGCCTGCTTTCTAGCACTCCAGGAAATAAGATTAGGATCAAGAAAGATTGCAAATCCTCCAGTAGACTTTCTATCATCAACATTACCAGCCCAATCAGCATCAGAGAAAGCACTCAAAACCATAGAGCTTGATTTCGCAATATGTAACCCAATATTCAACGTAAATTGCACATGACGAAGAATTCTTTTAACAGCAGTCCAATGAAGTTGGTGCATGCAAAAACTGACATACCTTATTCACAAAAAAGGCAAGATCTGGTCGAGTGAGAGTCAGATATTGCAAAGCCCCAACAATGCTCCTATAACGAGTGCTATCTTCTAAACCAAGCGAATCACCCTCAAAGCTTGAGAGTTTTTCTGAACTGGACAACAGAGTTGTACAACCTTTGCACTTATTCATGCCGACACGCATCAAAATTTTATGCGCATACTTTTCTTGAGAGGGTAACAGACCATCATTACTTCTTTGAACTTAAATACACAAAAAATAATGCAAGTCACCAAGATCTTTTAGAGCAAAGTCCTTGCGCAGATCCAATAATAGAGCTAATATTGCTTCATTAGAAGAGTTAGTGACAATGATATCATCAACATATATGAGCATATAAATTGTTACTCCTGATTTTTGATAAATGAACAACGACGTATCTAATTTTGAAGCAACAAAACCAAGCGCAATTAACTTAGTACTCAACCTTGCATACCAGGCACGTGGAGCTTGCTTAAGACCATAAATAACTTTATCAAGCTTGCACACTAGATGTGGGGCGCCATCTTTCTCAAACCCTGGAGGTCGTTTCATATAAACCTCCTCTTCTAGAACACCGTGTAGGAACGCATTCTGAACATCCAACTGTCGTAAACACCAATCTCTAGAAACTGTCAAAGATAAGACAAGCCTCACAGTAGCAATCTTGACCACCAAACTAAATGTGTCCTCGTAATCAATTCCATATCTTTGTCGAAATCCTTTGTCGTGCCTTGTATCGATCAATTGTTCTATCAGCTTTCTTTTTGACTTTAAAAACCCATTTGCAGTCAATTAAATTGCAGCCATCAGCACAAAAAATCCCATATTTGATAGTCCCACCTGTGAACCTCTTAGGTTTGACAATGCCATGCTGAAGACGTGTGCGTCGCTGAACCGGTGGTGGAACTTGAGGTGCCGGCACATATGATCCAGAAGCCGGCGCAACAGATCCTCCAGGCGCTATCGGAGACGCACCAGCCACAGGTGAAGGCGAGCCGCTCGATTCGCCACGCGGCGCATAAGCAGAGTTCGGCACGGAGACCAGCGGTGCGCGATCGGACTCCAGAGGTGCAGTTGGGAAAAATGTCTGCCCCCCCCCATCGAATCTGGAGCGGGCGAAGCAAAATCCTGGGAAGCCCCGAGCGCAGGTGGATCCATCTATGAGGGCGCACCTGGCACAGACGCACCTGCTATCGGTGAATTTGTTTGGACTGCACCGCCAGGATGGTCTGTGGCCGAGACTTTGTTGGTAGCTGAAACAGGAGCATATGCACTGTTGTGCTCGGTGTTTCCTCCAGAATTTGGCACGACCGGTTCCTGCAAACTGTCAACACCTTCACTAGGAGGATTAGTAACATTAGGTACAAAACTTACATCCCCATAGCTAAACAAATGTGAAGGAAGGAGGTTAATTTCTTGGCGAATTTGGGCACCTGCATTGGGATGGAGGTGTGCAAAGAGAAAAATGCCTTCATCAAAGATAACATCTCTAGAGATATATATGCGACCAGTGAAAATATCAAAGCACTTGAAACCTTTATGCATGGCACTATAACCAAGGAAGTCGTAGCGAAGAGAGCGGAAAGCAAGCTTGCGAGAATTATATGGTCGCAAATTTGGCCAACAAGCACAACCAAAGACTCGAAGGGAGGAATAATCTGGAGTTTCTTGTATGAGGCGCACAACTTGGACATCATAATTTATGACTTTACTGGGAAGGAGATTAATGAGGTAAGTGGCTGTAAGAAAGGCATGATCCCAATATTTCAAAGGTACGGATGCATTAGCGAGAAGAGCAAGGCCTACCTCAACTATATGATGATGCTTTCTTTTCGCTGCACCGTTTTGTTGGTGTGCATGAGGGCAAGATACTCGATGGGTAATCCCTATTCGTTAGAAAAAAGGAGTCTAATTTCTCATACTCTCCTCCCCAATCTGATTGAAGAGATTTAATCTTGTAGCTAAATTTTTTTTCAATGAGCTGCTGAAAGTCTTGAAAGACTTGAAACACATCAGATTTTTTCTTAAGCAAATAGATCCAAGTCTATTTGCTAAAATCATAAATAAAGCTAACGTAGTAGCTATGGCGCCCAATGGATAGAGGCGCCGACCCCATACATTTGAAAGAACAAGATCAAGTGGAGCTTTAGATGCACTATTTGAAACAGGATATGGAAGTTTATGGCTCTTGGCCATCTGACACGGATTACAAATAGACTCTGAACTATTTTCAATAGCACATGGAAGCTTATTTGAACTAAAAATTCTCTCTGCTATGGAAAAAGCTGGATGACCAAGTCTACTATGCCACCGAGTGGTAGAGGGCTTATTGACTGAAAAAACTTGTTTTCTGGAACCTTCTTTAGGTAGGTGCGACCCTAGAGGATAGAGACCACCTCGGGATCTACCTTGATGGATGACTTTCTTCATTTCCTGATCCTTTATTAAAAAAAAATTGGATGAAATTCTATGAAAGCATCATTGTCTCGGGTTAATTTATGGATGGAAACTAGATTTTTACTAGCACTATGAACATGAAGAATATTTTTCAGAATAATGCTTTTGCTAGGGGCATGTAAAATTGTATGACCAATGTTACTAATTCTCATACATGTTCCATTAGTTGCATGTACTTGATCTCGTCCAGTATACTTATCATGCATTGTCATAGTCTCGAGTGCACTAGTGACATGATCAGACGCTCCACTGTCTACATACCAATTTGTGTCATAGCCATAATTGGTTGTAGCTGCCCCTGCCACCTTTTGATGATCCTCATCTTCATCATATCTATACCAACAACGATATGCTTCATGTCCCGCTTTCTTGCAAATTTGACAAGACTATTTTGTTGCGTGGACCTTGCTTGGCTAAACTGGAGGAGCTAGATCCACGGCCACCTTGGTACTGTTGGCCACCACCTTAGCCACAGTCACTACCACGTCCACGTCCACGACCACCACGGCCACGTCCACCAAAGCCACGTCCTCTACCAATCATGTTAGCTGACGACTAAAACTGATTCCTTCTTGATACATCTCCATATGTTGATCATAAGTAAGTAGCTGGGAATACAACTCACTTAAGGAGAGAAAGCCAACACGACCAAGCATCGAAGATACAAAAGGATTATAGTCAAAATTAAGGCCGTTTAGAATGAAGTGAACCATCTCATCGTCGTATATAATTTTCCCAACAGTGGCTAATTCATCTTTGAAAGAACACATCTTGGTGAAATAAGCTGAAGTGGACATGTTACCCTTCTTTGTTGTGGAGAGTAAGACGCGTAGATTTGCTATCCGCGCCTTGGAGTGCGCCAAAAACATTCTTTCCAGCACCTCCCAAGCTTCTGCTGCCGTAATTGCTGTTGCTACTGGCGCCAAAGCATCCTTGGTGAGAAAATTTAGCAGGTAGCTCAACACTTGCTGATCTCTCACAATCCTGGAGTTGTACTCAACATTGTGGATGATCTCCTTCTTGCCGTCTTCCTTGACCACCTCCAAGGTCTTGGGCGGCGCCGGCGTAGATCCATCTAGAATCCCCATGAGTTGAGCTCCTCATATAGCAGGAAGGAATTGAGCCTTCCATAGAAGATAATTATCTCAGGTTAATTTCTCCGAGACTACTCTTAGCACCGGCATGGCAGAAGTTGATGTCGACGCCATGGAAGCAAGTTGCTGGCGCAGGAATTTCTGTTTCTGTCGCAGAAAATTATCCTGGCTGACGTGCAGAAAATTGAGCTGGCGCAGGAGCTTCCGGTAACGCACAGAAGTTTATGTTTCTCGCGTAGGAGGTTGGGGTGTTGGGATGTTTAGGAAGAGGATGCTTTGATTACCATGAAAGAAAAGGAGCAAATGTGGTTGCCTATCTTAACTCACCACGGTTACGTGTTTATAAAGGGGTGAAATTCACAAAAAAATATACAGGAGTACGTTTGTGATCACTTAGGACTCGTTTGCTTCATATGTTTGAATTACAACAGGACATCAACTATCTCTAAGCAAACCGTTGGCCTAAGATTGCCGGCCCTAAGATCACAACCCCACGGTTCAGGATTCCATCGAGTCCAAAACGTATACAACCATATCTGTTAACACCGGCCAGTGCCACTGGTCCCCCCACGGCGTTTCCTGTGATTTCCTCGACGACGCTGGCCATGCACGCCGTGAGAATCAGGCCCTCGTCGCTTACAGCCTCGATGTCCAGCCATATATCGCAAAACGTCGCCTCCACGTCCAGCGTGTAAGGGATGAGGGTCCTGATGTTCACGGCGTGCATGGCTTGCGCGATAGAGGGAATCTGCTTCAGGATACCACTGCATCTTGCTGTACTGGCATGTAAACCTAGCGGCAAGCTACATATTAGACCCCTTCGTTTTTTTTCCTTTTCCCCCACAGCGTGCAACATGCATCAAGGAACCAAAGCAAACGGCGACCGACACCTCGTGGGGAATCAACAGATCACTGGTGAATGGTGATCGTTTCTTCATTTCTTGTGCAGTTCAAGAGGACTCAGGAGTCAGGCGAAATTTCACCGGCATGGCGTTCTAGGTGTACAGCGATGTCAACTCTTCTTCAGTTTGCGTTGCATGAATGCCTATTTGAGAATTGCTTACTAGCGAATACGACTATAACAATTGCGCGAGTTGTAGACAGTCACATGTGTAAGCCAGTGCATAACTGAACTGAACATACATTTTCTCGTACAAAACTGAACCGTACTTTTGAGAAATGAACTGGCAAGCCAAGGGACAAAATGTACAGCATTGTGGAACAGACCTCATGAACTATTGGCATACCATTTTGTCTGCACTTTTTTTTTTCCAGTAGTCAAGCTAAATGGAAACAAAGCCTTCATGTCAGTCAATCGCAATGCCATACGCAGCTTCTCATGAGAGTGAACCATTGCGCCACAAGTCCATGCATCCTAGTATAGCAGAGCAGTATCTGAATATGAATGCTTAATCAGGACCTAACGAGGATGCAGGCAGCCAGCAGAAAACAAAGTCGAGATAGCTGCTCCTGTTGGCAATCTGCAACAGATTAAATGATGGATTGCTTTTGCATAATCAGATACGCAGCACCACGCAGCATGCCCATCTGATTAAGCATCACACTCAAGTTGCAGGAATCGGGCAAATGGGAATCGTGAGTCGTCCAATCTAACAAGCACGCGCGCACCTTGGATGAGCTTCAGCCTTCGGCTCCTCGCGGAGGCGGAGGATCTCGCGCTTTCCGGGTAGAGATGCGGCCATGGGAAGGGCTGACCTTGCGCTACAGGTGGAGGCGCGCGGCGGCGATGACGAGCCCGCGACGGCGGGGGCTGTACCAGGGAGGCGGTTTTAGTGAACGAGAAGGGCCATGGAGAGGGCGGCGTTCAGCTACCTATTCCGCGGCGAGGAGTCGGCTGTCTCCATCGAAGCCGCCGGCATTGGCGGCTGGAACGGGCCGCCATGGCGATCGGGGCGGAAGGGGGCCGGGACGGCGAAATCGGGGATAAATATTTTACGTATGCACCCCTGGATATTTTTATAAAACCCTATGAAATGGATCGCGATCCAATAGTTTACAAATATACCCCTAAAATGGATCGCGATTAATTTTACATATACCCCCCTAAATCGGATACATCGTCTGCGTCCGGTGGCTGGTAATGTCGACGGCGGAGAAAAGCTCGACGCCGGCGGAAGGGGACCGAGTTCGTAGCTTCCGTCGGTGGCCGGACGAGGCTGAGTTGGCCAACCACTTCCGCGAACTCGAGGAAGAGGACGGGTAGGAGGAAGAAAGGGAGCGTTGCGGTGGATGGGAGAGGGCCGCGAGAAGTGTTCCGCGTCGAGTCGTCGACGAGCTTGTCAGAGACCAGATCGGAGTGCGATTGATCCGATCGGAGCTCGAGATCGTGGGGTCGTCGTGGCTCTATAGAGGAAGCAGGATCCAAACATCAGTATTCGGTACAAACATCTGCACCATATAATGTGAAACCTGAAGCTACAGTCAGTGGCGGAGCTTGAGGGGAGAGTTAAGGGGGGCCGGCAACACTAATTTTACATTCAAGATCACTAAACAGTAGCTTAGTCAATGGAGTTTTTAGTTTGGCAGGGGGGCCATGGCCCACCCTGGCCACGACTAAGCGCCGCCATTGGCTGCAGTGACGACCCATTGCATCGAAACATCAGGCCTTCGGCTCAACAGGCCTCAACTGACGACGTGTCCTCTGGCTTCATCAGGCTTGCGTCGGTTGTATGCTCCCATTCCCATTTCCAACCAGAAGAACACAGGGGGCAGCTGCAATCCGCCACTCCACAACATCAGAGAAGGTGCAGGGCAATGCCGGGAACCTGATAGGGGGCTCCAATGCTGTTAGCAAATAGCAATGCGCAGTACTCATATCTCCGGGTTCTCTGGCTGACCAATCTTCAATCTTCATGCACAACTGACAGAGTAGTTGATGCCCCAATTCAACGTAAACAAAAAGAAGATTGTTGATTCGTCACAGCAGCCAAGGGCACAAAACATACACCTCATGAACATTTAGCATGCCATTCTGTCTGCACTTTTCTTTTCAGTTGTCAAACTAAATGGAAATATAGCCTTCATGCCAGTCAACCACAATGCCATACGAAACTTCTCATGAAAAGTGCACCATTGCCACCACCATGCATCCTCATATAGCAGAGCAGTATCGGAATACGAATGCTTGTTCAGGACCTTACAAAGATGCAGGACAGCAGGAAACTAAAAGAAAACAAAGTCTGGATAACTGCTCTGCTCCTGCTTAGTAATATGTAAACTGTAGCATGTCTGGCCGACTGCTTCCGTAGCATAGTGGTAGTGCGTTCGCTTCGTAAGCGAAAGGTCGCGAGTTCGATCCTCGCCGGGAGCTCATATAATTTTTTTTATTTCAAAAAATGCAGCATGTCAGACGAGAGGAAGTGCTTAGCCTATTGCTGAGTGCTGAACGTTGGGTCGTGACTCATGAACCTGACAAGGATCATGGTACCCCGGCTCAGTGCACAGTTCAGACCTGGCCACGGCAGCCAAGGTGAGATCCAGATCATGCACAGATGCAGCATCCAGGCATGCCAATGTTAACCACGGCAATTTAATTTCTTTCACATCCACATGAACTGCCATGGATGCAGGCCTGTCAGTGTTAATCACTGCAAAGAGGAGCAGATGAGAGAGGAGGAACAAACAATTGAGTGGAGTAGAGATGTCTGATCTCGCGCTACTAGTGAAGGCGGTGGCGGATGGTGAGCCCGTGACGGCGGGGCTGTACGAGCTACATCGAGCCTGTCCGCGGTGAATACTCGGTTGACGGCTGTCTCCATCAAAGCCGCCGGCGTTGGAGGCTGGAAGGGGCCGTCATGGCGATCGCGGCGGATGGGAGAAGCGACCGCGAGGTCGGGGATAAATATTTTACATATGCACCCCTAGGTATTTTTATAAACCTCAAAAATGGATCGTGGATAATCACGATCCATTACAAATACACCTCTAAATTGGATTACGATTTTTTTCCCGAAGATAAAGGGGAACCCTATCTATTTTTATAATTTTCTTTTATTACAAATCCATTTAATTTCTTCCAGAGATAAAGGGGAACCCTATCTATTTTTATAATTTTCTTTTATTACAAATCCATTTAATTCGTTCCCTCTGGAAGTCGAATCTAAACCTATTGGGTGCTGTACTCTACCACTAGATCCTTTCACAACTAATCGCGATCCGATTTTTTTTTTCAAAACGAACCCTAATTCCGGGAATGGCCGGTAATGTCGACGACGGAGAAGAGCTCGACGCCGGCGGAGGGAGACGGAGCTCCGAGCAGGCATATCGCAGCTTCCTACGGTGGCCGGACGACGCGGAGTTCGCCAACCACCTCCGCGAACTTGAGGAAGAGGAGGAGGAAAGTGAGCGGCTGCATTGCGGTGAGCACGCCGCTATTCGTCGCCTCTGACGGACGGCGGCGGTGGCGCCGTCGGAGACCGGGATTAGCGTCCACGGGCACGGCGGCTGATAAGACCCAGACGCGGATGATGAATCGAAGCATCAGTAGTACAAACAGCAGCACCATTGTGAAACCTGAAACTGCACTGCTTGGTCGACGATCCAAGCCTGCAGCACCTGTGCCAGCAAAACCAAATTCGATTCAAACCGACGCAGCTTATTATGTTTTGCCACTGTTTCGGTGTTTCCATTAATTTGATTCTTCTTCTTCTTTTTTTTGCAGGTTCTTCAGTCATTAGCCAGTGGAGATTGGATTGTAACTCAAGAGATGACTCAGAAGTCAGAACCCGCTGCAATTGTTGGCAGCCAGGCCATTTTTGGCATGTTCAACTGACAATTAAAATGCTTCTACTACCTTCAGTTGACCAAAGTTCACATCGGTCGATCAAAATAATAGGCTCGGGGCAATCGATCAGGGTCATTAAAAACACAGTCGACAAGAGTTTGCCGCAAATTACCAGCAGCAGATGAAAGCCATTCCATTCAAGACATTCAGGGAACATCTGCTATCAGCAATTCAGCATATCACATCATCTGAAATGCTGATTCAGTAGCTTACATAGAAAAAGTGGCAGCCCATCAGCAGGCAAAGTTTTCAGAAGTTCCCACAGAATGTCACAGGCAAATTATTTGATCGGAGTATAACAAATAGCATCCGACCCGTTCCATGTCTCACTGCTGCTAATTCGTCACCCATGCCTAACCCAACCTTGCTGCCTACTTGTTTTGTGAGCTGCCGTCAGATGATATGAACTGCTTCGCATATTGGTGAACCTTTGATCCTGATCCTTGCTGATGATCATAGTACTCCACCAGTGCGGACCCAGCCAAGGCAGCCAGTGTCAGAGCCTGAGCATGTAGCCTGCCAAAGTTAAAACATTCAAAGAATTAAGATTCAGCTTGGATTCGTTACATTTCAATAGCCTAGAAATTCATATCTTTTTTGATAAATGCATGCAGCACGATTTCAGCAGAATAAATTCAAGCACAAGGTTTGGAGCTCTGATTTGAGGTTTCTAAGTCTGTTGCTAGCTTGTACATCTCAAAATATATTACGCACAAATGCGACTTAAAGAGTAGGTGTAAGGTAAATATCATTAGCGCCACATAACAAATGCAGATGTCAACGTTATTTAAGAGGAATCTGAAATAGCCTATGGTACAAGCAGTAAAGCAAATAGAAACTACCACTGCGGCCAGGGATATGTATTTGAACATAGAACAGAGCACAGAAAAACATATTGAATTATTGATGCACGGACATGAGTTGATGACACTAAAATGCCAAGATGGTATAGATATAGTATGTCCAAAAGAATCTAAAATTAGCATCTATTGCAGTTAATTTAAGTGCAGTTAAGCTAGTTTATTTAAATGGAGTTGAAACAGCATGTACATCATAAGAGCAGTAAAACAATGACCACCAGGAAATTGGATGACAGAACACAACAAAACACCTTGACGCACAGGGGACATGAGTTGATGCTGCTAACATGACAAGTTGGTATATTAATGCAGAGAACATAATCACAGATCCACATGCAAGAGCTAGTGGATGAAAAATTTATCCAAAAATGATATCAATCAAGATTCACCATTGCAGAATCTCTTAAATAGTTAAGCAATTTGTCGTGTTGTGAATTTGCAGTGCTACATATACATGGCATTATGCATAAAACTTCCCAAAAATAGCCAGTGGAAAGGTTATCGGTGAATAATGTGTACAAGACCCAACGAACCTTCTTGTGTATGCCGGACCTGTGTCCAATATCCATTGAATAAAAAATCAATTACAAACCATGACGATGATACCAGTTAATCCTCTATGATGGAAGTGGGTAAAGCTTTCTGTGCAACAGAATTTGCTATCATTAAGTGCTGATCCCTCGGAAATTATAATTTCCAGACGCACAGGTTGACTCGGCTAAATTTATTTTAACATGCGTTCTTCCCAATCTATTCAGCACATAGGAAGACTTTTTTTTTTTTTGAAAGATTCCATTGTCTCTATACTCTGAAGTAATAATGGATAACTTGCACATAGGCAGCAACACAACCAGGAAAATTATTGACACCTTCTGGCCTTCTGAACTAGCTCCTTTGTTATACCCTCAAATGCATATCAGATAAGCAGAAGTGAGTCTCTTTCCCCCTTTAACTTAAGCCCAATCTCACACCAGTGTTTTTGGAAGTAGAATTAATTAAATGCTGAACTATCAACTTAATGGATGTGCAATATGCTGGTTATGAAGTTTGCATCCATAGCAACTTAATGCAGGCCAGATGCTTGGCCTAATGTAATGTGCCTTAAACACCCTACTCACTTCACTGGGAACAAAAACTCGACCACTGGGGATACTCCTAGAGTTCAACGCTTTAAACGGTCCACCGCGAGATTGGCATTCACTTCATGGGATGGTTGGTATGAGTATCGAGTACAAATTTGAAGGGGTTAAAATACACTATATCTGTACAAGGATCCGTTGTTGTTCTTGCATTGAACCTAAAGGTTAGTCAGTTTCCTCAGATCCAAACTACTTAATGTATATCAAGTGGAACAAATAATGAAATAAGAGATAGTAGCGCAAGCCAAATTGCATATTCTGTGACATTATTTTGTCCTTCCGGATTAAGGAGTTTTGCTGTTCCAATAGAAATTTTGAACCAATCGATGTTTTTGGAGCTACATTTTACCTGACTAGAACCTAAACAATAAAGGGAATATCCTAGATTCTCTTAGATCGAGTTCAGATGGGTTTAGCCCTTGTTTAGTTCACCCCCAACTCCCAACTTTGGCACTATGCAAAAAGAAGATTCCCCATCACATCAAACTTGCGGTACATGCATGGAGTACTAAATGTAGACGAAATTAAAAACTAATTGCACAGTTTTATTGTACTTTGCGAGACGAATCTTTTGAGCCTAATTAGTCAATGTTTGGACAATAATTCACAAATACAAACGAAACGCTACAGTGTGCTAGTGCTGTAACAGTAATTTAGCACCTCCAAACTTTGGCAACTAAACAATGGCAACTAAACAAGGCCTTAATAATAAATAGGACATCCACTAACATTAGAACATGCGAGTCAATTAGTCAATCAATGTTTTTTTTCTGAAGCTATTTTCATCTGGCTAGAACCTGGACAACTACAAGCCTTGTGACCCAGAAATGTTAAGAGTATACTCCGCGCTTCATGTAAAAAATGCAGCACGATACAGCTACTTCTCGACAAGCATTGTTCATACAACCTTGCCAATTTGTTTCTCTTTTTAGCAGACAAAATGAAGGCAGCAAGCAGTGTAGCTCGTGAGTGCAACGGACCTGGCATGGATGATCTTGACGCTGGTCTTCATACCGGGCCTGGACCAGTTGTAGGCGATGGAGCCAACGATCCCGCTCAGCCACAGCGTCCCTTGGAGCACAAACAAGCCAAGCAATCAGCAAAGCGATTCCATGCCCAGGGAACAGGACGGCGCGGCACAGAAGAAAGAGAGAGCGAGAGAGAGAGAGAAGGGGAACGAAACAGGGGTGAAGAAAGCCCTCGTTTCAGAGGAGCAAGCAGCAGGGGCGAAGAGGATTTGGGAGCGTACCGACGGCCCGGAGCTTGTGGTCGACGACCCACTCCCTGGCCGACTGCAATGCGCTCTTCTCCTCCGCCATCTCGCCGGAAAGCTTCCTCCCGAGCCGCACCGACCCCAATTAATCCAATCCAGCTGCTTCCGAGTGCGACCTCTGCTGGACTGCGACGGTGGAAGGAAGAGGAGGGGAAACGGGGGGATCTTATAATAGCGAGCGAGCCGGCGGCTAAGTGCCCCCGGGGGGGGGGGGGGGGGGGGGGGGGGGGGGGAGAAAAAGTTGGGGGGGCGGGGGGGGGGGGAAGGGGTCTCGCCGGGGGGGCGGGGGGGGGGCCCCCCCGGGTGGCTGCCCCGGCGCGGCTAGCGGGGCTGCTAGCCAGCCAGGTAGGCCCGAGCCGGCGAGACCGCGGACCAACCGGGCAGAAATCAGGGGGTGGGGTGCCCGCCGGTGCGGTCTGAGGGGGACGGCACGGCTACAATGCTGCCGCGGCGGAGATCGGCGGCACGTGGCTGCTGGCCACTTTGGCGTCGGCGTGGCGGAACATGCGGCGCATGGGTTGAGGCGGGCGGCTTTGTACGCACCGCCACCGGGATTGAGTAACAATTGGAAAAGGGCACGATGAGGGGAGCTAGCTGAGCGGGGCAAGTACGTTGCACGGTGAAATCTGTGGTCAAAACAAAAACTGCGGCGGCGAAGGCGAAGCAGCGAGTCCGCGCTGGCGGTTTTGCCACTCGTGTCGTGTCAGTCCACTCGTGTCAAAACAAAGACTCTTTGTCCCTAATGGAACGGTGGAAAAGCTAGGATCGGGTCTCTCGCAGTACCTAGTTTTTCCTGAGGATGTGTCGGCACGGTGCTTTTGACTGTGTTTTGGACAAGTCTCTGTGGGCCTTGCGTCGGATTAGAAACGGGAGCCGTCGTCGCTCTAAAACCCGATCACATGATATGGCGACAAACTGGGCCTCCTCCTCTTGTCCAACCACCAGAATAACGGGCTCTGGCCCATGAAAAAGCAACGGTAGCAGCCTTCTGTCATTCTGCACCAGCCAGAAAGCCTAGAATTAGGCCCTGTTTGGCATAGCTCCACTCCACAACTCCAGCGACTCCAACAAAAAAAGTAGCCAAACAACCCAACTCCAAAACTCCATGGAGCTGCCAACTCCATGGAGCTGTAGTACAAATGAGGGTGGAGTTTTGGAGCACCTCTTTTGCTGCTCCAAAACTCCCTCTTTTGAACCTCCTCGTGGAGTTGGTGGGTAATTACCCACCATTGCCACTGATTACACAAAAGTAACGTTTCATTCTTCTCCCTCGCGCCTGTGTTTTTCTCCCTCGCGTGAAGTCCCGCCCGCGCCGCGTGTACCCTAGCCGCGCCGCCGCCCCTGCCGGCGGCCGTCCACCCCCGCCAGCGGCCGTCCACCCCCGCCGGCGGCCGGCCGAACCCCGCCTCCAGCCGCCGTAGCCCGGCCGCCGTTTTCTTACCCCGACCGGCCACCTACCTTCGGCTCCCACCCTATCTGGACAAGAATACCTCCTGCCCAGCGCCCTGTCGCCGGCCCCCGAAGCCCGCCGCGAAGGCCCGTCGTCGGCCGTCGAAGCCCGCCGCCAGCCGCTGTGCCCCGCCGCCGCCCGTGTCGCCCCGCCGCCGAAGCCGCTGAAGCCGCCGTCGAAGCCCGCCCGCCACCGGCGTGGGAGGAGATCCGCCGCCCATTCAAAGGTAGGAAATCCCCAGCGCCAATCCGCCAATTCGAGTCCCCCTCTATGAATTAGGGTCCCGTGGATTACTATGGTAGATTGAGGGAAGTGGTGAATTGATGGATCTTTTGGTTACGCCGGAATTCAAAATTCCTATCGACCGCCTACCGCCCCTGTGGAGCAGGGGTTGCATGCAGCCTGCAGAGCCCTGGCCTGGGGAGCAAAGCCAAGGCAGAGGAGCCCTTTCATGACTAGGACTAGGAGCCTAGGAGGCTTGTTGTTTAGATAGAGTTTTTCATTTCACTTCAAGTAGTCTGTAACGTAGGAATGGTATAATATCTTCTTCAAAACTAGCATATACCGTCCCTCAGGGGGGCGAGCCCCCCCCCCCCCCCCCCCCCGAGCACAAGGGCGAGACCTGATGGGCGGGCTTCAGACTACGCTCCGGCCCAAGCCTCCGGCGACGGGCCTCCGCTCCGTCAGAAGCCCCGCCTATTTCCTGGAGGAAATTCGTAACAAAATTTATGATATGTTTCTAATCATTGTCAATTATGATATGTTTGATTCTGCATTTCTGCTGTGTGCAAAAGATCAGGTGGTGTACAAAAGCTTGCAAATTTCTGCTTGCTGTACGCTTTCCATTAATGTTTACCTCCATTGCTTCTGGCCTGTTCTGATGCAATGCAGCAATACGGTGCTACAAATGAAATGATTCTGGCACAATTTCAGAGTGGTACAGCGGCACTGTGGTGCCTATACCACGCACTGTATGGATATCTTCATAGATTACTGCACATTGCCATCTAATATAACGGACGACCATTCTTTATGACACACTTGTGCAAAGTCTGACTGTCATGTGAGCATCATCATATCTGATACTCTATTTGCCAAGCAACCATGTTGCCACGCTAGGACGAAATTCTCTGTACATAATGATATACCTCTATTTGCCAGAAAAATGGTGAACATAATGATATGTACTAACAGGCCATTAACCCAAATTCAAATCCCACAAAAGAACATTCCAGAAAGTGGTTTCTTCATTATGAATACGCATGGCCATTCACATTTGTTATACCTCTGATGTATTATGAATTTGGATGACAGCTTTACAGAAAAATGCATTCCTGACTGTTACACTTTTCTGTAGGTTGATGGTCTGCGGGAGCACGTGAAGAAAAGTGGACTTGCAAAAAAATCGAGCTCGTTATCACTTCCCCTTTGGTGAGGTATAGTCTCGTCTTAATATATTTGTGTGCACTTGTAATGTTCTGGGTGCATTGACTGATAGGCTTCCTAATGTTTGATATGCGCAATCTCGAGTGCTGTGTGTATGAAATTGATATACTCTATTGCTGTGTGTGTATGAAATTGATATACGCGAGGGCTTCTAATATGAAATTTGTGAGTTCGATAGATGCCAGAAATTGATTGGAATTCGGAGAACACTCGAGTGTTGTGTGTGTTGTTTGCCGAACAAGTTGAAAAAGGAAATCGGCCAAACACACACTTGAATGCACTTGGTTATGCTGAGGTTGAGAAGGGGTTCAAGGAAAGGACTGGAATTGTGGCTACCAAGGGTCAGATCAAGAACAAATGGGACAAGTTGAAGGAAGATTTCAAAGCATGGAAGAAACTAATGCTAAGGCAAACAGGGACTGGTTGGGATCCTATAAGGAAGACTATTGCTATGGATGATGAATGGTGGAAAAAAGCTAGATCTGTAAGTTGGTTAAAAAATTTTGCTATATTTTTTTGCATATGTCAAACCTGTTGATAATACTTATAATAATATTATTATTATGTGCTTATTTCAGGAGATTCCGGGTTGTGGCAAGTTCAAAAAGAAGGGCCTTGAGAATGAAGATGAATTAGCCAAGTGTTTTGCTGACATTACTACTATTGGTATTGATCATTGGTCTCCTCATGTTGTGAATGTTGAAGCAACCGAAAATGTTGATGTGACACAAGATGAGGCAACCAATTTTGAGCCAGAAGGTGATGATTTCATTCCTGAAACACAAGAGGAGGATATTGGTATTTCTCCTTCACCTGCGAGTGGCAAGAGACTGGCAAGGCCTGTTGACAGGAGTGGTAAAAAAGCGAAGTCTGGAAATGCATTCCTAATTCAAGAAGCAGTAACAAGTATGGCAAGTTCAGCTAATGAATATATTTCGAAGAGACATGGAAAATATTCTATTGAGGAAGTGATGGAGGTTGTGATTGCTTGTGGGGCCGGCTATGATAGCAATGAACATTACATGGCGTCTGAACTGTTTGTGAAGAAGGAGCAAAGGGAGATGTTCATGACCTTGCCTACTAATGAGATTAGGTTCAATTGGCTTAGGAGGAAGTACAATGATAAATATGAAAAATAGAAATTGGCTTAGTGAGAGTGATGTCATTTGTGTATGCTACTATTTTATTTTTGTCGCATGTGTGGTACATTTTATCTTATTGCATTTTATTTATGTATGACAGTTGTATCTTACATTTCATTTATGTCAATGTTCACAGATGTCTTCAAGTGAGTCTGATGAATCTAGTGATTCTGATGGTGAATATTTTTTTAAAATGGTTGAGAGCTGTGGTAAGCTAGCACAAAGTTATCATGACTCATATATGGATAAGGCACCGCCGAGATTTATGTTTTCACAACAGAGTGGAATGGGATGGCTGATGGAGACGGTAAACACTCCAGGGGAGTGCCATCGAATGCTTCGGATGAATGAGGTTATTTTTCAGGATCTTCATGATGTGTTGGTTGAGAGGTACGGATTAAAACCATCGAAGCACATGAATACTCTTGAAATGTTGGCCATTTTCCTATTCACATGTGGTGGGTGTGAGTCAAATAGAAGAGGACAGAATAAGTTCAAACACTCAGGTGAAACCATTAGTAGAAAATTTCATGAAGTTCTAAATTGTGTGGTTGCCATGGCACAAGATTTCTTGAGACCAACAGATCCTAATTTTCGCAATGTGCACAAGAGGATTAGGAATGACAAGAGAGCATACCCACACTTTAAGGATTGCATTGGTGCACTCGATGGAACCCATATTCGTGTGTATTTATCACCGGAAGAACAAGTGAGATATATTGGTAAGACTGGAATTGCAACTCAAAATGTGCTTGCTGTTTGTGATTTTGATATGCGCTTCACCTATGTGGCTGCGGGTCAACCGGGTTCTTTGCATGACACTAGTGTATTGTACCATGCATTGGAAGCAGATGTAAATGTCTTCCCACATCCTCCTCAAGGTAAATATTTTTCCTTATGTTCCTTTTCATATTTGTATGCACAAACTTATTTTATTTTACATATGTGTAGGCAAGTATTATGTTGTAGATGCGGGCTATCCTAATCGTCCGGGGTATTTGGCTCCATACAAGGGTGAAAGGTACCACTTACCCGAGTGGCATCGAGGTATGGAACCAAATACTCCAAAAGAGAAGTTCAATCGTATACACTCATCTGTTCGTAATGTTATTGAGCGGTCGTTTGGAGTGTTAAAAATGAAATGGCAAATCCTTTACAAGATGCCCGGTTATTCAATGGTCACACAAAAGAAGATTGTTGCTGCTACTATGGTTCTACACAATTTCATACGTGAACATGCTAGCATTGATGTGGACTTTGCTAATTTTGATAGAGATCCTACCTACATGCCTACTATTCCGGAAAGATACAACAAGTATGCTGTGTCTCAACATGCCTCCGATGGATCAACTTCGGAATCAAGCTTTGTGACTATGGACACCTTTCGTGATAGTATGGCTACATCAATTGCCCTAGCATGGAATTAGTGCAATGATTATTGTAACGACCTTATTTTGGAACTATGAATTTATTTTGAAATTTTAAATTTTTGGAACATGTAATTTTTATTATTATTTTGGACTTCAATGCATGTAGTTTCATTTTATATTTGTGATAAGTAGTTCAAGTCGAATCAGGGGCAAGAAAGGCAATCTACCCTCAAACTCCTCTTTTCTGGAGCTAGGGACACCCTCCCAGCCAAACACCCTCACCAGACAGCTCCAACTCCACCCAGAGCTGGCTCCACCTGGAGTTCTGGAGTGGAGCAGCTCCACCCAGAGTTGGAGTCATGCCAAACAGGGCCTTAGATCGCTACTAATTCTATTAAGCAGCCTTCGTGGCTTCGTCTGGATGATCCATGCATAACCGTCGCCAGTTGATCACCCAATTTTAGGCCCCTGATCCCCGTTCCTTTATAAGCCGTGCGTGCTCCCTCGGTGCTGGACCGTCAGCCATCTTCCGGCCGGCTTTCCCACAGGCGAGAGGAGAGAAGCTCGACGAGATGCCGGCGGCGGCGAGGCGTGTGGTCCTGGAGGTGCTCCGTTCGGCCTCCCGCGACGCCTTCCAGGTGGCTTTCTCCTTCGCGGCCAGGCCGCCCGTGTCCACCATGATCAAGCCCGCCATCACCAAGCCCCTCCACGACAACAAGTGACGCGCTGCTAGCTGCTGGATCCGATCGTTTTAATTTTAACTTGCAGCAGCCACTCACTGACGGGGTTGCAAAACGGCCTGTCGCACGCGGCTTTCACCGACGATCTCGCCCTCTGTGAATGATATACTACTAGTCATGCTGATGTAGGCAATGCAAACTGCCAAGCTCTTGCTGATGTAAGCTTGACCATACGTCACCTATGTAAAATGTTTACTACTACATGTAACCATATCTTAAGGGGCCCATGCCCACGCCTTGTCAGCAGAGCACAATTATCTGCAGCAACGGAGCTTTCAGCATTGCAGGCCCGGCCAAATATTGACGCGCTCGACATACTACCGCAAGTTGATGGAGGTTGGGTGGGAAATTTTGGTCAGTGACGATCGGACAGACCAGCGAACTCGTACACCTGCTGCTGAGAAACTTGTGCGCCGGTCAAGGTGGTTCGAGCGTGCCCCCGCGGGGTGCTCACGATACTCTCGCCGCTGGGTTCGCCCACCCGCGGGCACCACCAAGCGCGTGGCCCGCCGTTTCCGGGAACGAACGCTCCCCGCGCCGAACAGGGGCACACGGCAACCGCGGCTCGAGTCCGGCCAACAGGCAGATGTGATGCCGTTGGCGCTGCTAGCCTGCTCCCTGCCAGTGCCCGGAACGGCCGGCCACACGGCGGTGACGGCAGCGAGCACGAGTCCGCGCGCGCTCCCCCATCTGGTCATGGTCAAGCAGAGAGGTGTGTGAGATGAGATGAGGCGTGCACACCTCATGGCGTCCCCACCACGTCATTGCCTCCCCGTGCGACGCCGAAAAAGTCCAAGCCCGCCCGCGCAGCCCTCATGTGACCGTGACCCGCCCCCCACATGCCTCCTCCTTCTCTTCTTCTTCTTCTTCTCCGTAGCCGATCGAGTCGTCCTCGACACACTCATTCCAACTCCCACCATCACCCTCCACTCCACTCCACTCCACCCGCCCCAACACACATCTCCCTCTCGTCTCGGTCTCGCATAACAGAAGCCGGAGACGGAGAGGACGAGCGAGCGAGCAACGATGATGAGGGGCGGCGGCGACGAGTACCAGCAGTACTACGGCCCGCGCGGGGCGCCACACGGGCTGCTGATGGCGGTGGTGCTGGGCCTGGTGGTGGCGGGCCCGCTCTTCATGGGCGACGGCGGGGAGGCCATCACGGCCGCCGTGGCGGAGCTCCTCGGCCCCACGGGGCTCCTCCTGCTCCCCGTCGGCCTCATCCTCGTCATCCGCATCCTGTCGTCCGAGCGCGGCGCCGCCGCGCTCGCCGACGTCCTCTCCTTCGGCGGCTCGCCGGACTCCGTCCACCGCGTCGGGGGGTCGCCCGTCGGCGTCGCGCTCGCGCTCACGCTCATCGTGGTCCTGCTCTACTACAGGACCTCGCTCTTCGGCGGCGACGGTGGCGACGACGAGTAGCGGGTAGCGCCGGTCGATCGTCATGCCTGTGATTACGAGAGTACTCCAAGTAATAAATATGTTAATTCTATAAAAAGTGGTGCTTTGTTGCGATCTGTAATGATGATCCTGGATCGCTCAGCCGCGCTGTTCTGATTCGGAAATGCGAAGCTTCTCCGCTGTACCACTTGAGTAGTTGGCCGTGTTTTCTTCTTAGTATTTTTTTTTAACTGCTACGCAGAGCACATCACATGCGAGAGATGTGAGCGATTGTGCGCCAAGCTGAGCTGCTCTGCTCTGTTCTGTCTTCGGAGCACACAAGAGAAGAAGAAAGCACAGCATGGGTTTTTGCAGTAGCGGCCGATGTGCAGAGAATCAGTGGCCCATGAGAACACAGTTCCACTGTACAATGACAGTCCCAACTGAAAGAAGGGGACAAAAGCAGCCATCCTGAGTAAACTCGGTGACTCTACAGTAGCCTATCCACCCTTTTGGAACTAATAAAATTCGAAACCCATGGAGCGCGATTCACGATTCATCTCAAGTTTACGTTTCCTTAGTTTATGTGCATTTAAAAAACAGAAGCAGAACAAGGAACCATTGGAGTGCGATGTGCATTGATCTAGCTAACAGAAGTGCAGGATCGGGAAGGACTCCGACCTCCGAGTTATCATGAACAGCTGCCACCTGCATCATACCACACCCAGCAAGGTTCAGGCAACTGTCTACTCCCTGGAAGCGATAAATTATTATCATCTACATCTTCAGAATGATCAGGACTCCAGGGGTTGCTAAGATAAAGTAAATGCCTACAGGAATAGGTTTCTGTCATTCGGTGATAATTTCAAAATTCTATCATTTGCTGTGCAAGGATGAATCATGAGAATAGATTAATTTGACACAGCTAGTGCTGACATTGGGTTACAAAATAGGCAGGCCTCAGAGCACAATCTTTCTGTGCCAATAAATGAGTTTAACTGGGAACAAGATCCATACTAACAGAGTAGCTGCTATACAACTGTTGAATTATTCTCATAATCAGCATACAACCATGCCACGAGTGTACCAGCATAATCAACACCACCTGGATTAACTGAAGACCTATCTAATCCAACAAACTGAAACCCTTACTATGTTGCAATGGTCCAATAATATAAACCCATGAGCACAAAACAGCTTAAATCTAAATACCATATGAGCATTGCAGTAAACCCGTTCGCATAAAGAGATCACACTTATAATTGTGTTCCTGGCGAAGCAGTAGCTCTTGAAGTAGCACTACCCAGCATGTCTGAAAAGCCAATAGAAGTATGTACCATATCGCTTGAATCACTGGTGGTGGTGGAACCTGATGCAGTAATGTGGATTTGGGCACTACTTCCTGATGCTGGGGATGGAGTCCTGGAGGGTCAGTCGAGATAACAGCGACTGAGTGGCAACTTTTTGGCTGGCTCAGAAATGCATGAAGGACATGTCAGTGAAAAAGAACTAGCTAACTTCTAGCATGCAGGCTGCAGTGCAGCTAACTGAAGAAATCAGAACTTTAGAAGTACCGATCTATTGGAATTTTGCCGAAGACTGCAAATTCAGTGCAAGGGAAGATAAATAGGTTCATCTATGGCTCTGTGATCCAGTCATCCGAGAAATCAAACAGAAATATACTTTGTTTCTGCCTTTCTTGCTCAAGGATGCTGGATAAATGATGCCAGTATAGTTGCAAACATTAACATCATCAGTCCACTATATAAATTTAATGCAGCAACTTATCCCTTAGCAATCTACTGACCTCTAGTCTGATCCTTGTAAAGAAGGAACAATTCACATCATACCACTAGTAGAAACATTAATCACAGATGACACCACCTACGATTGCCAGTTACTCAATTCAATGAATTAAGCAAGCACAGAACTCATACAAAGGAGCTTACAACAAGAAGAAAGACCATTTTAAATTTCTCAAAGCGTGCATATTACCTGCTTTACATCTGCAGCTACCGTATCACAATTCCAACGCAATGCAATGCGTGATCGTTGACCCTTTTGGCACATCCGGGAATAGAACAGTGTCCCTAGAGACCACCTTTCCTCTAAGCCGCCCCTCTTCAGCCCTTGTAACCTCAATGCCAGCCCATTCAATCACCACCATGCTCCTCACTTCCCCCTTACCTTTTCCTTTCCCTTTCCACTTCCCTTCCCAAACCAAGTACAGCAATCCTCCAACATTGGCAAGTGTGGCACCGCACAAAAACTTTGGCAGCTCCCTCTCCAGCCCCTCCACTGCGCTCCACGAATCAGAGTCTGGATCATAGCCCTTAACCTGCCCCAAGTAATCGTAAGAGTACAGGATTCCTTCAACCACCGCAGCTCGGCCCTTCCACCCCATGTCAAGCACCGGTGACACCGGCGCCCACGCCTCCGCAGGTGGCGCCGCAGGATCGTAGGCCAAGCCGCCACGATCCGCCACCGCAAGGACCTTCCCGGCAAGGGACGCGCAGCCGTGCATCCACTTCTCACGGAGGTGGACAGGGCTGGCTAAAGTTTTCCACTTCGCATTAGGGGAGGAGAGGTCGAGAGCCTCGTCCCAGAAGGGGGACGAGGGAACGCACCCGCCGGCGACGAACAGTACACCGGAGTGCACGACGGCCGCGGCGAACTCCCGCGTGGAGGACAGGCGCGGACCGATGGACCAGGATCTGGCTCGGGGGTCCAATATTTGCACCGATGCAGAGGGGACCCCGGCAACGGATCCGCCGACTAGGAAGAGCCGGCTACCGTCGGTGGCGACAGACGAGGAGGACGAGACGGGGACGGGAGGGGAGGGAAGGGGGAGAGGGGGCCACCCGGGATGCTGGAGCAAGAGGAAGAAGAGGAGGGACGCGGAGGAGGGCGGCCGGAGGGAGAGGAGGATGTGGGAATCGGAGAGACGGAGGGCGCGGCGTGCCGCGAGGAGGGGCTCCGGATGGCGGCAAAGGAGGGCGTGGAACGCTCGGGAGACGAGGGCAAGGGATGGGTGCGCGGCGCGGGGCAGGAGCGCTATGCAGTGGACAGCCAAGTCGTCGGGGAGCGCAGGGATGAGGCTGCCGCGGATCAGTTCCGGCGGTTGAGATGGGGAGGTGAGTTCGGTGTACATGGCTCCGCCGTCGGCGGCGACTCGGCGGTAGGGGAGGAAGAAGGCGTGTGGATGTGCGTGCGCCTCACTGCCGGCCGTGTGGGGACGTCGCGTTAGAACGGAGTACATACGACATGGGCCGTTCTTTCTGGCCCAGTATGCAAAGTGAGCTTAATGTGTTTGAGCCCTGTTTCTTAAAGATCTGCCAATTGTTATTTTCAAAAAAAAAGACCTGCCAATTTTGCCTGCAGCTGCATCTCCAAAATCATCATCATCAGAAGAAGAAGATTACAAGCTTGACCCTTAAAAAACATGCTTGATCCCCGTTCTACAAGAGTAACATTTTTGTAATGAAAAAACATGCTCAAGTAACATTCATTAATGAAAGGAAAAGGGACTATTCTCTTTGTCTCATATGAAGTTGTGAACGTACTCGTGGAACCTAGCCAGCTTTATTTTGACAAATACTTCTTTAGGAAGCAAATAGACTTGAAAAATATTTTTAAGGTAATGGGCACTTCGTACGGTTTTTTAATAGCCAAAGAAAAGTGGATCCAACAACTTGTAAAATGTGATCCACTAACTTGTAAAATATTTTAATCTAGTACAGTAGCTTATCAAGTGGGTGCAGATTGGTCCAACAAATTATAAAAGGTTCAGTACAATAACTTAGCATGTGGGTGCAGATTGGTCAAGAACTTGTAAAAATGCTCATATTAGTGCAATAAATTGGTACATTAGTGCATCCCTAGTCCAAATATTGTAACAACATTTTTGCTAATGTCGGGCTAGAGGATATTCACGTCAGAACAAGTTATTCAGCATTACTTGACCATTGATATTCGTGTCGCAAGGGTAATGTATTTGACTAGGACTAGAACCTTCAGTGTTCAGGAAATTAATGTTATATATTTGTATTAGTTATTTTTATACAATAATTTAATTTTAATTAGGAATATTTAATTTTATATTCAATATTGATAAGTTCACCCTCGATGTTTACATTTTGTACAAACAATACCTTTTATAAGTTTAGCATAAATATTTTTTAAAGCCACATGTACTTGTTTAAAAGTAAAACTGAAAATTAGAAATATGCTTCTCTACGGTTGTTGAATACATGAGCATAAGCGCAGAAGAAACCTAAGGTCATAGGGTCTCTCTTGTGAACTTTAGTCTTTCCCTAATAGCAATAGTGTAATTCTAAAATTTTATTCAGTTTTAACTAATGAACAAATAAGTTATATACACAGTTGAGAAGTAACAGACAGGTCATGGTCAATAACTTTTACTAATAAAAAATAAGAATTATTGATTGAATAAAAATTTACATGCCCATCTACTTTGCTTATTACGTTCTCGTTGTAACGTTTGGATTGTAGGTGCACCAATTTGCTAAGTTATTGTACCAAATTGAACATTTTATAAGTTGTTGAACTAATCCGGACAAGTTATTGTACTAGATTAAGTATTTTACAAGTTGTTAAACTAATCTGCGCTCATTATCCTTTGTATATAGCTTTTGCACGAGGTATGCGGTCGCATGAAAGAACATTGTGAATTTGTGGCATTGGCTTCGAGCACGAATGAAACCACCAAAATGCACCTTCTCTACGTCTTCCTTTCATATTCACCAAAATTACCTGATCTAATGTAACTGAGGGACCAGAGATGAGCTGAGACCTCAACCATGCATGAAAATCAGAAACAAAATCTAAACCTCATACCCCAGCACACCACAACCACGGAGCCTCCTCTGAAGATAAGCCTTATCCTGCAATGGCGCGACCACAGCAACCCACGTCGGACTCCAGCGCTGACCTGGCACGTCGCGCCGGCTCCTCCCTGTCCACCCAAGCTACTTTAACTTTCTCCGGGCCAACCATGTCCATCCCCACACACGCCATCTCTCCGCGCCACGAATCTCATCGATCCTCGCCATGGCCACCGCGTCCCTGTCCGCCGTCGCGGCGCCGCTGTCCGTCGCCGGGCTCAGGAAGCCGACGTCGTCGTTCCAGCCCCTGCAGCTGAGGGCGAGGCCGGCCGCCAGGATGGCCGTCCGGGCGTCGGCGTCCATGAAGGAGAAGGCGGCGGCCGGGCTGACCGCGGCGGCCATGGCAGCGGCGCTGGTGCTGCCTGACGTCGCGGAGGCCGCGCAGTCCGGGCTGACGCCGTCGCTCAAGAACTTCCTGCTCAGCATCGTGTCCGGTGGTGTCGTGCTCGTGGCCATCGTCGGCGCCGTCGTCGCCGTCTCCAACTTCGACCCCGTCAAGCGGGCCTGATCGGTCATTCGTTCGTTAGGAGGCACGCCTCCCCCTGTATCATGTATCGAGTGGTGTAATCTTGCTATCTTGTTTTGGAGAATGTTCAAACATGTTTATGATACGGAGTTCGAGTTAAATCATCGTTTGCTTTTTGTATATGTGATTGATGCTTTGATACATGCATGGTGTATAGTTCAATTAACACTGATGCTTTTACTTTGAAGTGATTACTGAATGGTAGAAATAAAAAAATCAATATATCTCCAGTCTTATACACCCGATTGTGTTTTAGGGGTAATTTCCACACATGTTAAACGACAAAAGTGTACATTAACTAACTAAATATAAAGTTAAAATCACAATTTATAAAATATACTCCCTCCGTTCCCTGGAATGTAGATCGTTTTAAAGTTCATAGATATTAGTGTGCATCTAAACATACACTATATCTAGAAAAATTGGAACGAAGGTAATTGGAACGGAGGGAGTAACATGTAACAATTTGGAACGGAGGGAGTAATATGTAACTGGAAAACCATCAGAAAACATCATGATACTTGCACGTCTTAGGTGGACATCTCGTGAGAAAATTGCAAGAATTAGTTATGTTGGGGATGACCACATTACAAGATGACTTAATTTTCCTGTTTGTGTTTTTTTTCTTCTTTCTTCCATCATGATATACAGCTTCCATACGCGCCTTTATTCTTTCATTTATACACAAAAGTAGATCGTTATAAAGGGCTAAGATTCCTATTTTAGAAAGTACATTATTTTAGTGTGTAAGTTTGTTTGCTAATTAAGTTTTTCTTAAAAAACACAATTCAAATGGAGACGGGCTGGCACTATGAACGCACTTGCGCGGGCGCAGGCCCATAGCCCTTTGAGTACCTTTGAGAAATTGGGTTGGCAGATATTGAGATTGGCAAATTGAGTTCGTTTATCAAGCATTTTGTGTGCGTTAACCTGCATGAATTTAGAGGAGAAAGCACGTGGCCTCATTCCTAAAATTTAAGACTCAGCATTCGTTTTTTGCCTTTTCAAGTTACCAATTATCAATTGGGATATAGCAGTGTAAACGGACACTAGAAAATAGAAATGCTAAGCATAGAAAAAAGCGCAGAAGCAACTTGTGATGCCAGGCACAAATATTGTTTGAGATAAAAGTTGATCTACCTAGATATCACGGAACACAGCTTAAGAGGCTGCTATACTATACATGCTCAGCATTTGGACACAGGTTGGTTCACTAGTTCACTGTCATGGAGCACAACACTATGCACCTGACCAACACGGTAGTACATGCTCAGCATTTGGACTTGGGGCGCTTCACTATCATGACGGTGCAGTGCGTGTGGTGCGCGCAGTAGTCGCTCACGCTCCCCAGGAAAGCCCTGCACATGCCCAGATTTTCAGCAAAGGAAAACCCAAGAACGCAAAACGAAACATAACTGAAACCAGGGACGTGGGCATGCCAAGAACCTCTTGATGGCGCCGTAGCCATGGCTGCCGACGACGAGCAGATCGGCGTGGTGCTTCTCGGCCGCGTTGCAGAGCACGTACCTGGGCTCCCCTTCGACCACCTCGATCAGAGCGTGCACCTGCAGTGAGATTTGGGTAATAAGAAAGGAGCTCATCGCGCCGCAGAACCAAGCCCGTTGCTGCAATCTGATTGAATTACCGAGTTGGCGATGCAGACTTGGCGCGCCCTGCCGACGACGGCCTCGGCCATCTTGCGCAGGTCGGCCTCCACGCACCTCATCGCCTCGCCGGCTCCTGGACGGCAACGGATCATCCCAACTAGTCAGAGCAGCTCCCAGCCTTTTCTTGACAATTCTTTCTCAACAGCTCAATCAAGAAGAGGAACCGAGGAAGGACGGCCGATACGATACATACCTGGTCCGCCGAAGCTGACGACGGAGGACGCCGACGGCTTGGCGTGGACGATGACGAGCTCGGCGCCGCCCGCCACGCCGCCCGCCACGTGGCGCACCGTCCACTCGAGCGCGTAGTAGCTGTGCTCGCTGTCGTCCACACCGACCACCACCACCGTCTTCCTCTGCTGCTGCTGCTGCTTCTGGTGCTCCACCGAACCATCCACTGCCGCCGCCGGCGGTGGCGGCGGCGCAGGATGAGCAGGCTGAGCAGTCTTGGCCTCCGCCATGTACGCGAAAGAACCGAACAGGGCTATCGATCGATCGAGTCGAAACGAGATCGGTTGCACTGGACACTTGTGTTAGTCTATGTGAGAGCCGCGCCAGGTGAGCAGAGCAGGCTACTTATGGTGAGCGATTGGATGAGGGCGTGAGCAGGGCACGGGAAGGGGGCCGCGCCCGGGCGAAACCGCGAAACCGGCGGCGGAGTTGCGGCTAGCGCACCTGGCTTTGGCTGGGCGCGGAGACTGCTGGCGCGGCAAGGGATTGCCACTTACACACCTGACCCGGCCAGGCTCGTGTGCCGCCGCCTCGCCGCGACCCCGGTTTTGAAGTGGTCTTGCCGGTGGTTTTGCTCGGCTCGCCTCTGGGTTTCGGTTTTTTCTGGCTCTCTGCAGCAGGTGGTCTGCCGGATAAGGACGGACGATCAGCGGTGGCAATCGCTACTACCATCCTGCCACGGCCCAGTAGAGAAGTACGTCGATCCATCACTGCTGATGTCGCATTGCAGGCCGAAAGAAAGATCCTTTTGCTAGGCGTATGCGTATCGTGTGTGTGCCATATGATGATTCATCGAAAGGTGCTGTTGAGTGCTGGGCTTGAGCGTTTTCTGACAGGCAAACGTCTCCCGTGAAACCGCAGTTTGTTAGCCGAAATTGACGTGTCGATGGATGATGGTGCACAACTGCACAAGAGTGTACATGGAAAGGAGGCGTGAGTGAGCTTCTCTCTGAATAGCGGCGATGCGAGTCGAGCGGGCCAAAGCAAGTAGATAAAAACAGGCCGCGGCTCCGAGTTCGGCCCATTCTGCATCTCCAGGCTCTCTATGTTACAGCGACGCACCCTCGCGATCTCGCCATCCTGATTGAGAGAAAGAGAGATGACATCACCAAAAACGTAGACACGGATCACGAGGATGAACTGAACTCCATCTCCCACTGGCTCAACCTCCGAAACATTTCTCTTTAGGCTATCCGCTCTGCGCACCTTTAACTGGTCCTGACTGCACCTGAACTGCAAATTTACCGGCTACGGTCCTGCACCGCATACCTCTATCACAACCCCAACCCCTCCGTTTGCTACAGGGCACCTCCAAATCCAGAGGCTTCCGAGACGAACGCTATCCTCTCCACGCTCTCTCTTGCACCATCCTGGAGAAACTGGAGCTCGGCAATAGCTGCGGGCGAGCCGCCATGGGCGCGAGCTCCGCGGGCCACCATCGGCCGGGTCTCGGCGGCATGGCGAGGGCCACGGGGAGCCGCGCCGCTGCCCGCCGGGTGCCCACGCATGGCCCCGCGCCTCCGGGCCGCCGGCCACCACCCGCCACTCGGCGCGGCCTCTGCCTCCATCCCCTCCACGGTGGTGCATGACGATGACCTCCACCTCCATCCCCTCCGTTTTGCAGGTTAGTGGTGGAAGTAGAGGCCAGGACATAGGGGTTCGAAGGCGAGGGTGAGCTTGGCGGTCGCGGCATAGGTGGCGGGGATTTCTTCAATCCCCGGCCGGAGGGGCCATGGCCGGCGCCAAGGGGTGGCGGCGAGTGGAGGTTGGGAGGTGGGGGAGGCTCGACCGGCGGCTATTTGGCAATGGTGGCTGGAGTAGCGAGGAATTTGCCAGCGGGTGGACTGCTCTGTTTGCTGGAGGAAAAGGAAAGAGAAAGAAGCGTGCGGCGGTTGATTTGGGGATCGGAATAGAGACGTCTGCACGGCAACGTTTTCAGTTTACCGATCTCTATAATCGGAACTGTCATGTGAGCTACACTCTTGTACAGGTGTATTTAGCCCTTGAGAAAACATTTCTCTTTCTCTGAATTGTTTTCCCATCATCAATTCTGCGGGCTGCAGCCCGATGATCGATCGATGCCGCTTCCCTTTGATCGTCGCCGTCGACAGAAACTTTTCTAAAGCCACAAAGGGAAGGAAGTAGCAGCCAAGTAATCCTGGAGACGACCGTCACGTGCCTCTGCTTTGATTTACAATCACAATTGGATCAGCATTGTGCAGCTGCCGATTCTGCTGCGTTGAGTTTTCGGAGAAAGAGAAGCTGCGGCAGCGGTATCCATGTGACCGGCTGGTCACGAGATGCCTTGGCCCAAGCTGCTTAAAGTCTAAGGGCCTGTTTTCTTCCACTTGCTAAACTTTAGCACCCGTCACATCAAATGTTTAGATACTAATTAGAAGTATTAAACGTAGACTATTTACAAAACTCATTACATAAGACGAATCTAAACGGCGAGACGAATCTATTAAGCCTAATTAGTCCATGATTTGACAATGTGTTGCTACAGTAAATATTTGCTAATGATAGATTAATTAGGCTTAATAGATTCGTCTCGCTGTTTAGATTCCACCTATGTAATTGGTTTTGTACATAGTCTACGTTTACTACTCCTAATTAGTATCTAAACATTCGATGTGACACGTGCTAAAAATAAGACACGGGAAGAAAACGCCCCCTAAACAGAACAATATGATGCTTAGTTGGATGAGACTAGCTGCAGGTGCAGGATGACAAGATTGCATCATAAAATGCATGTTGCACGTCTGATCAGGCAAGCCTGGAATATGAGCGATATGCACTGTCAGTACTCTGTCACTCAGTCACTGTATAGTGGATGCAACTAGGTGGCACCTTAGGGTGTTTGGATATCACTTGCTAAAGTTTAGCACCTATCACATCGGATGTTTGATACTAATTAGAACTATTAAATATATACTAATTACAAAACTAATTGCACAGATGATAATTGCACAGATGAAGTCTAATTCGCAAGACAAATCTATTAAACCTAATTAGTCCATGATTTGATAATGTGGTGCTACAGTAACCATTTGCTGATGATGGATTAATTAGGTTTAATAGATTCGTCTTGCGAATTAGACTCCATCTATGCAATTAGTTTTGTAATTAGCTTATGTTTATATCCGAACATCCGATATGACACCGCTAAAGGTTTAGCACCTAGTATCCAAACACCCCTTAATCTTTTTGGGCCTGTTAGCTTTAGCTTATAAGTCGGCTGAAAAGCTGAAACGGCTAATTTGTTGTGAGAAGAAAATACTGTTTGGTGGCTGATAAGCCAGCTGAATAAGCTGAAGCGAACAGGCCGTTTCTTACTGAGAATGTCAGAATGAAATTACTACCTGCCGATCTTCGTCCTTGAGGCGTGGCCTGATCAGGGGATGTATGCATCCAGCCAGTGCAGCTAGGACTGGAAGGCAAGATCGACAAGGAGACATTCGAAACCACTGATCGCCAGTGGTGGCGGACAGTCGGACCCCGGGGTGGACAGTATCCCATCTACCGTCCGGAGTGGACGGTAAATGAAATACTGTTCACCCCGGAGCCATCTCGAACGTTGAATCGGGCTTAGGGGGCCGAGATCGGCGCGGATCGCGGCAAGGTAGCGAGGCGCCGAGGCCCTCTCCGCCTTCCCCACGTGACGCGTCCCCTGCGGTTCCCTTCCACGACGGGCTGAGTGCCGGCGGCCATGGTGTGGATGTTGGCAGCGCAATTGAACACGGCTGGCTCCGAGATGTTACAAGGTACATTGTCCATCCAACTTATTATAAGTACAAGTTATTTTATTTTCTTTCACTAAGTAGCTCATGTACCGTAAATCCATTTATGTGTAGGAAAATTCTACTTTATTGATGCTGACTACGCTTTGCGGTCTGATTCCTTCCTCCGTATCGGGCTGTTAGGTACCACATGTCCGAGTTCGAGGGTAGGAAAACCCCTAATAATGCTAAGGAACTGTTCAACCTAAGACACTCATCCCTCCGCACAACAGTTGAGAGGGTATTTGGAGCTCTTAAGGGCAAATTTCGAATGCTAGACAATAAGCCATACCATTCATACCCCTTTCAAGTTAAGGTTGTCCTTACTCGTTGTATTCTACATAACTGGATCTTGGGTTTTAGGTAGATGAAGTTGTCCTAGGGGAGGATTTCTCCCCACCACCCTCACAAACACAATCTACACCCACTCATGCAGCTATGTCATAGGAAGCTAGGGCCTGGGGTGCTAAGAGGGATGAGTGGGCTTTAGCTATGTGGCAGAACAAGGGTCTTCTAGGGTGTAATTCTTGTGTGCTTTAGTGAAACTATAAGGAACTATGGTGTGGCAGTGATGTGATGCTGGCTGGAACTTGCTGATACTTCAACTGTACTTAATTTAACTTGCTTTCTTCCTGCACCTGCTGGATCGGTGGCTGCCACGGTTAGTCTTCGGCTGTGAAGCTGGCATCGCACATGGAGGCTAAGATCGTCGACCCTGCCACCAGCGAGGCGCTCGGGGCGGGGCAGTGCGGGGAGCTTTGGGTTAGCGGACCAGTCATCATGAAAGGCAAGTAGACTAAGGGGGTGTTTGGATACCAGGTGCTAAACTTTAGCACGTGTCACATCGGATGATCAAATGCTAATTAGGAGGACTAAACATGAGCTAATTATAAACTAATTGCAGAACCCCTAGACTAATTCGCGAGACGAATCTATTAAGGCCAATTAATCCATCATTAGCAAATGGTTACTGTAGCACCACATTGTCAAATCATGAACTAATTAGGCTTAATAAATTCGTCTCGCAAATTAGACTCCATCTATGCAATTAATTTTACAATTAACTTATATTTTATACTTCTAATTAGTATCAAACATATAATGTACACTGTTTAGTAGCAAAAGTTGCCAAGTTTGAGTAGAAATTCTTGCTATTTTAGTATTGTTAGTTCACACTGGTTTTGTGCTTGTCTGCTGTTAAGCATAACATTCTTTGCCCTGATGGAAAAGGCAACACTGAAACGTCATGTACTACTATAGCATACTGTTTGCATGTAGCTATGGAAAGCAACCTAACTTTCCAGTGGCCATTCCAGCAAGGGATCATGCCGCCACTGGTATGTTCAAAAAAAAAAATGCCGCCACTGATCCTTTCTTTATGCATGATATTCTAACAACCTTTTGCTGGAATAACTTGATAATGCCTTAGCACTTCAGGCAGTTGTCTAACTCCGGCCTGATTTTTTTTCCTTTTATGGCAGATCGCACCGTACAAGAAAGTCCGCCGAGTGGCCTTTGTCTCCGCAATACCGAAATCGCCTGCCGGGAAGATCTTGCGGCGGGAGCTTGTACAGCAGGCCTTGTCCATGGGTGCCTCCAAGCTTTGAGGTTTATGCTGACTTGGAAATCTAGGAGGAAAGTTCTTATGTAGTATACCAGATTACCAGACCCCGGATTTGTACATGCTGCTACAGTTTTCAGGCTGACTCAGATATTCAGAGCTGGACGGTTGTACCTCCGGATGCTCATGCTTCTTTCATGCAACCAAGGGATGATGGAATAGATTTTTTTTTGGCAAACTTTTATGCCATTGAAGAATTGTGCTATATTGTGTCCATTTTCATAGCGGAATTTCCATTTAAAGCCGCGAAGATAAGAGATGGTATTTGTAACTTGTGTTCGTTACTTCGTTCTGATGAAAACATTTGTTTCGTTTTGTCAGAACTGAACTCAAACTGTCTTGTTGTCCCCCAGAGGCCCAGACTTTGGGCTGGGCTTCCATCGTGTCAGTGGGGTGGTATTTGGGCGCTGATGGATTCACAGAAGAGTAAGAACTTGTGTGACCTACTAGGTGCTGAACAGCTCTAAGTTTTAGGAAGCTTTTGACATGGGCATTTAGCTTTTGAAACATGGGCAAACATTGTATATTTACATATCCGACAATTACAAAAAAGGTTATATGCAACAACACAAGCGAATATGTTTACACCTTTTAATATGAACCAAATTGGATGAATGCTGAATGCGCTGACTAAAATTCAAGCTGCATCAGGAGAAAGTGGAGCAATTTAACCAGTTGAATTAGCTCCGTTTCATTAGCCGATCAGATCTTTTGTTTTTAAATACTTAGCCGATCAGATCAAATGACATCTTTTCAAGTTGTTCACGGCCTGACGAGTACTGTGCAGTCGTGTCCACCTTCTAAACCCATAAACCCCCTCTTGCAGCTAGCCCATATTCCCCCGCCGCCGACGCCGAAGCCCCAACCGACCAAATCGATGCCGTCGATCGCCGGCGGCGGGCGCGGGCGCCTCTTCGCCGCGCACCGGGACGCGATCTGGTGGCTCCGCCGCCGCCAGCACCCGCCCTTCTCGTCCCTCGTCGGCGGGGGAGGCCGAGGCGACGCGCCGCATCTGCCGGTGCTCATCGTCGGAGCTGGGCCCGTCGGGCTCGTCCTCTCCTTCCTCCTCACCAAATTCGGTAAGAGCCCCGTGCCCCTCGCGCGTCGCTGTTCCGAATCGTGCTTCTAAAGTAGTATAGGCGGTAGTGTTGAGCTGAGCGGAAGTTCAATGAGGGAACAGGACGAATGTGATGTGATGAAACAAGTCATCTCTCAAGTGCGCTTGCTAGTTTGGATGACTGCTTAGTGGTTCGACGAGCTTAGCTGCTTAATTTTTGGGAGGACTCGTGGAAATTCTTGTGAAGACTGGCAACCTCTGATACAGTCACTCGTTTTATTCCAATCTTGCAGGGATCAAATGCGCGGTGATAGAGAAGAATGTGGAGTTCACTCGCCATCCCCGAGCGCACTTCATCAACAACCGCACAATGGAGGTGTGTATTTTTACTAATGCACTCCTACCTCGCTATTGCAGCTTTATGTGTGTTATTTGGGCGGTGGTTTCACGGGTGGTTGGCATTTTCAGATCTTCCGCAAGTTGGATGGCTTGGCAGGGGACATCGAGAGGTCCCAGCCACCTGTGGATTTGTGGAGGAAGTTTGTGTATTGTACTTCACTCTCTGGTTCCATTCTTGGATCGGTCGATCACATGAAACAGGAAGGCCAGTCCAGTTCTTCTCATGTTGAGCCTTGTTGTCTTGCACCTCTCTGCATATGTCTTCTGACGAGTAATTTTGGCAGATTTTGACAAGGTCATTAGTCCTATATCGGTTGCACACTTCTCGCAGTACAAACTAGTTGATTTGCTACTCAAGAAGTTGGAAGGTATTGGTTTTCAGACATGCTTTCCCAGTGAGATTGGTGACTCAGCGCAGGATTTGGGGTTGGAAAGCAAGATATTGATGGGGCATGAGTGCACATCCTTTCAGCAGACCGATGAGGGTATTTTGGTTGAAGCATCAGTTAACAATGGAGGGAAGATACGGAACAGAAAGCTACACTGTGGTCTTCTACTAGGGACAGATGGTGCAAGAAGCACCGTGCGTGAATTGGCAGGTATATCTATGGATGGTGAAAGGGACTTGCAGAAACTGGTCAGTGTGCATTTTCTTAGCAGAGATCTAGGCAGATATTTATCCAGACAGAGGCCTGGGATGTTGTTCTTCATTTTTAACCCAGGCGCAATTGGTGTACTGGTTGCACATGACCTGGAGAATGGGGAATTCGTATTGCAGGTATGTGAACCTTTGTGGTGTTGGAAGTAAGACGATCCATATACAGTTATGTAATCTTCATATGCGCACTAATACTAACTTATATTTTATTCTCAGATTCCATTTTACCCTCCTCAGCAGATGTTTGAAGAATTCAGCACTAAGGTGATTTCATTCTAGTAATTTTCTTGATTCTAGTTCGTTAGGTACTGAAATGCTATTTTCTGAATCAAGTTGTGTTTCAACATTTATTTCAGAAACACTCTTGCTGTAGTGCTCTTGAAACAACTTATTCATAGTACACTTGAATATGCTATACATAGATGAATTTGTAGACTAAATTTGATGGGTATATTTGCATCCTTCTTAAATTTATGTTTTCTTGTCTTTCTAGGTATGTGAGCAAATTATTGTCAAATTAGTTGGATGGGAGCCTGCAGATATTCAGGTTTTAGACATAAAACCATGGGCAATGCATGCTGAAGTGGCAGAAAAGTACATTGGTTGCAGCAATCGTGTAGTTCTCGTTGGCGATGCTGCTCACCATTTTCCTCCTGCCGGTGGTTTTGGTTAGTGGTCTACTTTAAATTTTGATACTGAAATGTTACCATGTGTCCATATTAATATGCCTTACTATGCATATAAAGTCCAACAGTCAGAAACATGCATCTGCTGATTTGTTTACAGGAATGAACACTGGTGTTCAGGATGCACATAATTTGGCTTGGAAATTGGGCTTAATGCTGACTGGTGTTGCTTCACCATCAATAGTGCAAACTTATGAATCAGAGCGCCGACCTGTTAGGCTCTTCTCACGGGCTTTCTGTTCATTCAATGTCAATGTCTCCACTTTAAAATTAATTAAGTGCCATAAATTGCTCGCTTATTGCAGGTTGCCATTTTCAATACAGAACTGAGTGTGGAGAACTTCAAAGCAGCAATGTCTATTCCTGCAACCCTTGGTCTTGATCCAACTGTTGCAAACTCAGGTAAAATGTCCTATTCCTGCATGATGAAGTAGACATTTTGTTGATTTTATTTATTTTCAACGTAAAATATTGACAACAAATTCAACTGACGATATACCTTGCTATCTGCCCCTTCTCATCTCATATATGCATTCCCTGCACATATTTGTCAGTGCATCAAGTTATTAATAGAAGCCTAGGATCAATCATTCCCAGAAATGTACAGAAGGCAGTGCTGGAAGGATTGTTTTCCATTGGTCGGGCACAAGTCTCAGATTATATTCTGAATGAGAAAAATCCCCTGGGGTCCTTGAGATTAGCAAGATTGAGAAGCATTCTTGATGAAGGAAGAAGTCTGCAGCTGCAATTCCCTGCAGAGGATCTTGGCTTCTGGTTAGTCTCATTACAACTGATCATTCTTCAAAAGAATATGTTTTTCTTTTCTTTCATTTTAGTTGCTGGGACAAAAAAGCTGGACAGAATATTCTCAGATCATGGTGAGATATGCAAATTTTCTTATGATCTTATTTGTGTGCTTTCAGCTATGAAGAAGGAGCAATACATGCTGAAAATTGCGGTGAGAAGACTCAGAAAGGAGTAAAACTAAAGCACTCGAGGGCATCAAGAAAGTACATCCCATCCGCAAAGGTTGGTTCGCGGCTACCCCACATGCTAGTAAGAGCACTGCCTGCTTCAAGTGAGGTTTGTCCCTTGGCACATAACCGATTCACTCATACACATGTTTTTTTGCTGTTACTCTACTGTTTTTGTTTTTTTGTTTTCACATTGCGACTGTGATCGATTCTTGCAGGGTGTGTTCTCAACACTGGATCTGGTAAGCAGGGATAAACTTGAGTTTGTTCTCATCATCGCACCACTGAAAGAGTCATATGAGATCGCCCGTACAACCCTCAAGGTAGCAGATGAGTTCAAGTTGTCAGCCAAAGTATGTGTCATGTGGCCACAAGGTTCTGCTGATGCGGAAGTGGAAGAGAGCAGATCTGAGCTAGTACCCTGGACGAACTATGTCGATGTCGAGGAAGTGCCTAGGGTATCTGGTAATTCATGGTGGGATATGTGTCAGATTAGCAGGAAAAATGTCATCCTGGTTAGACCTGATGAGCACATAGCATGGAGAACGGAATCAGACGTGGTGAGTGACGCTGATTCAGAAGTTACGGGAGTCTTTTCACAAATTTTGTGCCTAAATAATTCTCACCAGGTATAGGGATTTTCATTCATTGTCTGACTGGGTTCTACGGTGTCACTAAATTGGTATAGCAAAGAATCTGTTCGCGCTGTGATTATAACGATCAATAGATAATTGCATTCAAGTAATTGTTGGCATGCACCTGGGATGATGGTGAACACATTTTTTTCTTCCATACATGATGCTGAGGATAATTTGCCGGTTCCTTTTAGTGGAGTAGCATATGTGTTCTTTTGCTTTGAGCTCTCCTTTGTCGTCATAAGCTCAACTCAGCTTTTGGGATTATTACGATAAAAGTTTTGTTTATAACTTTATATAATCAAAACTGAGTCCTTACTCCGGCCGGTGGTGGTGTACTGGTCAGGGAGGCCGGAGGCGTGCGATTTCGACCGCGTCGCAGAGCCATGAATCGACTGCCTTTTGGTCATTGGTGTGGCCGTGTGGGATCCGCTCGCGGCCAAGGGACCCCGTCCCATTTTTGTAGTTTTTGCATGTTGGCCCATTTAGACAGTTTCCTACAGGCCAAGACTCAGACGGCCAGAACCTGACCCAAGTTCACGGGCTCCGTCCAGTTTGCGGCCCATCTCAAGGTTGTTCATAACTTCAGAAATCAGAACGCGTGCCTCTTCCTCTCCTCCACCAGTCCTCGTATCCTCATAACACGGATAGCACAAACCCTAGCCGCCCTGGTGCAGAATGAATCTAGATCTGATCAGGAGGCCATGGATTTGCACACCTCCTCTTGGGCGCTGTTCCGACGTGGCCGGCGCTATTGTGTCGGGGCCGGTACCGGCGCCGGCCGGAGAGGCAAGTTCTACTTCAACGGCAGCCTAACCGAGCTGGGCGTGCAACTAGGGATCGGATACCCAGCAATTTAATTTTAGGATTTGATTGCAACGTACGTAACTAGTAGCAACAAAGTTGACACCTTTTTTATCGTGCAAATTACCTGCCGGTCTTGGTCCCTGCGGCGTGTGATCTGGTCCGGGATTAGAAAAGCTAGCTAGACGGCACTCATCAATTTTGCCTTTTGAGCTCTGTATAACTTTTTCACCACTACTGGTACATACTTCTACAGACCAGTGAATGAATTTCTCTGAAGCAAAGCAATTCTTCAGCTAGCCTTGTCAAAATTCAAAAGTACGTAGTTGAACACGGGATGCCGTACTAGAACCGTTGCCCATCTCTTATCATTCCTTAGCTTCTGTAGCTAGCAATGGACGGAGTAGCACTGTGGTAGACGTACGGTACGTACTTGGATGAAAAAGGAGCTCATGATCATCAGCTATTCAGCCATGACTGGGCATGCAGCAAATTCAAAAGGAATACGTATATGCATGTACAAACAATATATAATACGATAAGAGTTTGTACAAGCAAGCAGCAGTACTGGATGATATTTTCTCCCACGCGCATCCAACCAGCCGCGGAGGGGGTTGTGCGGGGATGAGGAGATGACGGGGGGTCCGTCCCGGCGAGGCGACAACGGGGGTCGCCGGCGGCGGCTAACCTTGGCGCTGCGGCCGAGCGCGGCGGCGGGGCTGCCAGCGGGCATCGAGGAATCTCAGGTATGGATGCCTCCTTTGCAGATTCCGACGGGAGTGAAGGAGATCAGGAGCTGGGGAGTAGATGTGGAGTGCTCGACGAGAGCTCGGAGGAGGAGGGAAACGGGCGTGTTCGTCGGCGACGACACTCGGCGCCGTTCTTTATTTTTTCTCCTCAGCGGACCCGCTGGCCGGGGTGCGAAGCGGTGGCTCTCGCTTCTGGCCGCTGGCGGAGGAGTCGAGTTCGGATGAGGAGGAGGTCCGGCGTTCGCCGGAGCTGGAAGAAAAGTCGGAGGCGGAGTTCCTGCGAGATGCTACTTTAGCTGGTTTTACAGCGGTTGATTTAAGAAGAGCTTTGGCTCGGTTGATTGTGGAGATGGAAATGCCAAACACCCGAGGACGCTTGCGCGGAGGGTAGTGGACGCCGGGGCGGCGCGGAGAAGACCTGATGTCAGGCCATGGCGCGGTCCCCTTCCTAGGCGGGGGTCCTCACTGGTACAGGTGGCCAAATGGGCGGCCCGGCCGATCTGGCCCGAGCACCGTTTGGCCCCACCCGTTTAGGCTCGGCACGGTTCGACCCAGATAATAACCGTGCCGTGCCGTGCCGACCCATGGGCCGAAGCAACGGCCCAGGCCCGGCACTAAGGGCTATTAGCCGTGCTAGTCGGTCCGGTGGCCCGTCGGGCTCATGAAGGCGCCCCTTCTAGCCCGGCCCAGTTAAAAAAAATCCCTCATGAAATTAAATTTCTAAAGGCAAGAGGTATTGTACATACAAATATTTGTACATATATATATTTAGAGGTAATGCACGTACAAACACATATACAAATTATAACTAAACGTGCTTAAACGTGCCTCCATTGTGCCCTGGCGGGCCGGCCGTTAATCGTGCCGTGCCGGGCCGACCGATGGGCTGACGCAGTGGCCCAGGCCCAACACTAAGGATGGGCTGGGCTAGCCCAGGTATGGCTAAGATAGTGCCAGGCCGGGCTGGTACCGGGCCAATTTTTCGGGCCGTGGGCCGGCCCATGGGCCTCATGCCTTATGGCCATCTATACTCACTAGAATGTTCACTAGGTGACATGGGTGAAGGATCTTTGTTCTAAAGGACGAGCAAAGGGGAGGCTGAGGCTGACAGAGTTGGCCGGTGCTGCTGTTCGGAGTGACTCTGACGCCGAGGTGTTCGTCGGTGCTCCAATGGTGGCGGAATCCTCAGATTCAGGCGATGGAAATTTTGAATATCGAATGGAACATACGTTTCAGTTTCCTAGACCAAATGTTTGGGCTGGCTACTCGGGCTGTGTAAAGGTTAGGGCCCATCCAGTTTTCTAGTGTGCGAGTGGTCTAGGGCATCTATTTACGAACAGAGGAAAACACAAAGGTTTCACAACGCATCGTCTTTCCACTGCCCAAAAACAGCACGATTCGTTTGCATCTACTAAGCTACCTGCAACAAGCGATAAGGTGAGGGGGAGTGCTAAAGCAGTGATGCAATGAGGAGCAGGATGGCACGCGCGACTTCCCAGGGGCGAGCCATGACAGGAGGAGGAGGCCATGACCATGATGGTCGCCGGGGTTTTGGAGCAGAAGGGAGGTTCAGTGGAGGAGGTCATAGCGGAGGTGGCAGGACCCATGGAAGGGAATGGTTCCCAGTGATAGATAATGGTAGTGGCGGCACTAGAGGCCGAGGCCGCGGATGGCTGCGACTTGGTTTCAGAGTCAGGCGTGGAGGCCGTACCTCGAGGGATAGCTAGGTGGATGGAACAAGTGGCAAGAGCAGGTAAAAGGTCGCGATGTTGGGCTTACAGGGAGACATGCCATGGGGAAGAAACCTGCTCTGAACTTTAGAACCGAGAAAATGGGCAAGGAAAAAGATAACATGCAGAAAAGAGTTACAACAGAGACCGAGGGTGAAGATATTCAGATGGAGGAAGCAGTTGAGGGGAAAGAGGAAGCAGTTGAGGGGAACAAAGGTGACTGTGATGATGCAAGGCTGGGGGTTAGGTGCTTGAGATGCACAAAGAAGGGACACTTAGCGGCAAAGTGTTCAGTTGAGCTGTACTATGTAATCTGTAACAGCACTGAGCATGTGAATCATAGATGTCCAGTGCTCAAACAACCTTGGCCAGTTGCGCATGCTGTGGGCTATGTAGTCCATGGACTAGGTTTCTATCATATACCACATCCCCCTTTGCCTAGAGCAAGGAAGGTTTCAAAAATGGCCTTAATCACAACAGTGGGAGGACAACAAACCAAGAATCAGGTGCATACCCAACTTCAAAGAATTTTTCCTAGTAAGTGGGAATGGGAACTTACTGACCATGAGGATAAGTCTTCCATCACAAAATTTCCTTTAAAGTCTGAATTGCAAAGAGCAATGGTCTTTGGAGGGGCTGATGTTAAGGAGCAGGGTATTCCACTAGATGTGAGATTGCAATTTGATGTTTGGCATGAAAAGGAGAAGGGATTTTTGCTACCTAAAGTATGGATTAGAGTTAGGATGAGAAAGGAATTAAGGGAGTTTCTTAATCTCTGGGCAGTTGGTTCTATGTTGGGATCAACACAAACAGTGGATATGGAAATGACAAGGAAGAATAATTTTGGGAGAGTTTTTGTGTCGGTTCTTAATCCAACACTGATCCCTCCACATCTGGATGTGGTGATAGGGGATCATTATTTTGAGTTGGAGTTTGGAGTGGAAATAATAGGGGTGGATGAGAATGGAGAAGAAACAATAATTGAATGGAGTGGAGATGCAGATGGAGAAGGGGAAGAGGAGGGAGATGGGGAGGACCATTCACTAGAAGATCCAGAGATGAGTAGGGAAAAAAAGGAGGAAGAGTTCAGAAGGGCTTAATGAAAGGAAGGGAGGACATAATGGTGGTAAACATACTGATCATGTTAAACATGATGGGGGCAGGTTTGGACTCTCTCAGGGAGAAAGTACAGAAGATGAATGAGCATGAATTCATGTCTTTCCTAAAGGAAAAGGCAGAAGCAATTCTAGATTTTCAGTACACAAGACACTCGAGGAACTAGCGGAGAAAGTTATGGCTGAGGATAATGAGTCTTCATTGATGAATACAAATTTAGAGGAGATGGAGAGGGATTATAAATCTGGCCGCATTGTGTACCAGCCAATGGGTTGTGATAGGGTGAACAGTCTTGCTCATTTCTCATTCCGATGACAACAATGTTGGCAAGGAGTGGCAGGCTGTTCAGAATATTCAGGAAGAAGAGATGGAAGGAACGGAGGACTCTTTACAGAAACAGTAATGCGGACACCAAAGACAATTGGCAGGGCTAAATAACCTTCTAATGTTTATGCTCGGTTTGGTGATGGAGAGTTCCCGGTGGTTGCAGCCATACCAGAGACGGTAATATCTCCTAGTAGGGCCAGTCCAAGGCTGGTGCGTGCTACTGATGAGCATACCTTGGCGAAGGCTGAGCGGAGGGTGGCAGAAAAGAATTTGGAGAACATGGAAGGTAACCTGTCAAAAACCTCTTGTTGCCCTTTAATTTTAAGCAATATTGTACATAACATTAAACAACTAGGAGTACGTTGTGGTTCCACAGATAGTGAAGTTGCTTATTCAGTAAAACAACTCTTTTGGATAAAAAAGTTCTAGTGTTTCCCATATACCTTGTTCTGATGACATGTTTAGTCAATTGTCACATGATAGCGGAACTGATGATGATAGCATAGATTTGCTAGAACAGATTATTGTTAAAAGCTTTGTGGGAAGCTTGTAGTGGAGGTTTTTGATTATGACAGCTATCACCTAAGTAGTGATTGAATTGCTATCACAAAAAGAAATAAGTCTAGCGCTAAGTCACAGAGAAAAAAGACTTGTAAGGTGAAATTGTCAAATAAGCTGAAAATGGTTTCCAAATGAGAGGTCTTAGTGACTTGGCTAAAACAAAATTCCTTGCTGACAGTGTTAATGAGCATAACTTAGATTTTATTGCCCTGCTAGAAACAAGAAACAAGGATTTCACCCAATCGACGCTTATTAACTTTGCGGGGGAAGAAATTATATTTGGCATTGGACAGAATCTCTTGGGAGATCAGGAGATATTTTACTAGGAGTGAATCTAGACATTATTGACATAGGGAGTATATATGAAGGAGATTTTTATGTGAAGTTCCACCTGAGAAATAGGAAAGATAATTTCTAATGGGTGTTAGTGGTTGTTTATGGGGCAGCCTAACCTGAGTTCAAGGAAGTTTTTCTTACGGAATTAGTATTATGCTTGGAGGTGATTTCAATATCATCAAAAACCCAAGTGAGAAAAACAATGATAGGTATGATAATAAGTGGCCTTTCCTGTTTAACACCATTATTGATGGCTTAAATTTAAGAGAGATCGAGATGTCTGGATGCAAATTCACATGGGCTAATTTTTTGGAAACCTCGACTTACGAAAAGCTTTATAGAATGCTGGTAAGCACGGAATGGGAACAGAAATTTCCCCTGGCCACAGTTGTTGCTCTGAGTAGGGAGATTTCAGACCATACTTCGTTGCTTATGGATACCGGGGAAGGCAGTCAGACCAAGAAACAAGCTTTATTTAAGTTTGAGCTTGGTTGGCTTTTAAGAGATGGTGTCAGACGTTTGGAACAAAGAGAAGAAAGGTTCTACACATATGCAAAAATGGCAGAATAAAATTAGGAGGCTGCGATAGTTTCTAAGGAGCTGGGCCAAAAATATGAATGGGGTATATAAGAGAGAAAAACAAGAATTTCTTAGGAAGGCAAGCGATTTAGATAAAAAGGTTGAATCTCAGCTTTTGACACAACAGGAAGTCAATTTAAAACAAAATATTAAGGATAGGCTAACTCAACTCCTTACAGAGAAAGGAATCAGATGGTTTCAAGGAGCCAAAACTATAGAGCTTCTTCAGGGAGATAATGATACCAAGTACTTCCAGTTGGTAGCAAATGGCAAAAGAAGGAAAACTAGAATATTTCGACTTGAGCAAGAAGAAGAAGTTATAGAAGGGGAAGAGAACCTTAAAAAATACATCACAAAATACTACAAAGGGTTGTTCGGCCCTGCGGAGAGAAACAATATCCTTGAATGAAGCTAGGACCGAAGATATCCCTTAAGTGGTAAATATAGAGAATGAAATCCTAATAGAGTGCTTCACTGAAAAAGAGGTCAGAGATGCCATTTTCCAAATGAAACACAATAACACGCCAGGGCTTGATGGTTTTTCGGTTGAGTTTTATCAAGTGTTTTGAAGCCTTATAAAAGATGACCTAATGGACATGTTTAAAGATTTCCACAAAGGCAAGCTCCCTCTTTTTAGCCTAAATTTTGGGATTTTAACTCTGATCCCAAAATTAAAGGAAGTTAAGATGGTACAACAGTATAGACCAATTTGTATGCTAAATGTTAGCTTCAAAATCTTTACAAAAGTTGTGGCTAATAGATTTAGTATAGTAGCAAATAAAGTTATTAGACCAACACAGATGGCTTTCTTACCAGGAAGATACATTATGGAGGGGTAGTCATTTTGCATGAAACAATTCATGAGCTCCATAGGAAAAAGCAAGATGGGATTATTCTCAAACTAGATTTTGAGAAGGCCTATGACAAAGTAGATTAGAATTTCTTACAACAAGCTTTAAGAATGAAGGGCTTTTCTCCTTTATGGTGTAACTGGATAGAGAACATTGTGAGTGGGGGCAGTGTGGGAGTCAAAGTAAATGATGACGTTGGGCATTTCTTCCAAACCAAAAAGGGCTTGAGACAAGGTGATCCCTTATCACCCATTCTTTTTAACGTTGTGACAGATATGCTAGCAATCTTGATCTCAAGGGTTGGAGAGAATGACCAGTTTAGGGGCCTAGTGCCTCATTTTGTGGATGGAGGCCTATCCATCCTCCAATATGCTGATGATACAATACTCTTTATGAAAAATGATTTAGAGCAGGCTAAAAACTTAAAAATGGTGCTATGTATCTTTGAAAAGTTATCCGGTCTCAAAATCAATTTCCACAAGAGTGAATTGTTTTTTTTATGCTAAGGAAGTGGTAGGAGAATATGTGCAGCTTTTTGGCTGTAAAGAGGATCCTTCCCTTTTAGATATCTTGGCATACCAATGAATCACCATCAGATATCAAATAAAGATTGGGGTTTGATTGAAGAAAGATTTCAGAAAAAATTGAGTAATTGGAAGGGCAAGATGCTATCAGTAGGAGGAAGACTAGTGCTAATAAACTCAATACTCTCCAGCTTACCTATGTTCATGATGTCATTTTTTGAATACCTAAAGGTGTTCTTAGAAAATTGGACTACTACGGATCTCATTTCTTTTGGCAGTATGATGAACACAAGAAAAAGTACAGATTGGCAAAATGGAGTATATTGTGTCAACAAAAGAGTATGGGCGGGCTAGGAATTATTAATCTGAAATTTCAGAATAGGTGTTTATTAAGCAAATGGCTATATAAACTCCTAAACGAGGATGGTATTTGGCAAAATTTGCTCAGGCAAAAGTATTTAAACAATAAGATGTTGACACAAGTTACTAAAAAACCGGGTCCAGCCTCATGGAGGTTAAATTCATATCCAAAGGTCATTTTAAAATCCAAAGTGGCAACCAAACTATATTTGGGAGGACTTATGGGTTGAAAATGAGACTTTAATGGATAGATATCCCTCTCTGTACAACATCACTAGGAAGAAAAATGAATCTGTTGCCAAAGTGCTAGGCACAATTCCTCTCAATGTGTCCTTTAGATGTGCATTGACAGGAAACAAATTGGCTCAATGGTTTGACCTGGTTGCAAGAGTGGCAAATTGCTCGCTGAACGAGCAGGATGACGTGTTTGTTTGGAATCTAAATAAGAGCAATAGATTCACAATTAGGTCGATGTATATAGACCAAATGAGGACTGAGGGAACACCATCAAGGTGTGTGTCATGGAAGTTAAAAATACCACTCAAAATTAAAGTTTTCTTGTGGTATTTGAAGAAGGGGTCATTCTAGTAAAGGTGACGGGTCCATAGACCTGGGGTCCTCAACGGGACTACTTTCCCGCGATGCTTAGCCCAATAAAGAGCACAACAACAACATGTACCTGGGTCGGCCCAGCTACGCACAGCCGGGCCAAGACCACGACCTAGCCGCCAACCGGCTCCTCCGACCAGGAGGCCTGGTCGACGCCCTAACTAGAGGGAGCCAGCCAGGGGTGGGACCACAATCCGACCCCGACTGAGTACTCCCGACCGAGCGCTCCCGACTGAGTGCTCCCGGCCGGGGACTTGCCGTACCACTCACACTGACCTCCCCGACCGACCCGGTCAAGGCGGACTGGGACACCTGACCGAGGACGCCCGCCCGGAGTGGGCCCAAGGAGTAGGTGGGATGGATAACGAGGCAGCGCCCAGGTCAGCTGGCCGTACGGAGAGCCGTACCACGCCACGCCCTGCGCACGTCTGCATAGTGGCACCGTAAACCTACCCACTATGGCGTACTGTCCTGACGAGGAGAACAGGGACCGAGGATGGAGGCCATACCGTATCCACCGACGTGGAATTCAACAAGACTAGGCAGTGCCCGTACACTCACTCTCTTATCCTTCCCCGACCTGTAAGGACCGTCCTCTTGTACTATAAAAGGGGACAGACCCCCCCGCTTCTACACGGAGAGAGAGGCGTGCTCTCAGACGTTCACACACACCCTTTTACACTCTTACGCTTTCACACATATACACTTAGCGCCCGTCAGAGCTCCTGCCACTCTCTTCCACTGAGATGAGAATAAGGCCAGGACTCAGGCAACCCCCTCTCATACTCCTCTTGTTTGTACCCTACTGCAAACTTTGAGTACCTGGGCTCAGGAATAAAGTCGACCGACTGACCCCAACTGGACGTAGGGCGCGTTGCCCGAACCAATATATATCCTATGTCATTGGGTGCTTATATTCAATCTAACGCACGGCAAAACTATAAATATTTACTTGTCAGCCAGATTTCGCACCGACAAAAGGGTAACCTGGTTAAAAGAAAATGGTAAGGCAGCACCAAATGTTGCTTCTGTAGCTGTAATGAGACTATACAACATTTGTTTTTTGAATGTTACATGGCAAGGTTTGTTTGGAATGCTGTGCATATTACTTTCGGTATTCAACCACCAAGTAGTGTCTATAATCTATCGGGTTCTTGGCTTAGAAATTTCTCTTTGAAGCTTAGAAATCAAATTCTTGTGGGAGCTACAGCTCTTTGTTGAGCTATTTGGTTGAGTAGAAATGATGTTGTATTCAACAGAAACACCCCTAACTCTTGTATGCAGTGGACAAGAAGTTGGTCACTGCTATCTAAAGAAGAAAACTGCTATCTAAAGAAGAAGAGAAGATTAATCTAAAAGAAAGCCGTTAAAAGCTGGAAGTCACAGTGATGAGATTTTCAGCAACTTCGGTTGGAAAGTCAAGAATAGGCTTCAGTGCTAGAGTGTGTAGTTTTTCTTTCATTTGAATGCTTTGTTCTGCCATACAGTGGCGGTAGCCTAAGTGCTACTTTTTGTTTCTGTTCCGTTTGGCTGTAGACATTCACGGAGAATGGTTGAGGTCGGATATTTTTCCTTAATTAAAAAAAGCAGTACTGGGTCAAATTCCCTGTGGAGGCCAAAGAGAGCGCTACGGAATTCGGGATACACGTAGCTGATAGAGACCATGCCGGAATCGGAATTGATTAGACGGCAGTCGTGTTGAAAAACGGTGCGACCTGCTAGCGTTTATCGAATTGGACACTAGAAGGAAATCCCGCGTCCCGCGACGTACACGACCCTAAACATGCGTTCAATCCATAGATTGAGCACAGGCTAGCTGCTACAGCTACACGTGCGGTGCCCAAGCGCGCATCATCAAACCGGGGAAACAAACAAAAGCTTCCTTGAAGAAATGCATCATCAAAGCAGGAAAAGAAAGCTTCCCGAAGAAATGGCATTTCGGCATCCGAGTAGAGCATGGCAGGAAACGAGCGGCGTATGCGAGCAGGCAAGTCCTTTCCAACCCCACTACTAAAAGAAGACATGGAATGCATTTGGCTCTGCCATCCGGCGCCTTCCTTTCCTTTCCTTTGGCTCACCTGTCACCTCCTCCTATAAAGGAAAGCGGAGGAGCCCGTCGGCTTCGGCTCTTGCAAAAAGCCTCCCACTCCCGTCAACCACGCCGCACGAGCCCGTGGGCGACCTCCCTTTTCCTCGACCCTATCTTGGCATGCATTCTGCTCGAGCTCCATCATATCCGAAGCATCCGCAGCAATCCCATCCGCTCCCCGTTGATCCTACGAGACTCCTCTGATCCCGCCACCTCCTACTCGCGTCTCATCCCTTGCTCAGCCAGAGCCCCAGCCAACCACCAAGTTTCACATGAAGTTTGCCAAGAAGTACGCGACGTACATGAAGGGGATGGAGGCGGAGCTCCCCGCCGTGGGGCTCAAGCGCCTCAAGAAGATGCTCAAGAAATGCCGCTCCCATGACGGTGCCGCCGCTGGCTCCCCCGCCGCCGCCGACCGCTGCCCCGGGCATTGCTCTGGTAAAACACGAAACTAGCTTGCTACTCTTCATTTCCTTTCCTGCTCTGAGTCAATTTCCATCGTTAAGCAAAGAGACTAAAAAAAACCTTCACTTCGTTCGCTTTACCAGAGCGATGCCCGGTGCAAAAAAAACGAAACTAGCTTGCTACTCTTCATTTCCTTTCCTGCTCTGAGCCAATTTCCATCGTTAAGCAAAGAGATTAAAAAAAACCTTCACTTCGTTCGCTTAAGCAAAAGGACACCAAGCCTTTGAGCAGGATTACAACTGGTCGATGTCAGGTGGCAATATTTTTGCATTGTAAGCGCGTCATATGCCTGCAGGTTCGATCCGCTCGACAGTTTCTTCACGGAACACATAACCCGTCCTGTTGGCACCTGTCTGATGGTTTTACGAGTTCAACAAGTTTTATATTTCGAGTTCTACGAGTCGATCCTTCCTGACAAAGTCCACCTCACTTCACCTTGTTGACGTTCCTCCTATTGCAATATCTTTTTGTGAATGTCTGGTTTCATGGTTTGTTTATCAACATGACAACATCCTGACCTTTCATTCTTGAAACCAAAAGTTTGCTTTGTCCGTTGAAAACAACCCTTGGAGCATAAGCCAGTTGTATTTCGTTTAGCTTTTCACCCGATCTATATGCATACGCCTGTTTTGAAGGTAAGGCCTATATTGTGGGTTGGAGATTTGTCTACCGGCACTGCAAATTTTTAATCCTGGATTAATGTAGATTATATCAACCAAAAATACAGTAGCATATATCTCGGTAAACGGTGTCTGTGGTGCAACCATTGGCCCTTGGCCGCACTAGGTCGTACTACCTGTTAAATAATTTGCAAGTGCTTACACTCTTCCCGTGCAGAGGTGCCGAAGATGATGGCATCTATAAACAAAAGGCCACTTGTCATCCACCGTGTCGATCTAGCATTTGAATGACGCATTCTTTTTTAACCAAGACTTGTCTACTCTGATTTTGGGGGATGACTTTGGGGATGCCTACCTCTTTTGTATATTGCCTGTCATTTTTGGTCCACTAAAGAATTTCTAACAAACGTGCAGTGTGCGATGGGAGTTTCTTTCCATCTCTTCTGAATGAGATGTCGGCTGTTGTCGGTTGCTTCAACGAAAAGGCCAAGAAGCTGCTGGAATTGCACCTGGCGTCAGGCTTCAAAAAATACGCCATGTGGTTCACCAGCAAGGGTGACGAGAGCCATGGAAAATTGATACAGCAAGGCAAAGACTTGGTTACGTATGCAATTATAAATGCCGTGGCCATGAGGAAGATTTTGAAGAAGTATGACAAGGCATGACCTTCGACTCAAGCATCTTGCACTTTCTTAGTACCTGAGATGAGAAAACAATATCACTTCGATTCTCTTAATATAATACTAGAAAAAAATAAAATAACTAGAAAGCGTGCACCAAGTTTGCATACATTTACCAGGACCTTTGTTTTTTTGAAGTGCATAAGGTGCTATAGGGTGCGTTATCGTTAGGGTAACTGTATATTTGAGCTGCATTACCATTTTTTATAGACTGAAAAGGAGCTAAATCCACACACACAAAAAGAGATCCATCTGCCTTTGCATTTCAGATTATAATAACTAGGTGTGAGTAGTAAGCACTCACAAAGAAGTAAAAGCAACTCCTTTTCCAGATACATTACTCAAAGCAAGGGCAAGAATTCAAAGCTCAAGCTCAGAGTCTGCACATTGAGATACTTCAATCCCCATGGCTCTGTGAGCTGATGGCATTCTACATGAACTTGAGAAGGAGCAAGAAGAACAAGGCTGCAATTGAGCTCTTCAGTGACTGTTCCCTCATATTCGATGATGACAGACCAACGCTCTCATGCAATCTCTTTGACTCTATGCATGTTGACATTAGCTTGACATGTTCCATTTGCTTGGTGAGCTAACTTCTGACAACGATAGAGCAATTTTGCTCTATGGACTTCCATTACAAATTTACGTTAACAATATATGCTGATTACATTGTCCAAGTTGCATGGGAAAGGAATAGTCCTTTTGTAACTTGTTCCTTGTGATATTTAAGCCCACCGTCCAATTCTCTTTTTTATTCTTGCTTTTGCAGGACACGGTGTTCGATCCAGTCTCTCTTTCTTGTGGTCACATATTTTGCTACTTGTGCTGCTGTTCTGCTGCATCTGTGACCATTGTTGATGGGCTAAAGTCCGCAAATCACAAATCAAAATGTCCCCTATGCCGACAGGTAAACAATTTATCACTTAATTTCAATGAGCAGATACTTGGACACTGCTCAAACAACCATTCTATCTTCATTGCAGCAAGGGGTCTTTCCTGATGCTGTGCACCTGGATGAACTCAATATGCTACTGAGCCATAGGTAAGTGCGCCTATACAACCTCCCAGAAGTAAAGAGAGATTAAAAAAAACTGCTCTCTGTTTTTCATCTCTTGATTATGTATTACTAATACACAATTGTTAATATCCCAACAGTTGTCCAGAGTACTGGGAGAAGAGGACGCAATCAGAGCGAGTTGAGCGTGTTCGCCTGGCTAAGGAGCATTGGGAGTCACAGTGCAGAGCATTCTTGGGCATCTAGATAGTGAGTTTCTACCAGTGGAAACTTGGTTCAATTTGTCAAGATTTTTGTCGGTAGATCATGCTTTGCCACAACTCTTTTGGTAATAAAGTTGGATCTAACCTCTGTTGATAGAATTTACCTGTAAGCAGTTCACTTTTGTGCTCCTAGCTTGGCTGCAGAAAGAGAGCAACTGTAGTGGCTGTTCAAGTGTAATTGCATGTGTTTACATGTAACCCTCTTGATTCACCTTTGTGATTTTATCCTAAAAGTATGAAGTAGTTCCATCATTTTTCTGGACCAGTTTGAGTCCATATACATCAAGTTTACATAGGACGTATGGTTGCAGGACTCCTGCATCTATGCACAACCGAAGATCCACACTGAAGTCATGCAATCGCTGGCTCTAGTTCCAACAGCATATGTTATGTTTATGTCAAAGGGAACAAAACGAACTATGTGTCAGTTACTTGTACTACCTCAGTTACAACTTACAAGGGTGAGAGTACTGAGTCAAACTACTTCTGAACTCATACATTTTCTCTAGCCAAGCATTATCATCTTAACCAACTTATCTTTTCCCTTCTCCCTACTCTAGCAAAATCAGGTCCTAGATAATACATGCCTGCAAAGATGTAGTCATGGACATGATTTGACACCAACAACTTATAATAACATCTCCAGAGTTCAACAGAAAAACATACTCCCCCCGTTCCAAATTGTAAGTCGTTTTGGAATTTTAGACAAAACATATATCTAGATGCATAGCAAAAGCTATGTATCTAAAAAACCAAAATGACTTACAAATTGGAACGGAGGGAGTATTTAATTTGTATCGTTGCTGGAAAAAATGCAAGAAGAATACCTGACTTGACAGGATGTCAAAGAATATTAGCCATACAATGGCCATTCTTCAGTCAGCTCTTAATCTCAAAATCTCTTTTGCTGTTCGTTTCCTAAAATACATTATGTGTTCCTGCAAACAATAGCTCATTTAGACAAATCCAATCTACATGAACAAGGTAAATGCATAAAGATAGTTTCCTCGTAGAACTTTACGTGTAACAATATACTTAACCAATCAACTTACCTGACTGAAAGATGGTTCGAGACCTCTGCTATGGAAATCGATGTATTTAAGCATAAACATACCACAATCCCACCTGTAACAATGTAAAGGTGTCAAACATATCCAGGCTGCCGATTGCTATGTACAGCATAAATTTAGGATAGAAAACACTTGGATGTTGAAAATGCAGTATTGTGCTCAACACTGGAATTTAATACTTTATATGATTTCCTTTTCTGGAACCAAAGAAATAAACAATCGCACACTGAATTTATGCAGTGATCAGTACTAGAAGGAAGAAGTACCCATTATGCTGCAAAGGAAGACGGTCTGATACTTCTACCACCCAAGAACTAGTGTCTATCTCTATACTCTTGTCCTTCAATTCGTCCATGATATATCTAGTCTGGCACAAACAGAAAACATAATTTAGACCTTCAACCTCACAATAGTATATACAATAATCACAAAACTGGAATAGTTTGCAACCCCATGCATTTCAGACAATGAACTCTAGTAGCAATGTAACATTCGGTTTGGTGGGTAAGCTTACAAGTACTCTCAGTACATCATGGCCCGAACCTCCAAGAGAATCAAGATATTGGAAAGTTTTATCCTTCATGTTTATAACTGCCAGGCACCAATGTATATCTCTATGTACTGGAATAAAGATCTGTATGATAAATTATGACAATCAGTTGAAATGTGGGAAATAAGCATATAAAAGGGGGGAAAGGACAGTAGAAAAAAACAGCAACTTTACTTTCTCACACTCAGTAAGTCCATATCCCAACTTTTTGAATGTTGTCCATCTTCTGACAGACTGATAGTCATAACCAGCTATTCCACAAGTAAGCTGGGCAATAATTAAGAAGTTGTGAGATCTGCTAGACACTAGCCAAATGCTAAAACAAATGAGAAGAAATAACTTGTAATTTAAAGGAAAGTTAGACTCCAATCATATGCTGGTATTCTAGCTAAACTGAGATGGATGCTAAGACAACAAAAGGTGATCTTTTATAATGTATAATTCTTGCTTGTAAATGAGGCAATAAAAAAAGTAAGGAGTTCTGGCAGAAGCTAATTTGTCAATGCCATTTTCTGAACTCCAGGAGAACAGGAAAATGTGTTCAATTTAGAAAAAGAAGACCAAACACATGTATATATCAGGTAATCACTATATGTTCTTTTATATATGCATAAGAAGACCAAACAGATATATTGTGAGCTTCAAGGTAAGGGTCCGGAATCAAGTTATCACTATGCAGATCAGTTAACTTGTTAAAGAGACCATCTACTATGATGTAGATGCCTGTTCATAAATTATTGTACAATCTCACATTCTGATTTCCAATAGCAAAACTTGCTGATATTAACCAAGATCCATCTTGACAAGACGTAAACCATTGATTAACCAATAATTAAATCCCTGATCGGTAATGCTTTTGCTACCTATGCAGTATAAGACCATAAGTCCCAAATAGGATTTATATATATATATATATATATATATATATATATATATATATATATATGCAAATAGGCCCAACATTTTAAAAGGCATTCTATATTTGCAGTACAGGAAGAAAAGACAATGTGGTCTGACAAACCTTCTTGTAAAAGAATGTATTGAAGAAATGGCATTTCAAAAACCTTTGGGGCTCCCTTTCTGCCCTCTCCTTCAACAATTCGATATATAAATTGATGACCTGCAAGGAGGAAAAACTATAACACCAGAGGTAGCAATATGACCCTAGCATCACACAGATATGTTGAAGCATCATTTAACATCTCTTTCAATATGTTCTGTCTCAGATGAAGAAAAGGTATTCAGTACACTTGTTTCAAAAGAAGAGGAAGAAGAAGAGATCAGTACAGGTATTCACCTCATCATTTAACCAACCACGAGGTCTCAAGCATTCAAGTTTTTCTTTAGTAATCGCAATGTTAGAAGGCTCATGCATCACTATGATTTCATTACTGCAAAAAGTAGAGAGGAGGAATCAGAATGCCACTTAATTGCACCAACATTATCAAGCAAAAGTTGCATACAAAATCAAGCATTGGATGCAAAGAATACCTATGACCACTATCATATAGAAGATTGTTAACTTCTCTTTCATCTTTGTCGGTTAGAGGTGTAAATAGTTCGGACAGATCCTGCAATAAACAAGTACAAAAATTCTTGCATGTCAATGACGTTACTACATATGAAAAGCTAATTATAGAAGTCACAACCAATGAAGGGTAATTGGCCAATATGCTAATTTATATGTTTGACACAGTAGAAACTACCAAAGGAAGATTACTTTTAAAATTGAGTTTATACAGACAGATCATAGTGTCTACTGAAATTTAAGGCTCAAAAGGAAGTTACAATACCCTGGATCTTTGGTGGTATTCACCCTAACTAATAAATGCACAATAGTTATTTAGATGAGCTACTTCCACAAGTATATTTCACAGAACACAGTTCATAAAACCTTAATGTGCACGAGCCAATTTACTACTCGAATGAACAAGCCATGTGTTTGTTTTCTCAATATACTCCATGAATCAATAATGGCTACCTACTTGTATCTATGGGACAGCACAGAGCACACCGGGGAATTCAGTATGCTTGAGCTCCTAGAGACTCACCTCGAATCCTGACTCACGCAATCTCGTCCACTCGAGTGCCTCATTGTGGAACGGCGCCCTCTTCTCCGGCGGCGTTGGAGACTCCAGTGCGGAGACGCTCCAATCGCCAATTCCCCTCCTCACGACATCGACCTTCTCCGGTTCAAGGTCCGGCTCCAACGTGAGATCCACTACTTCCGGCGACCCCTCGAGCCGCTCCCTGTGCACATCCAAGCCACCGTCGCTGGTCGTCTTCCGCAGCAGCTGTGAGATGAGGTTACCCATGTTTACTGAAGCGGGATTCCGGCGACTCCAGGGGGCTGGTTCGTCGGTCGCGAGGAGGAACCGGAGGGCGAAGGGGCGAAGGCCAGGGAAGCGCCTAACCCTGGAAAAAGGTCTGCGGCTGCGGCGGGTAGTGGAGATGTGGTGGCGGGCGTCGTCGAAGCGGAGCTTGCGGCGGCGGCGCGGGGAGGAGGCTAGCGCGATGCGGAGGTTAAACGGTCGGACGGCAGGGAACGGGCTGGTGCTGGGGAGGCGGTTGCTGCGGCAACGGCAGAGGCGAGCCGGAGATGTGCTCTCGTCGTGGCAATGCTTGCAGGGAAGGTGAGGCGCGCTGGCGAGCGCGATGCGAAGGCCGAAGCACCGGACGGCGGGGAACGGGGTGGGAGCGAGGAGGCGGCGGCGGCGAGTCGGGGAGGCGCCCCCGTGAGCATCGTCGCGGCGGCGCTTGCGGCAGTGGCGGGCTGCAGCGCTGCTCATGCCGCCGAGGGACGGCGGCGCATGGGATGGCGGCGTGCGCGCGGTAGCTGGGAAGTGTTGGCGGCGGCCGCGAGGAGGAAGGGGAGGGGAGGGAACTGCGAACGGGGAAATGGATGCTGGCGGCGGAGTTTGGATTTGAAATCGGGGACAGGGGATCGACGGGATCAAGTAGCCGCCGGTAATTTCGCGTCTAATTTCGATTACGGTACAAAGTACAAACCGTAAAACATATCGAAAACGGTGATAATTTGATACTTTTTGTCACCCGCAAAACCTTGTCAAGACGGGATTTCAGTCTAATAGAACTCTTAGATCTCTATAAGACGAGCAAGACAGAGGAAGAGACGGATTGTAGAAATTAAGTTCCATTTGGATTATCACGATGGTGGATGGCACGTTTTGTAGCAATACTTCATGAACCGTAATCAAAACTTTGAAATTAAGCTCATGAAGTATTGCTGAAGCCGGATCCTAAAAACCGAGAATTTTACTCATGAATTACTGGTGAGTGGATCACATAAACCGGTAGAATGTGAAAATAGGTTAGATTTCAAAATCCTGTGAAAGTCGGATCATAGTAAGAGGTGATCATAATGAAACCCGTAATCAAACTTCAATAACTATGCTGTGGTGGTGGTGGAGGAGGCGAGCGCGGTGGAGAGTTAACGAGATGTTGTCTGATCTCGATAAAAGATGATGCGAAATTACGACCGTAAAAGGTGCCAACACGCACTAGTTATAGTGCATAGAGAAAAAAAATTGCATTAGTGAAAGTAAGAGATGATAAAAGGTACACTATAAATAAAAACCGAGTATACGGTAAAATGCAAGATAGACGGAGTGCTTATAAAAAGAAGAAAAATGACGTGATTCAAGGAGTGTTACACTGTAATTTTGATTCAGTGGGTCAAGTTCGGTATCAACTTTCTCGTTGGTACAGTAAGATAACCAGCCTATTAGACTGGTGTGACTTGTAAAATTCTGATTAAAAATATTATAATGAATAATGACACTTGACACGTCTACAAATTAGATTTCTTAAACTTTACGCAAGTGGCAATCTAGAAAGCTCCTCTACCATAGCCTGCAGGGAAACATCCAAAACGAACGCAGACTAGTGACCGGCCCCGTCCGTCCGTCCGATGTGTACTCGGACCATCGTCAACCGTCCCGAGTCGGCACCACCCCGCCTCCCCGTCTGCTCCCACGTGCCGTCCGTGTGGCCATCGGCCATCACCGTCTCCCCACGCCCTCTCCCTCGTCCCACCCTTTCCGCGCACTCCACATCGCCTTCCCCCCTCCCTCCCTTCCCTCACCCACCGCCCCCCGCCGCTCCAGGGCCCGGAATGTCGGACGAAGGCGGCGCCGGCGAGCCGCTCAGCGACCGCCAGAAGCGGGAGATCGCCGTCTGGTTCCTCTCCAACGCGCCCGCCGGCGAGATCCACTACGTCGCCAAAGGCAACCCCCCCTCCTTTCCTCCTGATCCTATGCGTGCAATCCGGCTCGATTTTTGACTCTGCTCGAATGCGTGGCGTGGCGTGGGTCCGCAGATGTGCGCGCTCTGCTGGGGGACGACGCGGTGTACGAGGCCGCCGCCGCGGAGGCCTTCCCGGAGTACAACAAGGCCCACCTCGTGTCTCTCGAGCTCCCGGACCGCAGTGGCGACGTGAGCATCTCTCTCCTGATTTCTGTTTGCTGATTCGCTCTGGCGTTTCGTATTCTTAATATGCGCAGCGGTTATGAATTTGGGAAGGGAGGCTATATCTGCAATAGCATCGCCATCTGTAAATTACTAGTAATTAAGTCATAGGAATCCTGCCTTTTTGCATCAGTCATTGCTACTATGCTTTTAGATTCAGAGGCTCAGAGCACCTGCGGACTGCATAATTGTTGTTTATGAGAACTTAAAACATTTTGGCAGATCCCTCCCTTTGATAACATGATAAGTAGGGGCATTTTGTGTTGCAATGGTCACTGTCAAATGAAAGTTGGGTATAATGCCTTTATGCTTGCCGAAATTTTGATGAAACATTGATTTCAATTGTGTGTGTGCAGATAATCATCACAACATTTGGGGAGCTTGACAAGAATAATTATCTGGACCCCAGGACTGCTCAAGTTGCTACTGTTGATCATATTAAACAGGTAATGTTGCACAGCACTAACAGTGTTTCCCCTGCCATACTAAACAGATCTGTTATACCAACTGTACAGCTGATGTTTTTCAATGTTAGGAAACATAGTACACCAAACAATCTAATCATCGTAGAGAATAGTTTACCTTAAGGTGTTTGGTGAAGTTTCTTATTAAGTATATGGATGTGGGGCTCTTTTCTAGTTTTACAGATTTTATATGGTCACTCTCAAATATAGATCTTCATTTAATGAATCCATAATGTTTTGTATTTTCATGATAAAAGACTTGTACAAAATTGAGGCCTGCTGCAGATGAGGAGCTTCCATCAGCTTATATTGAAGAGTTTAGGTAGACTAGCTCAGCTTCTTTCCTTTTACTCATTCTCAGCTTCCATATTATACCACCCAACTCAACATATGTTGCCTAATCTTATGTATTAATACAGGAGTGCTTTAGATGTTGAATTGTCAAAATATGTTGCTGAAGCTTATCCCAAAGGGGTCTGTGCCGTTTATTGTACCAGTGGAAAAGATATAGAGGGACCAGGAGCAGATTTCGGTTTTGCAGTAGTTATTTCTGCTGCTAAGCGTAGCCCACAGAACTTTTGGTATTGTTCGATTCATGTCTTCTGTCTTTTCCTTGTTCTTAAAGAAATCATGTTTTCTTTATTCTTGCACATATGGATCAGTGTGTTTGGTTCTGCATTATAGGGAGACTTCAACTTTTATGGACCCTTTTTAGCCTTTAAGGTGATTTACCAATTACCATTTTCCATATTCTCTATAGTTTAGATCTTTATTCAGGAAAGATCCTTAAAATCTAATTTTCTATCAGTGTGTCCTTGCATTCCTACTTATTTTTTTTCATTCAGTATGCAACTTTTGGTCATTAGGTTTTTCATGAGTAACTGAGTATACTGTTTATCATCTGCCTATAACTTTATGACATGTTTAATACCTCTACGTTCTTTGTATTTCTCTGTCTGAAGAATTGTTTATAGATTTGCTCTGCCTATCACTAGAGTTGTGTTAAGCATGCTCCTTATAGATTTGCTCTTTTAATCGTTTAGCCTCTGATGAAGGCCAACTGGTTACTGAATATTGTGTCATCCAGCAATGGCAGCTGGCGTTCAATTTGGACTATGGAATTCAATTATGAGTTGCAATTTGTTGATATTAAAGGAAAGATACAGGTTGGCCTTTTTTACTTAACTGAAACTAAGAGCTCTAACTTATGTTAGTATAATAAATAGAAGTTGATAACTTTTGTGTAAATATCGCTTGCATATACACCAGGTAGATGCTCACTATTTTGAAGAGGGAAATGTCCAGCTGGATACTAACATCGATCGCAAGGACTCCACCATAATGCAGGTTAGTTAATGAATTAATTTTCAATTTTTAGCCCTTAATATTAATATGTCATCCTTTCTTTCCTGACCCCACACATTTAGTCCATCCGCTGTTTCATTGGTTGTCACCTGTTTGGTGTGTTTCACCTGCACAAAATAATTCATTCTACAATGTAGCATATTCCTTCTACATGGTATCTATTTGATTTAGGTGTTTGTTAGAACTTAAAAAGTATTCCATGTACGTGTTTCGTTATAATGCATGCATTTAGGCATACTTTCTATGATTTAGTATCTATAGTTTGTAGGACTACCTGGTTCTCTCTTCTTTAGAAAAGTAAGGAATAAAGAATGAAGTGAACTTAAATCATGCCTCTGACATTATATTTCTCATGTTTGATATTTTAGTCACCGGACGATTCTGCGGTTTCAATAGCCAGCATCATTCGACATCATGAGTCTGAGTATTTGTCATCTCTTGAGGTCTGAATCTGTCTGATGTTTATATTCAACCAATCAGCCACTGATGCTAAACATTGAATAATGCTGAGTTTTCTTTACACGCAGGAATCATACTTGAATTTATCTGATGCAACTTTCAAGGTAGGCAGGAATGGACAGTTTTAAATGATAGTTATAATAGTTACAGTGCTATATCGTCATTGCTACATGTCCTTTTGACCTTTTGTTTCACAATCGCTGAAACTGCTCATAATTTTGGCACAGGATCTTCGGAGGAAACTTCCAGTTACCCGAACCCTTTTTCCATGGCATAACACATTAGCCTTCAGTCTGACGAGAGACCTCGCCAAAGAACTAGCGCTCGGAAAATGAAGTCTGCAGACTATGTCACCAGATAGCTTCAAGTGGAAATTTTATCTCCATGCCATGTGATGTTCTGTAGATTGTGCTATTCATATGTCGTAACCAGCAATCTTCATCTTTTGATCGGTGAGCTTCACCGCCCGTGTAAATCAAGAGAACACACTTTTTGTGGAGAATTGCATTTCCTGAAAATATACATCCATTCAAATTTCCTCCCGTCTGTCATCCAGAAGTAAAATCTTGCCCTCTGCAAGGCTTCTATAGACGTGTGTTTGTTTAATCACCATTGCCATGGATTATTACAGGTGTTCATGTCTCATTTAAAAATCTGTATTATGTGGAGATTGATATCAGAACTCAGACCAAAGAATGCACAGTTTTTTTTAAGGTAAGAATGCACAGTTTTTTTTTAAAGGTAAGAATGCACATATTAGCCATTACTGCTGTTATGAAATTTCTATATGGGCCACATGATACGAACCCAAATATTAGGCCCGGCCCGGCCCATATGGTCCATACTTGGCGCAGCCCAAAGGAAATCTATAAGCCTCTGACTCGGCTCTTCTTCCTTCTCCTTTCCTCCCTCCCCCAACCGAAAACCCGAGCTTCCTAGGGTTCCGCCGCCATGGTAAGTCCCCTTTCTCGCCTCCTCTGATCATGGACCTCTCTCCTCAACTTCCTGCTCCTCTCATTCCGATCCATCTGAGCTCCCCGGCTCTTCCGTTTGCTCATCGATTTCGCTTTTTTTTTAAAAAAAATTGTGCTGATTTTTCCCGTGCACGAGTTGGCTGCAGCCGCAGGGAGACCACATAGAGCTGCACCAGAAGCGCCATGGGCGGCGCCTGGACTACGAGGAGCGCAAGCGCAAGCGCGAGGCGCGCAAGGTGCACAGACTTTCGAAGGATGCCCAGAAGGTGCTGTCTGATCTGACAATTTACCAACGTTTTGGGTTGTTGTTCATGTGTTCCTGTTGCTGATGACTGCGTGCTTTTTTGTTATCCCAGTTGCTTGGTGCTAAGGGTAAGAGGTTCGCCAAGAAACGGTATGCCGAGAAGGCGCAGATGAAGAAGACGTAAGCGCCCGTTTGCTACTCCCAGTTCATTTGATACTTTAAGCAGTAGATATGAGTTTGAATTTGATGCTTCTAGTATATGTGAGAATTAACTGATTCAACTGATGTATGAAAATTTGTAAGTCCTACTCCTACCTAGGGACAGGAAGTCTGAGCATGAAAATTTGTTGACAACTCAATGTTGAATATACCTTTCTGACTGCAATTTTATTTATGCGGGCTTTACTTAAATTGGCTCTTTTGCAGCCTGAAAATGCACGATGAATCAACTTCACGGCAGAAGGCTGATGATGTCCAAGAGGGTGCCCTTCCTCCGTATCTGCTGGATCGTGATCAGACACAGCGTGCCAAGGTAAATGACTGTTCTTGGCTTCTCACCAGCTAATTGTAATACAGTCATCTTATGGCATTGATCATTGGTGTCTGGTGAAACACAGGTTCTTAGCAACACAATCAAGCAAAAGAGGAAGGAAAAGGCTGGCAAATGGGATGTTCCCTTGCCAAAGGTATTTTTCAACTCAAAAGGCCAATTCCTGGTTGCTGCAGTATGTTCTTGTGTACATTGACTAACTACTGTCACAATTTTATTCCTTTCAGGTCAGACCTGTAGCTGAAGAAGAGATGTTTAAGGTTCTGCGAACTGGCAAGCGAAAAAGTAAGTGATGATGGGGTTTGTTAATGAATGTGGAATTTGTTTGCGTTAGTTTTTTTTTTTTTTGCATGACAAGCTACACATTGTTATGCTTTGAGGAAATTTAATATGCTACATGCGTGCAAAACAACTGATTTTTGTAAATAACGTGTTCCATCTATTAAAGATTCTATAAACACTTCATAAGATAGCACACAAAATTGTACATCTCTTTCCTTCGATCTGAATACTGTAGTTGATCTTATTTTCCTTATTATGCAGCCAAGCAGTGGAAGAGAATGGTTACTAAAGCCACCTTTGTTGGAGCTGGGTTTACAAGGAAGCCGCCAAAGTATGAACGGTTCATCCGGCCAACTGGTCTGCGTTTCACTAAAGCTCATGTGACTCACCCAGAACTGAAATGTACTTTCAACCTGGACATTATTTCTGTGAAGAAAAACCCAAATGGTCCAATGTACACTTCTCTTGGTGTTATGACAAGGGGAACAATCATTGAGGTATGTCAAGCATTTTTTGCCAATCATTGCATAACTATCGTGGTTGATACTTTTGGTATTTGATTATCTAGCAATATTTGATGCTTGTCATAGTCACTGAGATAAGATATACCTCTCCCCATCCTCCAAAATTGGTGCTTACATTGGCCTTCCTTTCAGGTGAATGTTAGTGAACTTGGTCTGGTAACTCCTGCTGGAAAAGTTGTTTGGGGTAAGAGATCTGCTGGCCTTTGCGTTTCTTTTCCAGACCTTCCCTGAGTCCTTCAGTAAACCAAATTTCTTGTGTTGCAGGTAAATACGCTCAAGTAACAAACAACCCAGAGAATGATGGGTGTATCAATGCTGTCTTGTTAGTGTAGAGCCATAGTGAAATTCCGTTTTGCTTGTTCATCTTACCATTTGTATCCGCTCTGATGAAGATGCATTTTTGACCGATGTTGTGGCAATTCAGGTAGTCTGTTGTGCACCATGGGCATAACATGTGGCAGATTCCAGTAGCTTATTGTGCACCATGAACATAACATATCTGTATTGTGGCTTCACAACAAATGGCTTCACAATTTATAGCCCGCTGTAAAATTTGAGGAAATTCAGGTTAGCAACGTTTTCTGGAACTTAATGGTTCTCGTTGATGAGCTGTCTTTGTACATATTATCATGTATCAACCTACATCTAGTTTAAAATGATCGTCACCAAAGATTTGATCATCTTCTGTCACGGTGGGATGTTTAAATCAAACATACTTTTTCGGAATGCTTTAATTCAATATGAATGCTTCACAAGTACAACAACAGATAAAACTTGCGAGCAAAATACTGATTTCTTGAGTAGCACATCAAATCCAAATGTTAAATTGAAGTCTGTTTTTCCTTCAATAATTCACACCATGTAACTTGGGAAGATGATAATATGGAGGGCCATCAGCAGATGAAAATTCTATCTACTGGAGCTGAATTGGTCATATTCAGATAATTGACGTCAACTGCATTCTCCCCGAAATCATCTGCAGAAGTGTTTTATCTGTTATTAAACTGATACACATGTCATGCCAATGACGAAACAAAGCGGGAACCTAACCTTCGTACACTGTTCTTACAATTTGAACATAATCACGAATCATCTCTTGGTAGATAATGCCATCAGGATGTGCATCCAAGACGACCAATGTTCCTGTCGCGTGTGGCGCAGCTGCTGTTTCACTCCAGCGCATAGTTTGTTGCTACTAGTACTTACAGGTTGTATTTGTTTTCCAATGTAGCGTTATTATGCAAAAAAAAACCGTGTGCGTGTGCCCGGATAATCCGCGTTGTAATATTCTTTTTCTTTGTCAAGGTGCGCAGCTCTCCGCGTATTCTCGAGAAAAAAAGTTGCGGAGGAAAATCATGAAATGCCAGTTAATGCATAGAGATTGAGATTACAAAGACATCATAGTTAGCATCAGTCGCTGGCACTGAAGTGTTCAGCTTGGAGCTTGTTGGAATCGTAGCACTGATGGTGAGGTATGGAAGCTGCAAGAAATTGCGCAGCAAGTTGGAGATACTACGCCGGCCGGTACAGCCGATCGCTGGTTGCAATTGGGTCCTAGTGGCTCGACGTCGTCAGAAATCTGTACTTTTTTTTTCTAGAATACGAAATCTGTACTGAAACAGACCCGCTCTCTAGTCCGGTGATCCAGAGACCGTCGACGCAGCAAAGATCGACAAGAGCACGTCCGGCTGAAAAGCTGAAACGACTAATTTGTTGTGAGAGGAAAACACTGTTTGATGGCTGATAAGCCGGCTGAATAAGCTGAAGCGAACAGGCCGATTGTTTCCTCTATTTTTCTCTACACAACTCCCAATTGGGTGGTGATTTTGGGTATAGAAAAGGGTTCTGGCTGGTTAAAATTTCTCGGCAGCATCACTTGTCATCCTGCACCCAACAGGATCAGTTTGTTCTTGGTGGATAGATAAGAGACCGGACCTGCAAGAACTAAACGCAAATCGCCGCCATGGCCGACCTCCCACTCTACCTCCTCTTGGTATCTCTGCTCGTCGCCATCCCACTCTTCTACTTCCGCCGGTCGTCAGCGCGCGGGCACGGCAGCGCGCTACGGCTCCCGCCGTCGCCGTGGGCGCTGCCGGTCATCGGCCACATCCACCACCTCGCGCTCGCGGGCGCGCTCCCGCACCGCGCCATGCGTGACCTCGCGGCGCCTCGGTCCGCTCATGCTGCTCCGGCTCGGCGAGCTCCAGGTCCTCGTCGCGTCCTCGGCCGACGCGGCGCGCGAGATCATGCGGGCAAAGGACCTCGCCTTCGCGACGCGGCCCATCAGCCCGACGGCCAGGGTCCTGCTCGGCGAGGGCAGCTACGGCATCGTCTCACCACGGAGCTCTTCTGCGCGCGCCGCGTCCGGTCGTTCAGGGCCGTGCACGAGGAGGAGGTCCGCCGCCTCCTCCGCTCCGTCTCCGCGTCGGCTTCGGCGTTAGCCTCGCGGTGAACCTGAGCGAGATGGTGTCGGCGTACGTGGCCGACGCGTCGGTGCGCGCCATCATCGGCAGCAGGTTCAGGGACAGGGAGACGTTCCTGACGCTGCTGGAGCGGCGGCTGAAGATCATGCCGGCGAGCAGTTTGCCAGACCTCTTCCCCTCGTCGCGCCTGGCGATGTTCATCAGCCCGACACCGCGCTTGATGATGCGCGAACGCGAGAAAATGATGGCCTTCATCGACACCATCATCCAGGACCACCGAGACAACAGTGCCGCCGGCGTTGACGAGGAGGATTTGCTGGACGTGCTCTTGAGGATACATAGGGGGGACGAGCTGGATCCACCTCTCACCACTGACAACATGAAGAACGTGATAGTCGTAAGATTTCTCGCAAAGGAATTTTTTTAGAAGTTCTGCAAACTTTGTGCAGATAACAGATCACTTACGTACTGTGATTCCTCCAGGATATCTTCGCAGCGAGCAGCGAGACATCTGCCACGACGCTGTCCTGGATCATGGCGGAGCTCATGCGGAACCCGAGAGTGATGAGAAAGGCGCAGAACGAGGTGCGGCGAGTCCTCGACGGGGAGGAGAGTGTCACTGAGGATAGCCTCGGCGAGCTACGTTACCTCCCACTGGTCATCAAGGAGGCGCTCCGGCTGCACCCTCCGGCGACGTTGCTGATTCCACGGGAGTGCCGGAGCCCATGCCAGGTCCTCGGCTTCAACGTGCCGGCTGGAGTGATGGTGCTCGTGAACGCGTGGGCGATCGGCAGGGACCCGAGCAACTGGGACGCGCCGGAGGAGTTCATGCCGGGAGCGGTTCGAGAACAGCGACGTCGACTTCAAAGGGTCGGACTTCGAGTTCATCCCGTTCGGCGCCGGGCGGCGGATGTGTCCGGGCATAGGGTTTGGCCTGGCGAACATGGACCTCGCGCTCGCCTCTCTCCTTTACCACTTCGATTGGAAGCTGCCGGACGGGATGGAGCCCGGCCAGCTAGACATGACGGAGGCGCTGGGGATCACGACCCGCCGCCTCTCCCACCTCATGCTCGTCCCCACGGTCCGCGTGCCGTTGCGCGGGGAATAGAGACTAAGGTGTTTTGGTCGTTCAAAATAATAATGATTCTTTTATTTGATTATGCCCAACCCATTAAGGATGAAGCTATCCCACTTAATATATTACTAGCAGAATTGCTAGTGCGTTGCTACGGGTCTTTACCCTCTCTAAAATAATTATTTGCTTATTCCCGATTCATGTTTCATGGTGCTTTACTACTCTTCTTCTTCTCGTTCCCGAAATTCCGCACAAGAAAAATTAAAGAAGGAGATAAGTTATCATAAGGAGAAAAGTTCATGGATTTTATACCAGGTGCTATCACAAGAATACAGAGGTTCTAGATGTAATTTGATGTTGTGATCCACATTTTTAAATCAATCTATATTAACCCCCTCCACCGCTGCCCGGCCAACGAAGCTAGTACCGCTCCGCTGCAACAGCCCCCCACGCTGTCGTGCGAGGGACACGCTGCTGTCATGCGAGGCGCCCGCACCCACGCTGTCCTGCGCGCTGGCGTTGGCGTGCCAGCCATGGCTGCAGCGAGGTGGGGAGATGCACACAGGCCATGCCAACGGTCTTCCAAGCCGTACTCCTCTGTCGATGCGGTGCCGTTGTGGGCTGAGGCTGCCGTTCTCAACCACGCTATCCGCTGCAGCTGCTCGGTCGTCCTTCTCCTCCCCCGCTAGATTTGCAGTGCCCGATGGGAAAGGAGAGTCTTTCGGCGTGGGGAACTTCATCCTCAACATCCCGACGAGCTCACAGTGTGACTGCCGAGAGCAGCACCAGCATCCGGGCCGAAGATGATGAGATCTAGTCCAGCACCACTACGACGCTGCGCTTGGCTTGGGCCTCCACGTGTACAGGGCAGGTTCTTCAGCCGTTGCCGGGACCGCCACCAACGGAGGGGGAAGCAGCAGCAGCAAGCTCCCCGTCATGGTCGCCTCCCATGGCGGCAGCTTCTGCACCAACTCCTACGCGACGTGCTGCGACTCCCCGGGCGGGCGCGGCGAACTCCAGGAGGGAGGCCGAGTGGTGCGGCGTGGGGAGGGGGACAGACGGCGGCAGATTGGGAGGCTGACTCCCTGGGCGGGCGCGGACCCAACTCAGAGTGTGGGCGGACGCGGGCGCAGCTCAGAGCAGGGGCGGCACGGGACGTGGAGGGACGGCGGCGGGGAGCTGGACTGGAGGGCAGCGCGGAACGTGGAGGGGCGGCGATAGGGGGTGGCGAGAACTTCGGGAGGGAGCCATAGACGCGAATGACGGCGCGAGAGGGACGGGGGCAGCGCGAGGGATGGGCAGAGGCGCGGGAAAGAAACCGAGGCAGAGACCGAGACCGGAGAGAGACACGCACCACGGTCAATAAATCAATTGTTAGGCCCACCCGTCAATAACTAAAGTTGGCCCACCCGTCAATGATTAAAGTTGGACCAAACTAAAAAAGTGGGCAGAAGCGGTCCATACTTTATAAATAGGTGTGTGTATGTAGATTCTACTAATAATAGGGTGTGTTTGGTTTACTCGTAATAGGGTGTGTTTGGTTGGTTGTATAATTTGATTCACGAATGAAACGATTCAAAATAATAATGATCCTTTTGTCTGGTTGGGTAAATTGTACACTACACTAGAAATGATTTTTACAGGGAGGTAAATGAGCTTTGTGCTGGCGAGCGGAGCACCTGCCAGCAACTTTGAGCCAGCACAATGACTATCCCACTTAATACATTATTCTACTAATTAGAGTCAACCATATGGTACAAGCAAATTGGTTGAATCACACCGTCCTGGATCATCCATACATGCACCATGTGGTGCATGCAACCAAACACACACATAGTGAACCATATGGTATAATTAAATTAGTTTAATCCATCATTCATACGTGCATCAATTAATGCATGCAACAAAACACACATTTAGTAGCTTGATGGTCCTTGTGATCATTCATTAGTGCCCAGGCTGGCCATGTGATCATGTGCGTAATCACGTTGTCATGAATTGATTACCCGCTCCAAACTATTTTTGGAACAGGGGTAGAAATATGTGGTTAAATTATCAATCGTTTTTTAAATTTCATTTTAAGGTACTCCAATTTAAAAAAAAAAGAGCTACTCCTGGGCGAGTTACTTTCCAGCCCTGTGCCTCTAATTCACTCCATTTTTCGCCCTATATATGCTTATCCAAATGCTTATATATACCAGAAAATGATAATTTGTTCCCAATAAATATTTTTTTTCTGCACTCATCCATAGATGTAGTGGGATAATTTGTTGTTTTCGGACCAACCATTAAGATTCTTGCTAATGACAAAGTTTGACTTGCTAATGACTAAAGGACAAGCTTATCAGTAATAATTTTTGAATTGCCAATGACTAACAGACAAATCCTAGATACAAGTCTTTTAAATGCTTGGGATACCAGCAAAAGTAGAATGTACCTCTTGAATCTAGATATTTAGCTTCTTTTCCCTGCTAAACAGGTTTTAGCAGAAAGCAGAGGAGAGCTGCGTCCTGATCCACGGTTTGATGCCATCAATGCTGTATCTTTGGCCACTGAGGATGATGCTGATAATACTGTTGAAGTTCATGTGTTTATACGTGACAACAGTGACATATCACGCAGGAGGAGGTCTAAAGCCACTTGATATTTAATCTTGTTCATTTTGCAATCATCACACTTAGCTCTCTTAGATTTTGTAGAAATCTACAATGGCCTCAAAGCTTCTCTTAATCAACACCTACTATCTATCTTCAATTGCAGAAAAATTTTCTAAATTTAAAATATCAATTAACTGGAGGTTTCCAGGCAGTTACCAGTCAACCCTGCCAAGCGTCTGATTCCCTTTGAATTATAGACAAGTGAGATATATATGACATATCAACTGACTAGGATGGTGGCGATGGCAACTGATGCTGCATTTCACGAAAATATGTTGCTTTGCATAACTAAGTTACGAAAGATCTATTGTAGAATTGATTTGTTCAACCAGAAACTTTGGGTGCTTGCTTGTGCTGGCTTGTGATATTTGCTTATCTTTATTACATGCATTAATGCTTATAGATTCAAGCGTCACGCGCTTCTTTCTTTTATATACAGAAATCTGGATGGTATTGCTGGCTGTAATGTAGACGTCTTCCCTGAAGAGAGGGACCTTCTGAACAATCTTATTAGTGCAGTCTGTTCAATTGATCCAGATATCCTAGTCGGACGGGAGATTCAGTCAGATATCTGGGTATAGGCTTACTGAAAAGGATTTCAAGAACACCACCGCATGAGCTGAATCATCCACGTAAAGTTCCAGTTGATGACTCTTGTCAGATGCTTGCTGAAGCATCTTCTGCTGATGATGTTGATGATGTCAGTGAGAATGACTGGAGTCATACTCATGCGAGTGGTATACATGCTGGTGGAAGAATTGTTCTTAATTTATGGCGTCTCATGCGTGCAGAAGTTAAGCTTAATAATTACTCCCTTGAAGCTGTAGCTGATGAAGTACTGAGGAGAAAGATACCAACGATACCAAACAGGATATTGAACCGATGGTTTGCAACAGGTCCTGGACGAGGAAGACACCGTTGCATAGAATATATTAGCACTAGAGCTAGAATCAACCTTGAAATAATGAATCAACTGGACCTGGTTAATTGAGTTTCCTCCATGATATTCTTCCTAGTATATTGTCAACTTTGTTTTTTTTTTCAGACTTCCCTTGTTTGTTCAGTTCAGATATTTTATCAGTTAAGCAACTTGTCCTTTTGATTTTCTACTTCTTTTATCATTTGAACAACTTGGTTCTATTTACATGTCCTGAATAAGCTATGGACTTTTTTTCCCTGATAGCTCAACATTACAATCATGAGGATCATCCTATTGTTACTTGTCCTGGTATGCTGGTGAATCGAACATCTGAACTTGCTCGTGTATTTGGTATTGACTTCTTTTCTGTTCTTTCTCGGGGATCTCAGTATCGTGTTGAATCTATGCTCCTGAGATTGGCTCATACACAGAACTACCTTGCAATTTCGCCCGGTAATCAACAGGCGCATTTTTCTGCCACCTGCCAATTTTAGTTGTTCATTTTTTTGCTGTAAATATACTGTAGTTGCTCATTACCCAATTCTGAACCTCCAATATTAGAACAACATATCTTGTTCATTTTGAAATTCTACTGATGAGCATATATTGCATGAATTTTTTCTGCCAAAGATGGCCATTTTTTTTTGCAGGGATCCTAAGATGTGGCGTTATGTAAGTAGCTAGAAATGGGCTCATCGATTTCTTTAGAACTACAGGCTGGCCATTCACAACCTCACTTGAACCACAAAAATAGGATATATTTTCTGCTAAACTGTTACTAATGCTAATTTGCAGGTTGCTTCTCAACCAGCCATGGAGTGCCTGCCACTTGTAATGGAACCAGAATCAGCCTTCTACCCTGATCCAGTTGTTGTACTGGATTTTCAGTCCCTCTATCCTTCCATGATAATAGCATATAACCTATGTTATTCTACATGCTTGGGTAAAGTTTTCCCATCAAGCAGATCCGCATACACTTGGAGATCTGAAAAATCAGCTGCTGCTTACCCCAAATGGGGTCCTGTATGTGCAACCTGAGGTGATGTTCTTAATTTCTGAGCAATATCTGATGTTGGTAATGGCAAATTTGAAACATTCCATAGATAATTGTTCATATACTACAGTTTACCTGAATACCTCTATGGTCGGTAGATCAACCTGTGTGATTGTCCTTTGCTGCCATCCAGATGAATTACTGGATATATTCTTGAAAATTTTGTTTTCAGTTACATGTTTAGTGATTCTTGGTACATTCACTGTATCACTGCACATTATATTTCCCTAGTAACTATTGACCTTTCCAGTGCAAGGGCTTCCACTCTGCCACCTGCAGCAATCGTTGCAACAAAAGCTATGTTGTCTGATCCAAGGGCGGAGCCTCGGTATGCAGAGAGAGTGCCATATGTTGTAATCCATGGGGAACCAGGGGCTCGTCTCGCCGACATGGTTATTGATCCTTATGGTCTCCTAGAAGTTGGATCTCCTTATAGATTAAATGGACTATATTACATAACCAAGCAGATTATCCCAGCACTACAACGTGTTTTTGGACTCCTTGGTGCCGACCTGAATAATTGGTTTAGTGAAATGCCTCGCCCCATGCGACCAACTCTTGCTAAACGGCAGTCTGCTTCTGGTCATGGTTTATTTTCTCGTGATGGCAGATTCATCTGGTTAGGATTGAATAATAAAGCCTCCAGCAAGGGAGGCAGAATAGATACATACTACATGTCAAGCCACTGTTCAATTTGTGGTGATCTAATTCAAGGATCAGAGACCTTCTGCGAAAATTGCTTGAAAAATGAAGCTGTTGTTGCCACAGTAGTTGCTGGTCGAACTTCAAAGTTGGAGCGAGAAATCCAACATCTTGCTGCTGTAAGTCTGAAATGCTTGGTTATTATGTCAAACATACTTGTGTAGTTTACCTCACATTTACAGATTTACTCCATTCAACAAAAAAGCTAGAGAAATCTTGAGTTCAAACTGAATTTACATGCTAAGCAAAATAGTATCATTGGATGAAATGCTGTTTCATTAGCATTTACATTCTATAATGGCAACTTAATAGTCACTTAATTGATTCCTAACAGTTGTGTGCAACAAGAACTCAATGTCAATATTTGATGTTTAATCTTTTTTTGGGCATAACAAACACATAGTTTTGATCTGAGCTGCTTAAGATGAGTTGGCAGTGACGCTTTGAACTTTGTCCAGATATGTGGCCACTGCGGCGGCGCAGACTGGATCGTTGAAAGTGGGGTCACGTGCATTTTCCTTGCATGCCCAGTCTTATATGAACGGAGGAAAATTCAGAGGGAGCTGAGAGTTGTCTCGGAATCGGCGGGAGAAGCTGGTTATTACCCTTTTTGCTGTGCTGAACTTTTTTGACCAAGAACATTTTTCGGGGTTGCGTCGTCTTCTATGTTCATACCGTGCAAATTGTGAAATTTGTAGCTTGTACGTCACACTTGTGTATAGTTGCTGCTGCTGCTGCTGCTGTTGTCGTAACGATGTACATGTATTGAGGAAATAGATGCAAAGGATATGTAACGAATGAGCTCTACTTAAAGGGGCACGTGTACCACATAGCTTGCTGCAGACCTGTTTTTGGGTTCAGTATGTTGTTGGTGTAGCATTATTGTACAACATGTATCGAGGAAAGAGAGAGATGTAATGAAGGAGCCACGTTTGAAGGGAGATATGTGATACCTGAGTCAATCCCTGACTGGATATTTGACTCTATGCCTAGCGGTGGTGATTACTTCATTGGCAATGTCAGTCCTGCAAGGATGGACTTCCGCTGGTTCTGCTTGGGCAACCTCATTGCGATTCTGTCATCTTTAGCAACTGGAGAAAAAGCTAAAACAATATTGGATCTTGTGGAGGAATGCTGAGAAAAACTTATTGTAGAGATTGCCTTGAAGATCTGTTACCCTTCAATGGAAAACCAGGGATGGCAGATAGTCACTGGATGCGACCCAAAATCACCTGATGTTACAGGAAGAATACATTCAGGCAAGCTTGCAATATTGAAGTACTTTGCCCAGGCCCCAGCCCAGACAAGTACTCCTCAAAATAACAATTTGATTTTTTTTGCATTAAACGACATCATTTTACACAAGCACAATCCAGCATTCAAACAACAAAGTGATAGACGAGAAACAAACAGAAGCTGTTATGTTCTACTTCTAAAATAGCAGGTCAAGTCAGGTAAAACAGAATTTTCAGAGAGACTTCAAGTAGGAGTACTACAAATCAGTTGCTCAGCAGTAAACCTGAAGACAATTCTGCAACACAAATTAGGCGCTGGAATAAGCATCCGGAACAATTTATGGTGGTTTCATACAATCAGTGTCCCAAGATTATTCAAACACACACATTAGGTAGTCTCTGGTAGTGGGTACTGACAGTCCATCCTTGCATAGATAGATAAAAGGATGGAGCTTTCAAAGCAAAGACACAGTCAAAGTACCGACTCGAGGGAGTAGTGGATGTTGGCAAGCTTGCAAACACACAGTCTAGACTTGTGCTTAATCATGCGGAGCCCATTGCCATTGCCCTTGTCGTTGCAACTGTCTTTGTCACTGTCACTGCTACTGCTACTGCTACTGCCATTGCCATTGCCAGCCAACACTTCCAAGCCAGAGAAAACAACAATTGGACTGCCATCTGAAGCTGATAGTCCATCCATCGAAGGGGGCCTGCCTCCCATATCTTGGAAGAAGTTGATGATACAAAACCTACCAGAACCCAAGCTGACAATCTTGGCAGGATTAAACAGATTCGGGAGCCATTCCGCCGGCACATGTGGATCCCCCCAAACATAGTGCTGCTGCTTCTTCGGAGCATGCCCTCTCAGGATAGGGGAGAGGTCAGCTGCACATGGGAGCTGGTGATTACCAGCAGAGGCGCCAAACCAGAGCTTGAGCTCAGGGACGTACTCGGCCTTGCCGGAGAAGGGCATCTGCCAGTCACCAGCCATGCTCCACTTCTGGCTGACCGTGTCAAAGCAGTATGTGCCATGGCCGTTCACAGAGACGCAGATGATGTTGCCCACCACAGCATAAGACTGTACCGAGGTAGGCTCGTCAGGTCGATGATCAAAGAAGGGCGGCCGCGGGAGGGCGTCGCAGTGCCATGACTTGTGGGTAATCAAGTAGTGTCCACCTGCGCAGTTGCGCCAGATGAGGGCCTCGAACGGAGTGGCATTCATCTCGTCAAGAAGCGTGTCCATGATGTAGAGGCTGCCGCCGTCCTGGTCCTGCTCGCCTTCAGGTCCTTCAGGGCTGGGGACGGAGAGGGCGACAGGGAGCTTCTTGGGCGCATGGAGGCAGGGCGTGCTGATCGAGCAGCGAGCCTTGGTGTCGTACAAGGTGGTGCGTTTCCCACTGTCGGCGAAGAAGATCTTGGTTCCAGAGAGAGGAAAGGAGTGCAGCCGGTTCCAGTCTCCTTTGGTCACCGGGCACGTCGATGGGCGGAGGCTGAAGATTGGTGGCGGCGGCTTAAGAGTACTCTCCAGCTGCTTATCTGTGAGAGCTGCCGCCTGTTTCTTCTTTGGGTCAATCCAGGAGGACAGAGCATTTTGCGGCACTCTTTTAAGTCTGGGCAGATCTCGCGCCTTTGCTGCTGCTTCCTTTGCCGGGTAGAAGAAATTGTCGTTGTTGAGGCGGCGCAGCGAATAGATGCCTTGATCGTGGTTCGCCATCACCAGATTCACGTACCGCCGGAGGCTCATGGTTGAAAAATCCGAGCTTGCTTCAAAACCCTTCAAATCCACAACAGAAAGGAAAGCATTAGAGCAGAAAATCCTCCCCTTTCATCTATTTGATTGACGTCAACAAATTCTATCATCCAGACTTGCGGATTGCTCGAGTAATGTTCCCCTTAACTGTGACATCATATGTAATTTCATTACGGACTTCTAATTTGACAGTTCCTGCAATATTTACTCTAAAATAGTTCATAAACCACAATAGTATGCAAAGGCTTGCATATTTACTCCAAAATAGTTCATAAACCACAATGGAATCTAAAAGGCAGTTTGAGGGTTTTAAAATCCAACATAAGACAAATACCCTCAAAACTTGGATTCATATTAAAAAGCCAACAGAAACGATCTTAATTAACATGGATGAGTTAATCAGATCATTTGAGAATTTAATTGATCTCAAAACTAGTTCAGTCACTGAACATCTGCAGCAATTCAATAAGAGAATTTAACTACTACTACGCATTCAAAAAGATGAGAATCAACTAAGTGTCTGCAACCATTTAAGTGTCCTAGATGAGAATCAAAAAGATGAAAATCAAAGGAAACCTTGCATAAGACATTTGTCTGCAATCATTTAAGTGACCTAGATGTTCCAAAACATCGGACGGAGCCGGAGGTGGAGGGGAGGGCACCTGGCGGCGACGCGAGGGAGGAGGCGCTCGGGGTGGGAGGGGATGGGGAGGGAGAGGTCGGAGGCGGGGAGGGGAGGGAGAGGGAGACGGCGGGGGAGGCAGCGAGTCGGGACGGGCTCGGCTAGGGTCGGCCGGTCGGGCTCTTCTTTTCGATCAAGGGTTAGCACATTGCCGTTGGCACAGTAAGTTACGTTACGACGATGGTAATGGTGAACGTCGGCATAGATTTTTTTTTCTTTTTTCCTTACATTGGCACTGAGATAAGATATACCTCTCCCCATCCTCCAAAATTGCTGCTTACATTGGCCTTCCCTTCAGGTGAATGTCAGTGAACTTGGCCTGGTCACTCCTGCTAGAAAAGTTATTTGGGGTAAGAGATCTGCTGGCCTTTGTGTTTCTTTTCCAGACTTTTCCTGAATCCTTCAGTAAACCAAATTTCTTGTGTTGCAGGTAAATACGCTCAGGTTACAAACAATCCAGAGAATGATGGGTGTATCAATGCTGTCTTGTTAGTGTAGAGCCATAGTGAAATTCTGTTATGCTGGTTTATCTTACCATTCGTATCCGCTCCGACGAAGATGCATTTTTGACCGATGTTACGGCAATTCAAGTAGTCTGTTGTGCACCGTGGGCATAACATGTGGTAGATTCCAGTAGCTTATTGTGCACCATGGACATAACATATCTGTATTGTGGCTTCACAACAGATGGCTTCACAATTTATAGCCCGCTGTAAAATTTGAGGAAATTCGGATTAGCAACGTTTTCTGTAACTTAATGGTTCTCGTTGCTATCCCCTTGTGCTGCTGCATTAATCTCGTTGATGAGCTGTCTTTGTACATATTATCATGTATCAACCTACATCTAGGTTAAAATGATGGTCGTCAAAGTTTTGATCATCTTCTGTCACGGTGGGATGTTTAAATCAAACATACTTTTTCGGAAGGCTTTTAATTAAATATGAATGCTTCATAAGCACAACAACAGATAAAACTTGCGAGCAAAATACTGCTTTCTTGAGTTGCTCATCAAATCCAAATGTTACTTTTGACGTCTGTTTCTCCTTTAATAATTCACAACATGGTAACTCGGAAAGATGATAATATGGAGAGTCGTCAGCAGATGAAAATTCTATCAACAGGAGCTGAATTGGCCACATTCAGATAATTGACGTCAACTGCATTCTCCCCGAAATCATCTGCAGAAGTGTTTTATCTGTTATTAAACTGATACACATGTCATGCCAATGACGAAACAAAGCACCAGAACCTAACCTTCGTACACTGTTCTTACAATTTGAACATAATCACGGATGATCTCTTGATAGATAATGCCATCAGGATGTGCATCCAAGACGACCAATGTTCCTGCGGTGTGTTGCGAACGAAAATCATGAAATGCCAGTTGATGCATAGAGATTGGGATTACAAAGACATCATCAGATTACACACAAGGTGTACTGGAAACAAATATCATCAGGGAAAAAGAAAGGATCAAAGTAGAATGCAAAAGCAAAAATGAGTACTCAGTATCACCATACCTGGTGCTAACCAAGCTTTCGTCTCCTTTGAAGGCAATGGTGCTAACCAAAGGATATTGCGCAAGTTCATAGAATCATCATATGGTACATTGGATCCTATAAATCAAGAAAGGGGAGTTCAACAAAATAATGCTCGAACATGAACTGAAGGAAAAGAAAGTTGATTATCTATCCAACTACAAACAATCCAAAATCATACCTGCTTGGCAATATCCCAAATTATAAGGAAACAATTCCTTGTCAATTGCTGGATATTCTTTAGCATGGAATCTGCATTGAGAGAACCATCATGAGGTTATGACTAAACCAAACAATTAAAACATTTTTTTACACTTTGACACAATTTAGCTCTTAAGTGTTCTGAATATACCTAGGGGATAACTTGAAAGATGATACATTGAAAGGAATGTCATGAAAACACTGAGATAAAATCTGATTTTGTCCAGCTCGGTTAACTTTCTCTAAGACTTAAAAGATCTGTAGGTTTTAGGTGATTAGGTCTGGATTGGCACATGAAAATTCGACATATTGTGACACCAACAGACGTGTCTGAAATCAGATAGCTATTCTGCAACAATTAATGAAAGGAGGTCTGAGGCTCTGAGCAATGAACACTAGAAAGTTCTGGGAACAAAGCTTTTGCAACAGTTAAAGGCACCTACAGAATTCCGAGCCGTCCTGTTTCATATGAGAGGAAAAGATGCCCATGGAACAAATCATATCGACTGAGTGATACGTTTAGTCCAACCAAAGGTCCCCGTGCCACAATCAATTCAAACAAGAACGCCAAATACGAATTGAGCTCCTGTTAATAACACAAAGGGGTCATAACATGTGAACAAACTGCCCAACTTAGGAGTATAATTTCAAGCAGGTTTGAGCTAAATATGGACCTCATTGGCGAAGCGCCTCCCATATGGTGTTCTTGTGAGTTGGCATTTGTCCTTCTGCGTCCCCTGAACATCTGGCACCTGTTGCAATGATTTAATTTGTTAGGCAGTAAAAAAAACAATTATATTTCAGGATGATCTCGAAACTGCGGCCGGGACTTAGATCATTTTGTGCACCAAGAAGCTGTGAGAAGGTACCGTAATTCAAACTTAGTACAGAACTATGGCCCATACCACCAAATTCAGACTGAATTATCACTTGCAACCGTGCACCATCGCGTGTATCTATCCAAACTAGTTCTTGCAATCCAAAATGATATCAAATTGGATCCTCCTTGAAATTTTTCTTTGCATTACCGGTGCAGAAGATAATAAGTTAATAACCGAGAAAATGGGAGAGCTGAAGACTCACTGGCAGCATTGTTGGATCCAGCGCGCGGTGGATGGCCCCGGGATCGCCGCCGGAGTCGACGGCAAGCCGCGCAAGCTCCATGACCGGCGCCGGCGGCCACATCACCATCTCGTCCGCCTCCGCCGCACCCGCATCGCGACCTTCCCGCAGAAACTTCCGGGAGCCTCCGCCGCTCCAAGAAGAGACCTTTGAGGCAGCCGCGGGGTTGACCGGGGAGAGAAACCGGAGGCAGGCGCGGAGCCGCGAGGCCTCCGCGGGCGGCACCCGCGCCGCGGCGCCCGGGCCGGCGAGGACGGAGAGGAGGTCCGCGGCGACTGCCTTCGGGGAGGGAGGCGGGGACCGGGACCGGGACCTGGCCGATGCGTGGGACGATGACGGTGGGGATGGGTCGGCGCAGCAGGAGACGGAGAAGGAGACGGCGAGAGAGATGGTGAAGGCCAGCTTCAGAGGGAGGGGAGGAGGCCGGAACAGCCGGTGAAGCATCCTCTGTCCCTCAGCAGCTTCTCCTCTGTCCCTGTGCTGCAGAGTTCACTACGATTTTGAAGCAGATTTTCAATGGAGATTGGCGAGCTGCGAAGGATGATTGGATCGAGAGGACAATCAGTGCCCAGACGAGCTGCTTGTCTTGAACACGATGAACATGCTGTGCGCTTGCTTTGCGCCTGGTGGGTGGATGATTTGCTTGTGCTGTCGTCAACCTCATAAAATTTTGATCGAGTCGAGACTAACTCATGTGTTTATACGCGGGCTTGGACAATAATTGACAGGATTACCCGTAAACCAAACCAAACCAAACTCTGAAGTCCCTCTGATCCGAACTGATTCCTTCTGAAAATTGTTGCGACGCAGGACGCAGGACTGCTGCCGGGCTGGATCACGCGGCTTCGGATCAGTACACAGACAGACTAGTTAATTGTGGGCTGTGATCGTGACGAATCAGCATTGATTCGCGAGCTGGGCAGCTGCAAATTGAACAGGGAGAAGGAGAAGAAAGGGGAAATGGTCTCCAGCGAGACTAGGGGCGCTGGGTTAGGGGTTAACAGGGAGGGCCAGCGGCGGGAGGCCGGCCCGGCGGAGGTGGCGGTCGCGGGGGCGGTGAGGCGCGGCGGCGGGGGCGCCGCCGGTCGGGCGGTGGTGGAGGGTGGTTGGGCGGTGCCGGGGCGGGGCAACGTAGCCGACGGCGGCGGCGGACGGCGGGGGCGGAGGAGGGAGGGGTGGCGGTGGGAGGACGGGAATCGCCGGCGCCGGTGAGGGCAGCGGGGAGGAGGAGGGCGGCGGGGGCGGACGAGGAGGGAGGGGCGGCGCCGATGAGGCAGCGGGCGCTGGGGGCGGACGAGGAGATTGATCGCGTTCCGAATATTTGCAAATGTACCCCTATATTTTACAAATAGACCGCGATCAATAGCTGTGATCCGAATATTTACATTTCAAATAACCCCCTGGATTGATCCTAATTTCACAAATTGGCCGCTGGTTTGCCTCTGCTCCGGCTCCGGCTCCGGCCCGTCCCCCGGCGATTGCTGCTGCCGCCGGCCACCACCTGCCACTCCAGCCGGAAGCGCAAAGACCCCATCCCTCCCAGCCCTTAGAATCAGCTATGCACTCCCCTAATTCGCGCAGGAAGGAGCCAAGGAGCGGAGGAGGCGCACACGACTCGACGACCCGGAGCCGCCACCAGCCGTGCGTTTGAAGCTCGCGAGATCGGTCGAGCATGGCGGCGGCTTTGCCCGCAGTAGGCGCGCCGTCATCTCGTCCCGGACTGCGGCAGTCGATGCATCGAAACCGCGGGAGCGAATTTGGTTGCTGGCTCCTGGGGCATGGCAATCCAATTGCACTTCGCTGAAGATGGCAATGCGCAATCGCTCATGTTCTTCAGTAATTCTGCGACTATATACTGCTCCGCATTGGAGGACAGTGCGATGAAAAGTGGATGAAATCAGAGGTGGGTCATGGTGAACTGGTGAAGTATGAAGGCGTGGAAAATTCCCCAGCGAAGTTTACATCCACATCTGACCCTGTAAATCATGCGCCATCTGTAGAGCAGAGAGGAAAAGAGACGGAGCACCCTGGCGCGCCTCTGGAAGGTAACCGAAGGGGCATGGCACGCGCGTCACCTACGTGGCCACTGGTCAGAGGTAGGCCGGCCACGTCGCGAAGCTGCATGCCGCCGCCGCGTCTCCCGGAACCCTCCGCCATCACCCCCTGCCGCTTCGATCCATGCTTATTATACATCCATGCTCCGATCATCACACCTCGATTGCCGCTACAGCCACCTAGCTCGTCGATCAGACCAGCACGGTATACATCGCCAGCCATGGCGCAGGGCGAGCGCGAGCAGCTGAGCGTGGTCATGTTCCCGTGGCTCGCGCACGGCCACATCAACCCCTACCTCGAGCTCGCCAGGCGCCTCACCTCCACCGACCGCGACGGCGTCGACGTGGTCGTCTACCTGGTCTCCACGCCGGTGAACCTCGCGGCGATCGCGCACCGGCAGACGGACAGGATCCGGCTGGTGGAACTCCACCTCCCGTCCCTCCCCGACCTCCCTCCCGCGCTGCACACCACCAAGCACCTCCCGGCGCGCCTCATGCCGGCGCTCAAGCGCGCCTGCGACCTCGCCGCGCCGCGGTTCGGCGCGCTCCTCGACGATCTCCGCCCGGACGCCCTCCTCTACGACTTCCTCCAGCCCTGGGCGCCGCTCGAGGCCGCGGCGCGTGGCGTGCCCGCGGCGCACTTCAGCACCTGCAGCGCCGCCGCCACGGCCTTCTTCGTCCACTGCCTCGGCAGCGCCGACCGCGCGCCGCGGGCGTTCCCGTTCCAGTCCGTCGGCCTCGGCACCGCCGACGAGGAGGCCAAGTACACCGAGCTGTTCGCCTTGCGCGAGGACCCCGCCGCTCTGGTCTCCGAGCGCGACCGCCTGCTGCTCAGCCTGGCGCGCTCGTCGGGGTTCGTCGCCGTCAAGACGTGCGCGGACATCGAGCGCAAGTACATGGACTACCTCTCCGAGCTCCTGGGAGGGAAGGAGATCATCCCCTGCGGGCCTCTGCTCGTCGACTCCGGCGGCGGCGGCGGTGCGGCCGAGTCCGACCGCGTCATGCGGTGGCTGGACGGCCAGGAGCCGGGCTCCGTGGTGCTCGCCTCCTTCGGCAGCGAGTACTTCATGTCGGAGCATCAGATCGCGCAGATGGCGCGCGGCCTGGAGATGAGCGGCGAGCGCTTCCTGTGGGTGGTGCGGTTCCCGGAGAGCGCCGGCGGCGGCGAGGAGGACCACGGCGGCGCGGCGCGCGCGCTGCCCCGCGGGTTTGCCCCCTCGCGCGGGCTGGTGGTGGAGGGGTGGGCGCCGCAGCGGCGGATCCTGTCGCACGGCGCCTGCGGCGCGTTCCTGACGCACTGCGGGTGGAGCTCGTTGCTGGAGTCGCTGGCGGCGGGGGTGCCGGTGGTGGCGCTGCCGCTGCACATCGACCAGCCGCTGGGCGCCAACCTGGCCGCGGAGCTGGGCGCCGCCGCGCGCGTGCGCCAGGAGCGGTTTGGGGAGTTCCGGGGCGAGGACGTGGCGTGTGCGGTGCGCGGGGTGCTGCGCGGGGAGGAGGGGAAGGCTCTGAGGCGCCGCGCAGGGGAGCTGCGGGAGGTGGTGGCGCGGAACGACGCAGACGACGCGCAGGTCGGCGAGCTGGTGCGGCGCATGGCGCGGCTCTGCGGCAAGGGGCAGCGGGTGGCCGTGCCCAACTGAAACTGTGGTGCAACGAAACGGTGCACGGCTTCAAAGTTGAAACACGATTTGAATTCGACGAGGAGACATTGTTTAGTTGTCATCGTCTCGGGTTTGAGCTGGGCTGCCAGTTGACACCTTGGGCCCTTGTTGGCTGTTTGAATGTGTTGCAAATAACCCCTGGAATCCTGTTCCTTGTTTGCTACTCCCTCCATCCCGTCCCAAATTATAAGTCGATTTGACTCCATCCCAAATTATATATTTCTAGAATTTTAAATTTTACTATACATATCTAATATACATAATAAAAAAGTTATGAATCTGGAAATACCAAAACGATCTACAATTTGGGATGGAGGGAGTATATTATTTACTAGTAAATATGCCCGGAGGGCGAGTATATTATTTACTAGTAAATATGCCCGTGCGTTGCAACGGGAACATCCAACTGTTGCTATTCACAAGTTATCTTGTTTTGATGATACTCAGCTATCATTTGTTGAGCGTGGAGTCACCGCCACTAGCTAAGCCACTAGCTAAGCACGACTGGTATCGTTGATTGTCATGGCACTGCCACCACTTTTGCTCACTCGATTTTCACAAATTGTTGCTATTCGCAAGTTATCTTGTTTTGATGATACTTAGCTATCATTTGTTGAGCGTGGAGTCACCGCCACTGACTAAGCACAACTGCTATCGTTGATTGTCATGGCTCTGCCACCATTTTTTCTCACTCGGCTTTCGCCTTGTTCAGCCACCAACATCAGCTACATCAAAGAGCGTTTTGTAGGTGCTTTGATCAAGGGTGGCATCGCTTCACTGTGGAGGATATGGGCTATCTCAATTATTCGCACATTAAGTTTGAGTGCTTTAGAAAATCCTTCAGTTCCTAGTTTTTATCTATGGAAAGATCCTTGAACTACAAAATATATTTTTTATTCTTCGGATTAGTTTTATTGCTATTTAATTCTTTTATTATTCATTTGTATCTAATTTTTATAGTCAAATTTACTTGACAATTTAAATTGTTTTGGACCAAAACACGAAGTACATCTAAGGACAAAACACTAAGCAAATTTAAGAGGCGGTCGTGCCAAGCACCATTCCTACCTCTCTCTTGATTTTTTTTTCATGTGTTTCTTCATCATTCAAATAGGCAAACGGCGGCTGCAGAGCACCCATACCAAGCATCGGCTCCACCTGCATCTCTCTCTTATTCCCTCCTCAATTACTCATCTCCAGGTCTTCTTGTCAGTTGCTAGTGCAGCATATCCATGCAAGGATCTTGAGGGCAAGCTCAAGCATGACCTGCAGCCTCGCAAGCTACTCCTGTGCTCATTTTCCCTCCCTGCACCACGAGCTACTCCTGTGCTCATTTTCCCTCCCTGCACCATGTTGAGGATCAATGTGTCATGGGTCCATGGCTGAAGCAGATCGACACGGAGGGGAGCAGCAATAATAAGCGGTGTGCATGCAAGGGCAAGGTGAGTGGGCGGCGGAGGGCGGCAGTATTATTTCTGCTGCCTACGAGTTCTGGCCGACCATGACGAAATAGTTCCAACCTTCCACCATCAAGAACTATTTCAAGGATCGCAGGTTGATTACGGAAAAAGTTGAAGATCATGATGCACTATTTATATTAGGTAGAGATTACTGATTTCATTAGACCTCCAAGTTTAGTCAGGATGGCGTGGTGGAATGTCCGGCGAACCAAACCATTTCGGTTTAAATAAAATCCAACTTGTTCATCTCGTAAGCAATGCAATTGGGGTTCTTCTATAGTAGTATAGTATCGCGTAACATGACAACTTTGAAAAGTGTGACATGACACAAAGGGTTGAGAGTAGCGTTACTTTTTTTTTTGTTTTGAAAGTGATTAGCGTGACTTATAGCACCATACGCAGTCTGCCGGTGCGCATGCCTTTGGTTGATGAGACATTGAGGCCGTCACCCGTGAATGGATCAGCTGAAGCTGCCTTATGACCTGCACGGAGGCACCTCAGCACCTGAGAGGAACGAACGTCCCGTGAATGGGCTCAACAGTCACCGGCGATGCCGACGAGGCAACACGATAACAAAGTGCTCATCAACAGGGCTGTCGTCTGTGCAAGGCTGCAAACTTGTCCTCCCAAAATTGACCCTACTACAAGGAACCGTTCATTCTTGTGCATGCATGTCAAGTGGCAATGTGCTATGTATGGAACACGAGTGCACGTAGTTTACTATAGTTTTCTGAAATTTCGGCGAAAACCTGACAATTCAGTCTACCAAACTCTTCATTTTATGTTGAACTATGCGCACCAAAAAAAAATGCACTAGTACATGCATCTGCAGCTATAGTGGCTCCTTGTGCGCTCGTCAGCTCGAGGGGGAAAGAAAACAATCCAGTTCCAGTTTGGAAGCTTGCGTTGTGTGCACTTTTGCATGCGTGGTCATGCACGCCTGATGACGCGAATGCCCTTAACCCCGCATGCTAAAACTGACTATACTTACATGTTTGGCACCAAGCAGTAGTAACTAACATTATTTTTCTGCCTGTACTGTCATCACCTGCTGTCATGTACCGAAAGTTGAACGGGTCCGTTCGCTTTTCTTACTTTTTTTAGCATGAACTTTATTTGAAGGGTCAGTTTAAGAGTGCCTGTCATTGCCCGTCATGTTTGGCTACGGGACCTGGCCTCTCGGTTTCAGCGCTTTGTTACATCCATTGGACAGAATGAACAGGAGACATACCCAACTCACCCAACTCTGTATGGGGAGTGTTACGTGTGTTTAACATTATTTAATTTGTCCGGCATCTGTCCCCTCCGTTCTAAATTATAAGCTGTTTTAGTATTTCTTAATGTATAATTTTTGTTATGCATTTAGATTTTGTATTTATATTTAGAGGAGGGAGTCCGGCGTAACAAAACGACCTACGTTGACGCACCGTAGGACAGGGCACAGGACCGAAAGAAGGAACGATATACACTTGGCTTGATTATGCCCCCAAAAGAGTACTATTGTGATTTGCCCTCCACCCATTATAGCTTAATAAGTAACTACCAAACCACGTCACTCTCTACCGACTGTCAATGGAGTTGTATCCTATCTCCTCTTCGTCCTTTGTTGTAGTATATTAGCACGCGAATTGGGGCAAACCGCGAACGAATCCGGGCAGCAATGGCGCCGCGGGTGCACTCCTCTCCATCATCATCGCCGCCGGCGACGCGCGCGGGTGAGCAGAGGAAGGTGTTCACCGTGTGGATGAAGTCGCTGGTGCTCAACGGCCACGGCTGCACCGTGTACGACTCCGGCGGCGGCATCGTCTACCGCGTCGACAACTACGGGTCCAGGTGCAGCGGCAGCGTCTGCCTCATGGACCTCGACGGCTCGGTCGTCCTAAACGTTGTTAAAAAGGTACAGCTAGGCCGTTACTGACATAATCCACCAGGCCATGTGATTTTTGCGTTGCCGCTGATCATGCAAGTTCTTGATCTCATGTCCATGGTGCCCGATCGCACGCAGAAGCTCGCGTTTGGCCGATGGGAGGGGTACAAATGGCGAGGCCAGAAGCAAGAGCCGAGGCCATGGTTCACGGTTACACGCCCGGTCATCAGACCGTTCCAGTGGAGCCACGGCCGCCCGGCGTCGTCGTCGTCGTGCGAGTTCCGGTGCGACACCACCGGCCGCGTCATGCGGTACACGATCGCCGACGAGTGCCGCGCCGGGAGCGGGAAGCAGGGGTGCCGGATCGTCGACGAGGCCAGCGGAGTCGTCGTCGCGGAGGTGAAGAGGAAGGTGACGGCGAGCGGGGTGGCGCTAGGGGAAGACGTGCTCTCCCTGGTGGTGGAGCCTGGTACTGACCTCTCGCTCGTTGTGGGGCTAGTGCTCGTGTACGGGCTCATGAATCGCACCATGTGAAGCGATCTAGCGACGCGGGCAGAACTTTGTTCGTCAGACTAGCAGAGAGAGTCGCCGAAAGAAGAATCTCGGAGGTTTCGAGACTGAAGCTTTTTGAGCCTAGTTGAAGAACGCTGTCACCTGACTGTCGAAGAAACTTCAGAGAGCAGGGGAGCCTAGTGAAACAGGAGCCCTGAGTCGTCGGAGATACGAGAGTCGAGTAGCAGCACTAAAGAGAACAATCTTTTCGGTTGATTTGTTAGCGATGAAATAGAAGATTCGCTTTGAACTTTAACGTAAGGATTTACAAAAGCTTGTCTAACACCCTTTAGTTTTGAGGACCAAATTTGCGCTACAATCTGGCAGAAGCTTGTAGGATATAGATTGCTTGCCACAATCCAAAGCTAAAACAGACCAATTCATGTTAACACCAGCAACAACCAACAGGGCAAGCAGGCAACTCTTTGAAAACGTATAATTTTCTTCCATGCGCCATGCCGTAACAGCGCCCTCTTTATAGTTCAACTGCAACAGTAATAGCTTTTCACAATAGGTGAGCATTAGGAATACTAATTAGTTTATAATTTGACAATGTGGTGCTACAGTAACCATTTGCTGATGATGGATTAATTAGCCTTAATATATTCGTCTCGCGAATTAGACTCCATCTGTGCAATTAGTTTTATAATTAGCTCATGTTTAATCCTCCTAATTAGCATCTGAACATCTGATGTGATCTACTAAAATTTAGCACCTCATATCCAAACATCTCCTAAATTGCTGCAAACAGTGACCACATACCAGAGCGATCTGTGCCGTCCACAATGCCGGCCGGAGATGCCTTGTCCGTCGCCGGCGGTGAGCGTCGCTGGCGAGCGAGAGCTGCTCTGCATCCAGCTATTTTTTGCGACTACACTGGATAGCAAAAATGATCTGCTATTTTTTGCGATCGCAACTCAGCCTGGCACTCTTGTTTCTTACCGAAGTCAACAGTAAAAACTGATGCCACGAGCACCGCCGCACGATCTGGAATCCGATGGTCCAGATGGCACGCAGCTGCCAAAAAAAAATTCATCGCACCAAAAATCTCTGCACAGCCCCGGCGCCTTATCCGCTTTTCCACTCGAGCGACCTGCTGCTGGCAACTCTTCAGCTCAGCAGGCATGGCGCCGCCCGCCGTCGCCGCCGCAACGGCGTTCCCGTTCCGCCTCTTCTCCGCGGAGGCCCGCCGGAACGCCAGGGGCGCGCGGGGGGGCAAGCGGAGCGCCGCGAGGCCGCTCAAGTCCTCGCCCCCGCCTCGCCCTCCCTCCTCTTCTTCCTCCTCCTCCGTCAGCGGCGGCGGCGTCGCGGCGACAACGTTCACCCGGCTCCCGCTCCGCGACGCGCCGGAGTCAGCGGAGGTCACGCTCGACCGGTTCCCCACCGCCCCGGCCAACCCGGAGGCGCCAGCACCCGCTCCCACACGCGGGAACGGTGTCCAGCGGCTGGAGGACGAGGAGGAGTTCGAGGTGGGGTTGGGGGCCACCTCGTTCGCGCAGATTCCGCTGCGGGACTCGCCGGACGGTGTGGAGCTCACCATTGGCCAGTTCGACGCCCGCGTGGCCGGTGGGAAGAGCGCGGGAGGCCGCGGGTTCGCGCGGCAAATGGTCGAACACCTTGAAGACGACGGTGACGAGGAGTTCGTCGTCAACAGCCGAGACGTATTTGAGGTCAAAAGGGGGCGGAATGCTCGGGCTGTTGTACCCGAGGTGCTCGACGACGACGATGACGTCGTGGTGTTCGACCCGGACTACGGCGTCGACAGCGACGACGAGGAGGAATTCCACATGTTCCCGATCAAGCAAAGTCACGAAGCTGGTGCCACTCCACGCACGGAGCTGGGAGAGCTAGAGTACGACGAGGAAGAAGACGACGACGACGATGAGATTGTAGTGTTCCACCCAGACTACGACGACGAGGACGAGGACGAGGACGAGGAGGCCTTTGAGGAGGACGACGACTACGAGGAAGGGGACGGGGAGGCGAAGGAGAAGGGCGTGCCCGCCGTGATGCGTTGCTTCGACACGGCCAAGATATTCGCCAAAGCCGGGGACGGCGGCAACGGCGTGGTGGCTTTCCGCCGCGAGAAGTACGTGCCGTACGGGGGCCCCTCGGGCGGCGACGGCGGCCGCGGGGGCGACGTGTACGTGCAGGTGGACGGGGAGATGAACTCGCTGCTGCCGTTCCGCAAGTCCGTGCACTTCCGCGCCGGCCGCGGCGCGCACGGCATGGGCCAGCAGCAGGCTGGCGCCAAGGGCGAGGACGTCGTGATCAAGGTCCCGCCGGGGACGGTGGTGCGGTCGTCGGACGATGGCGTGGAGCTGCTCGAGCTGATGAAGCCTGGGCAGCGCGCGCTGCTGCTTCCAGGTGGGCGCGGCGGCCGCGGCAATACGGCGTTCAAGTCCGGCACAAACAAGGTGCCCAGGATCGCAGAGAAGGGGGAGAAGGGCCCAGAAATGTAAGTTCTCTCTACCGTGAAAGTTCTTTCGTCGTCTCTTATGGTTACACTGAATTTCTCTCTGCTCTTGCATTTGTCAATCCTGCCATTTAGTATTAGGACACTATCTGCAGCTTCAATTGTCGATGGTCATCACTCATCAGGCCATAGATGATGATCACTAGATCAGGCATGGGGGAATATTTCTGTAGTTTTATTTGCATACCGTCTGCTAACATTGAGCCAATGATCCAGATACCCAGTACCCAGCTTCTTGCTTCTCAACACTATAGTATAAATACGATGTTAAATGTAATGCTATCTGAAAAAAAAATCAGTGATTAAGCAGAGATAGTGTGTCACTTATATTTGTGCCTAATTGGTTTAGTCTGACATTGCTCAACATATGGAATTTACCGGCTCTCTGGATTGTAATGCGGTTGCTTTGGTGCCATAGTATTGTGTATTTGCATTGTACTTACGAATTTCCAACTGACAGTCATGAAGTTTTGTAAATCTTCAAGTAGCATAAACCCTGCTTAGAGAATTGAATGTAATTGCAGTGTCCTACTAAAATGATTATAGTGTTTATCCACACATAAATTGACCTGCGATCATGATGCCACCTTAATCATGACATCATTGTTATTCTTATTCCGTAACAGTTGGCTTTCCATGTACTAATTTACTTTTTATTGTAATATCCGGTTCTCGTTCTTGATTAATTATTGGATGTATCATCTATTCCAGCTCTGTTTTGCTAACATCAAATTTCTTATTTTGGGATCGCTGATGGTTGTCAGGTGGCTAGCTTTGGAGCTAAAGTTGGTTGCTGATGTGGGGATTGTAGGTGCTCCAAATGCTGGAAAGAGCACTCTCTTGAGTGTTATTAGTGCTGCCAAACCAACTATAGCCAATTATCCTTTCACAACATTACTGCCAAATCTTGGAGTTGTCTCGTTAGATTTTGATGCTACAATGGTTGTTGCAGACCTTCCTGGTCTGCTGGAAGGCGCTCATCGTGGATATGGTTTGGGTTATGAGTTCCTAAGACATAGTGAGAGATGTTCGGTCTTGGTATGTTCCTTTTTCCTTCCTTTCCTCTCATCTTGATATCTAGTATGTTGATATTAGGCTTTGTTATTTTAGAAGTCTCCATATTATGTATCTATCTACAAGTATGACTCTGGTGATCATTGTTTTATGGCCTGTTGGATTCTTAGGTGCATGTTGTTGATGGTTCTGCCCAACAGCCAGATTATGAGTTTGAGGCAGTTCGCTTGGAACTGGAGTTATTTAGCCCATCTTTGGTTGACAAACCCTATGTGGTAGTGTACAATAAGATGGACCTTCCAGAGGCATCCGATAGATGGAATACATTTAGAGAAAAGCTACAGGCTCAAGGCATTGAACCTTATTGCATTAGTGCAATAAACAGGCAAGGCACACATGATGTTATTCATGCTGCTTACAAGCTTCTACAGAAAGAGAGGCAAAGGATAAAGGAAACTGAAGGTGACTACTTTATCCTCTTGATTTAATTGAGTTGTAGCCAACACTTAATGAAACCTGACGGTGCTTTCTATACAGCACCTCATTTCCTTTTGGGCTATTTATCTTATACTATTTTGCTGCAGAATGGAGTGGGACAGAAAATTTGAACCACGTGTCGGATGCAATTAAAAGGGAAAGGCGTGCTCCCATGAATGAGTTTGAGATTTTTCATGATAAGGGTACAAGTACGTGGACTGTTGTTGGAGCTGGAATTGAGCGTTTTGTTCAGATGACCAACTGGCAGTAAGTAGTTTATTTTTCAGTGCTCATTGCTTTGCTGACGCCACTACATTTTCTCTTCTAACATCTCCTGATGCAGGTACTCAGATTCCTTGAAAAGATTTCAGCATGCCCTAGAGGCATGTGGTGTCAACAAAACTCTCATCAAACGTGGAGTCAAAGAGGGAGACACGGTGATAATTGGCGAGGTATGAATGCTCTAATCAGACATGATCAATTGCTGAACTTACAGGTGGGCAGAGCTATCAGCTTCAACAAAAATTGTGTTTCTGCAGATGGAAATGGTTTGGAACGATGAAGCTAAAAGTAACCGTCCATCAAAGACGATGAACACAAAAGATGATGCTGTCCGGTGGCCCGAATTTGGCTAGAGCAAGAGTTATTCAGCTTCTTCTTAGATGTAGAGGTAAGTCTCAGTGAAAGCTTGGCGCAAGCTTACTGAAGCTTTGAATTTCGATACTTTATTGTGCTTGTGCATCCAGCATCCCTACTTTAGCTGTTAAGGTTCTTGTTCTTTTCAGAAAGATCAGAAACTTGAAGAGAACATGTTTGCACTTCTAATCGCCTTTTGTTTCGTTGGGAATTTGAATATATTTCCTTACTTTGCAATTGTTTAACGTTCCAGCAAGATGCTAGTGGTCGGCGTGCACATCTTTCGTGCAGTTTGCACGCAATGGGCACGATTGGCGTTCAGATCAGTGAGCCCACTATACTGCTTCCACTTTCCAGATGATCTGAACGCGCGCTGGAGAGACGCGTCGATTGGAGTCCGATGGTTGGAAGTTGGAACAAGTTGCCAAGGAAGAGCGACGCTGGGCGCTGAAGTTTTCTCACGGTTTTCCACAGAACGCAAGAGTAGATTATACAGATGTGATGTTTGCTGAGAAATGTAACTTATTTTGTAAGAAAAGAAGGTAAATGTCTTCTTGTGCAGTGTATGTACGCAATCGAACTGTTTTAGTCAAGAAAGAGTTTTAGATTTCCCCTTTTTCTAAAAAAAAAGGAAAATGTACATTTCAGCTGCAGGCCGGGTACTTTCATCACGCTCAGCACCACGTTACTTACTACGGGGCCCAAAACATGCCATAGAATCCCCTGCTTAAGTCCAGACCCACCAACGGGCCGGCCCTTTTCAGACAGTCACACTGGCTGCTGGTCCGACTCGGAATTTGAAACAAAATCCGAGTAAGATAGCCGCCGCTTCCCGCCGGTCTCTCGCTCTGACTCCCCCTGTATGTATTTAGGGGGTGTTTGGACGTTTAGGACCTCCTAAAATTTATGTCACATCGAATATTCGGAGGCTAATTAGAAGGATTAAATATGAGCTAATTATAAAACTAATTACACAGATGGATGCAAATTCACGAGACAAATCTATTAAGCCTAATTAATCCATCATTAGCACATGTTTACTGTAGCATCACATTGTCAAATCATGAACTAATTAGGCTTAATAGATTCGTCTCGCAAATTAGTCTCCATCTGTGCAATTAGTTTTGTAATTAGTCTATATTTAATACTTCTATTTAGTATCTAAATATTCGATGTGACATTAGCCCTTAACTCTGCAGCACCACGGCCAATCAACCGCACCGGCAGTCCAGCACAGCGCAAGTCCGCAGCACAAGCGCAAGCCGCTTCTCGCCTGCGCACCGCTCAAAGAGCCAACCGTCCCATCGATAGTTCTCGTCCTGTGCTCGTCGCCATGGCCGTGTTGCACAGCTGCAGCTTTGTCTCGCCGTCGCCGGCGGTGTTCGCGCCCTCCGCGAGAACGAAGCCACCACCCAGTGCGTTTGCTTCCGTTCCAGCAGGCCGCCGTGAGAGCTCCTTCCCGGGCCTGACGCTGCGTCAGCGTCCAACGGCCGCCCTTCGCCCGGGCGTTGTGGTACGGGCGCAGAGCCGCCGCGGCGTGCCGCCGGCGGCTGGACCGGCCGATCGTTATTTCGTCGAGGAGAGGAAGCACGTGATGGGCCGCTACAACAAGATCGTCGGCGTTGATCATGGTTGCCTGGTACGTGTCACTTTATTGGTACTAGTAGTAGTAGTGCATTCTCTGTTTTTTTTTCGATTTCTATGCCTGCACGCCACGATTCTAATCTGATCGTTTGTCGGTGAACAATAATGCAGTACATGGAGGCCACAACGATGTCGGGACAGGTCTGTCTGTCTGCAAAACAAGCGCTTAAGATGGCTTCCAATGTCATGGTTAGTTTCAGTAGAGTACTACAACTTGAATCCCCTGTGCATTAACCTCATACGTTTAGCGATGCTTTGGACTCCTTGCTAATCAAAGTTACCTCTGCTTTATTTGCACAACTTCAGGACAGTGCATGCCTGAATCTTGGCGTGCCAAACGAAATCTCTCTGGACACAATCCACGGGACAATTCGTGCGTACGTGAAGATCTTCGTCGATGTAGCCGACGCCTCTTACAGCAAATCGGTCCGGAAGGACACGGTGATGTCTTTCCTTGGTGCTCTCACAGGGCTGGCCTCCATCAGCCACATCTTGCTTGACACCGCGCTTGAAGCCCTCAGCCACACGCACCCGAGAGCTAGCATGTCGGAGTATGCTTTCAACTGTGACGTCAAGGGCATGCGCGACGAGTTTAACCAGCAGATGTATGACCTTGAAGATGGAATCAGCAATGCCTCATCCGCTGAGATATGCAAGGTACGTGTGGACATGCACAATGTCTATGTTCTCAAGTAATAGCCTTTTAACCTGATTCTTTTGCTAATGTTCGATTTTTTGCAGGTGGTGATACCAATAATCTTGGAAGCTATGGAAATAACGGGATCCTTTGTGGGGCTCATGGTAGGAAAGGCCCATAGCGAAGTAACAGTATAGTTTCTAGCTAGCTCATAGATTATAATATCGATGATTCGAGCTGGGGCATGTGTTGGTATGTGTTTGGCTGTGTTGTTTTTCATCTGTGACATGTGAATCCATCGCTCTCAGGGCAGTCTCATGTGACATTGAGACATTGATTCATCCATTGAACGTATTTTTTACCTTTAACAGTCTCATGTGGATCATTTGCGAAGAAGCTTTCAGTCTCGTGCTGATATACTTATTAAAAGATGCTAGTTGTGCTATGATTGGTGTTACTAGTTGACTAAAGATCTCAATTTGAGACTAGCATCTAGATATTTTTTCCCCTCTTGCATGTACCTTCATGCTCTAAGGAATATCTTTATTAGTAAAATATTTTGGAAACTATATTAATAGAGTTGACGATTAATGCCTCCCTAGTTTATAAGGGACGTCTTCATTAGTAAAATATTTTGGGACAGCATTAATCGTCAAATGTTCAGTAGAGTGGACGATCAATGTGTCAGATGTTGTTCTATTGTCAATTGTTCAGAGCTCGTTGTTTGTAAATTGCTGATTTGTAAAAGGATTAACACTTGAGATCACCTGTAAATCGAAGAAAAATGATGGGTTATATCATCATCGAAGTAGGGTGTTTTCCACAGCTAATTTTGTATTTTACATGTTCATTTCTTGATTTTGCTGCAAAAATGGAAAGCACAGTTGGGTCCTAGGTGCCGGCCTCTGCCGCTAGCTTGTACAGGACATAACCTCATTTCCTTTTTTGTTGGAAGGATGAGATACATGTATCAAAAGTGAAAGTCTGCATATTTTTCATATTTCTGAACATTTCACGGTACTCGCACAGCTCTGTTAGGACTTAGGAAAGCAAGATTGCAAATGGATCCAAACGGATTGAAAACTGAAACATTCATGAGTAACAGCACATCCATACATTGCGTGAGGTGCCGTAGGGAGAGTCAACGGTGGTACGTTGTGGCGCTAGGCAAGCCAATCGTATTGTGAGCCTCCTTCGCAGCGTCACGCTGGGCAAGCCAAGCTGTGCAAGCATGCGCACAAACGAGTAGAACACAACTGGGAATTAAACAACCAGTTAATTTTGCACGATGACAAATTTGACTACTTATGAATGATAGATTGATGACAACAGGTAGTTAGATCTTCCTGGATAAGTTAAACAGGCAAAGATCAAAAGAAGTAGACTATTATCGTACCAACTACAAAACTAGTACTAGCTAGCAGCGGCAGAGTAAAAAAATTCAAATTTTAGCTTGTTAGGGGAGTGATAGTGTAAATTTTCAAATTTTTGTCAAACTTTTCTAGTGCAAATTTGTTTTTTTTGGGGGGGGTTATGCCCCTTGGAGATAGTGCCTTAATTTAAACCATACGTTGTGACTAGTGAATCTAGATGATAAGCTCTACATCTCGATGATGTCTGCATTAGATAGGGAGCCGGGCACATCAATCGGGAGCTTGGGGAAGCGGGCACAATGCCGCTACGACGAGCCGCGAGCCTCAATATGTAGACCATGCTGAGTCGGTGTGCCGCTTCCACCACGTTCTCCGCCAGCACGTAGCCTTCTTCCTTAGCTTGAAGCAGGACACGGCGGGTGTGCCGGTCGGTCTGGTCCACGGCAGCGGCATGGTCATGGCAAACTCCCATCGATCAGAGTAGAAGCACGAAAGGGGAAATGGGGGTACACTTGATGAGAACTGGGGCAGCACTAAGTGGACGAGCAAAGAAAAGGACCCATCCTCTCCTCTCTTGTTGGCATGCAGGGCGTGTTGGCATGCAGGGCGTGTTTGATCATGCCTTCACCTCGCCACAGTTTGTCGCGCCTGACTTCCACCTATGTTTGCTTTGCACCAGGGGCGGATCCAGCGTGGGGGCTGGAGTCCCCTACCCCCATGCAGCCCATGGAGCCCTTGAAGCTTCTCCTAAAAATTTCAGTCATGGAAGAAGAGGAGGAAGAAAAATTGAAGGAGCAAGAAGAAAAGGAGAGTGGAAACAAAGAAGGGGAAAACAATTCTTGGATTCGCCCCTATTCGCACCGAACTTGCGAAGGAATTCTTTCCCAGTGTAGACACTGCTGAAGGAAGCCCTTCTCGCACTCCAGCGCAACCAACTTCAAGTCCTTCCTAATCGTTATCAAAGCCTACAAGGCAGACACGTTTATTTATTATAAAAAATGGAAGATATATGCAAAAATGCATGGTATCGCAAAGGCAAAATTCAACCTCACGGTTCATTGGTGTGGGAGCTCGAATCTCCAAGGTCACCTGTAGAATGCACCCATGCAGTGGTGGAGGCAAGATTGGGAGTTAGGGGGGCTTATTTCTTCTTCAAGTCCATCTCCACTCTTTCTTCATCTTTTTCTTCCTCTTTTCTTCTCTTCTCCTCACGTTCCTCCTTTGATTCAATGGTGTTCTTGGGCAGTAGGAGGCCCTAGCCCCCCTAGATCCGCCCCTGCACCCATGACAAATTTCCATCTTGTACGCAAACACCAGTAACATATTCTCATATCTGCAGATTGGAAGAGATTGAACAACAATTATTGATAATGAAGTAGTAGGCATAAACTCTCACCATGGCAAAACCCTCAAGGATTATATATCTCAGCCATAGCAAAATAAGATAAGGAATAATAAATACAAAACTTACAGCTAGCAAAACTCTCTCAGACGTAGCAATGTCAGGGTTAAAGTCATGGATCTCTCTATGGACGGAATCGCTAGGCCTAAACTTGCGAAAATACTCCTGGACAACACAACAAAGAATATATCTTACACACAAAACCACAAAGACCCATCCCAAAGCGAATAATGGCGCGTTCATTCATGGAACAACTCAACTCGCAAAACCCACCCCCACCAAATTGAATCGACGAGATCACGACCGGCGTTTACTGTTAATCGATGGGAACTTGGGCGTGCTTTGAAACAAAGTTGCCATATATGTATGGATTCACCATTCTAAAATCCATTCCTAAATTATGATTAGATATGCAGATTTAGATTTCTAAACCCTAGCATAACAAAAACAACCAAGGCCAATGTTTAGTTTGAGGCCGTTCAAGTTGCAAAAATAATTAACTCAACAGTTGGCTGATTGACAAGCAAGCACATGATACAAACTAATAGAAATGCTTGCACAGGTGTTCTTCTCCATTCCGTTACTCCTCACACCCTCGCCTTAGCATCACCCACCTCCTCCCATCTCTGGCGGTACGGTGTACCTGAAGAGGCTCCTGCCCATGCACCGATAAATTTGACTAATTTTGCACGATGACAAATTTGACTACTGACGAATGATAGATTATTGATGACATCGGGTAGTTAGATCTTTCTGGATAAGTTAAACATGCAAAGATCAAAAGAAGTAGACTACTGTCATACAAACTACAGAACTAGTACTAGCTAGTAGTGGCAGAGTCAGAAATTCAAATTTAGCTCATTAGAGGAGTGATAGTTTAAATTTTCAAAATTTAGACAAAATTTATTTTTAGTGCAAATTTTTATTTGGGGGGGGGAAGGGGGTTATGCCCCCGCTATCTAGGCACCTACTAGATAGTGCCTTAATTTAAACCATGCACTGTGAGTAGTGAATTTAGATGATAAGCTCCACTGCAGTGACGACATTTGCGAAGTCCTTGAATAGGATCTCGTATTGGGTCTCGATAACCACAAGCCCCATGTAGACCATGCCGAATCAGCGTGCCGCTTTCACCACGTTCTCCACCAACATGTAGCCTTCTTCCTTGGCTTGAAGCAGCACGCGGCGGGTGCATCGGTCGATCTAGTCCACGGTAGCGGCATGGCCATGGCAGACTCCCCCAATGAGAGTAGAAGCACGAAAGGGGAAATAGGGGTACAATTGACGAGAACCGGGGCAGCACTGAGTGACCGACCCGTCCTCTCCTCTCTTGTTGGCATGTAGGGTGTGTTTGGATCATGCCTTCACCTCGCCACAGCTTGCCGCGCCTGACTTCCGCCTATGTTTGCTTCGTGCCTAGGGGTGGATCCAGTGGGGGCTGGAGCCTCTACCCCCGTGTGCCCAAAGAGGGAGGGAAGGAAGAAAAAGGGGGCCTTCATTTTTTGAATCCATCCCTGTTCGCGCCGAACTTGCGGGAAGCCGCACCTCTACGGACGCTCGCTAGTGTATTTGAATGCTGTTTTCTCGCCGAAAGTTCAACGGTCGTTTTCTTCGCTGAACCTGTGGCGTCACTTGAACGCAGGTTCGGCAGACTCTGGAGCCAAACAGGGCCGCAGTGCGCAACATTGAGCTCTTGTGACCCGTGAATGCAACCACGCGCTCGCTGATCAGTCATCTGCTAGGTGTTCACCGGAGGAATGGAGCAGCCCTGAATCCTGATCGATGAGGTAAACTACTACTTGGTAGCTAGCTTCATTTGGTGCAAGAGATGGCAGCGATTCGGTCCTGGATGGTGCCCGTGGAGTGTGGGAAACTCTTGCTGCAGGACTGGGCCCCGCCTGGCAGTGACCACGCTCCACAGGGAAGAAGAATATTAGGGGGTTTGCTAGGCGAGAGGAAGACAGTCTTCATCTATCTGCAGTGACGAGACGTCGAGAAAGAGCCTGCAAACACCGATGCCATGCCACCGACCGCTGCGGCTCTGGCTCGCAGGACATGCATCCTTTACAAGTAGCCGGTGGGAAAAACGAAAGGAAGAAAAGAAGCAGCGCGAGGGAGGCATATGCCCTTTGCAAATATGCAATTGCAACTTCCAACTTAATTCAATTTCAGCATCGATCAGAATTTGGGCGTCACTGCATGCAGTTTCCTGTCTTGGCAAATGCACACTAGTCGCTTTAATTTGGGATATTTCCTTGGAAGGCGATCGGGCTCGCTGCATTTGGGAGATTTCGCTTGTATGGTCGGTGTCCGTGACCGTGTGCATAGGAGCGAGGTCTGCTCCCTGTAGATTTAGGGGATGTTTGTTTTCCAGGAGCTAAACTTTAGTTCCTGTTACATCGGATGTTTGATACTAATTAGGAGTATTAAATATAGATTAATTACAAAACTAATTGCGCAGATGAATACTAATTCATGAGATAAATCTATTAAGCCTAATGATGGATTAATTAGACTTAATAGATTTATCTTGCGAATTAGCCTAGGGCTTTTGCAATTAGTTTTTATAATTAGCTCACGTTTAGTCCCTAATTAGCGTCCAAATATTTGATGTGACAAGAGCTAAACTTTAGTCTAAAGATCCAAACACACCCTCAATTTGCATTTTGCATTTTTTTAGGCTGCGTGGTACCGTGGAAGGAAGGGCTCTGCCATCGCTGTTTTGTAGTGCATCAAATGCCAGCCAATCATTCGTATAAACTGTTGCTTGAGTGTTTCTAATGCCTTTATTATTTCTTGAGGTGGCAGAATTAGAGATCACATTGTTTCGCGATGAGGACGACAAACTTCCAACTTAAATGAGACAGATCGCTTCAAACCGATGCATTTTGGTTAGTATTTGATATTACATATTATCTGAGCTTGCATGCATATAAGTAGTCATTTGTTGTTACTAGTAATTTAAGATCAAAGAAGAGTCGAAAATAGCTTAGCTGGCCCCCCTAATGGTTCCGCTTCGTCCCTGCACTTCATACTTACATACGGGAGCACCTGATCTTGACCCGGGCCACTGAAGTGGCAGTAGCATTTTCGATGCAAGTAAAAAATATTTTCAGCTGACACATCGTAAGACTTCCAGTTATGATTGCAGTACCTAGTCAAAATTGCTGCAACATGTGCGCGCAAAAGGTTATGAAATCTGTGTTAGTATCGCAAATAAAACGCTGGATAATTAAAATATGATAGTGCATAATTTATTAATACTAGCACTGGTAGAAAACTGAGCATTAGTCCCGGTTGGTAAGGGTCATATCTCTCGGATATCCATCCGGGATAAACCAACCGGGACAAAGGGGGGGTCTTTAGTCCCGGGTATTTTAACCGGGAGTAAAGGACCCCCTTTAGTCCCGGCTCAATTCCAACCGGGACTAAATTGCGCTTGCATGGCACTGGTGACGCCTGAATTTTTCATGCATGCATCACGTATACGTATAGTAGTACCGCGGCCCTTTTAATTTGTTAACCTTGTAGTTGAGATTTTTTTAGAATGAATTAAATCAACTAGTATTTCAACGAATGGGATTTGTAATTATACAACTACTATATATATACACAATCCTTATACACAATTCATATACACAATTCAACTAGCTTAATTAGTACAAATCGATCATATATACAAATAAATCAAAGTATCTTCCTACGATCTTCCCGTCGTGGTGTTGCTGAGAGGAGTGTCTAATTGTCGTCCATCGTAATAAAATTCTCCTCTTGGATTTACCACCTCGTCCATTATGAATCCAATGAGACCTTCACATATTGTCGCTACTCTTTCTTCCTTCAAGAGTCCTTGTTGAATATTTAACATCTATAATTTGGAAATTTGTGAATGTTACATGAACAAATACATACAAGGAGCTAGAAAATAATTAACTAGTAATATATTTATTTTACGTACTTTAAAGTTGTGCGGCGTCATCTTCGGTCCCTTGGGTCCCAAAAAACTGTGCATGTGCTCACAGATGTAGTAGCCACATAGGTTATTCCCGGGTTCCTGTCTTAAGCACTTCAGTGCGGAAAAAAAATAAGTTATGAAATATTCGTGTTATACAATGTAATAAATGTGCAGACTTCATACGTACCGGGAAGTCTGTGTTCCATGTAAGATCTTCTTTGAATGGACCTTTGTGTGTCCTTATGAATTGTTTCCATACGCTGCGGATTAGAATAATGAATGACATACTGTAACAGGGATAAAATTTAGGAAATAAATTTTTGCATAGAGATAAAGGTCCAGAATTATTACAAGCCTAGCATGTCTTGCAATTCTTGGTAGTCCACCGGATCTTTCCGTAACGAATCAAAGACAGTGACGTGGCTTCTTTCAGGCTCAATTATAATAAGGATCCAGTGGAAGCTGCGTGCGTAAAATGTTCATGCATATTAGAGCTAACTAACATGTAGAGATAAGGAAAAAGACATCGAAAGTAGACGGTATACACACACTTACTTGAAGTTGTATGGAAGTAGTATGAAGTCCTTGAATGTTTGTTTGTGTAGGAAATTGTATATTTCGGCAAAGGTTTTTTCCGGCGCTAATTGTATCTGTTGTTGGTTAACTACAGATGGATCCATGAAGCCTACATGTAGGTACGCCTCTCGGCGGCATGTCTGAATTAGCATCCTACATGAAATGGAAGATGAAGTTAGTACGGTGACGCACGCCAAAATTTACATGTAGAGATAATAAACGGACACTTACAGAATCCAAGCGCTGATCAGAGAGACGTCCAGGGCATCATGATGGTACACTTCGTATATATCCTTGAAGTCTAGCCACAGCACTTTCTCCCCTTCACCGTGAAAATCTATCGGTTTTACCTTCATGCCGATCATCTCCCTCGATTTGGCGGATGCCGTCATGTACCATTGATGGAATTCGTACATCTTTGTTGACAGCTTCCGTACCATTGCCGGCTTCACTAGAGGCTTGCCTAGCTCATAAGGCCATCTCGGCTCAGGGGGCGGTGCAGTTGGCGTCTCGACTTGCCCTATGCATTCATCAAGTCCCAGATCTGTTTCTTCCATGAACTTCAATATATTTTCTTGTTGATCCAAGGGCATTGCTTTTACCCGTTGAGCATCTTTCTTTGATAAATGGCTGAGGTCGGGGACTGAACCGCTGGAGGATGATTTTCCTTTTCTTTTATCCTTTTCATCAGCCTTTACTAGAGCCCGTTCATAGTTTGACAAGAGTGGTATCCTTTTCTTGGCTCCTTCCTCCATCCTGATAAAAAAGTTTAAATCCCGCCGACTTACTGGCGGTGGCTCCATCTCCCTTGCCTTTTTTAATTCGGCTTGTTTCTTGAACCACTCACTAGCCTCTCGTTGGATTTCTGCCCACTGTTCCGCATGAGACATTGCCTCAAAGCGTTCCTTGCGAGCCACTTCAGGGTCGACCTTTGTTTTCTTCTTTCGAGGCTGTCTTTGCTTGGGAGGCGGTGCTCGTGACTTCTTGAGTGGTGCTGCAGGTTCCTTCGAGGGGGCCGCTCTTGGTGCCGGCGACGGTGATCGGGGAGGGGTGTTGTTATTGTCGTCGTCGCTCCCAGCACCAGGATGTGGTGGAGATGGAGACCTTGATATAGATGGAAGCGACGGTCCTGGAGCAGGAGATGCCGGTCTCGAGGTATGAGGAGAAGATCGCTGCTCGGGATCTACGGGGAGCGGTCTTGAGGTCTGAGGAGATGGCTCCGTGCGGGAAATAATGATGTAGCGTTTCTTCCATAGAATGATCCCATGAAGCGCATCTGCCAATGTCTTTTCCCCGTCGCCTCCCGGGAAGTCGAGCTCTAGACCTTCATACTGGGCATCTACTATTTGCTCGACGCAGACGCTGGTGTAGCCTGTTGGAATGTCCATGCCATGACTGCTCTGCCCTGCCAGCGTTGGTAACGCACTCCCGTACGCTACCTGTACATATAGCAGAAGTAAACAAGTTGAACTCCGATCTCGAGGCCTGGATCAATTGACAAGATTGCATAAATATTATGTATAAGTATACCTTAATAGTGAGGTTGCCGACCGGTGCATGCAGCTCACATGAGGTCCGTTGCGTGATGCCATCCACGGGGAACCGTTGCTCCTCCACGGGTAACCTGGGCGTCTGCGCATCGGGGACCCCTGTAGAAGCACAACTGCTCCCGAGGCGTTGAGAAGGGCTGGCGGTGTGAGGATTCGGCAGTGCTCCAGATTGCGCCAACTCCGCAACTGCGTCGGCCACCCACCGATTGATTTCATCCATCATTCGTTGTTCTAGCATCTGCCGCCAGCTCTCCTCCATCTGTTCCTTTCTTCGCTTCCGGCTTCTGTAGAGGCGCTGTCGCCTCGGAAGCGAACTTCCACGGACCACCCCGACCCCCGCACGTCCTGGGTGCTCTGGATTACCGAGGGCCAATGTGAGCTCATCATTTT
>NC_028451.1:47947170-47953490 GCF_000263155.2 Setaria italica | reverse complement strand
CTCAGAGTTACCCATAAGTTGTTGGCGCAACCAGGAGGGAAAAGTTTCCATGTGATGACGGGTAAGCCAAGCATCGGATTTGGTCGGGTTTTTGGAAGCTACCATCTGCCTGTGCTGCTCGATATACGGAGACACAAAGGATGACTGTTGTAGAACAGTGTAGTGTGCCTTGTCGAACAAATTAGTATCATTGCTCAAACTTGATTTCCTTCCAAGGGTGCCCATTCCTCGGAGCCTCCCCTCGTGGCGTGAAGTTGGAACCCCAATCGAGTCAATTGAATCAATAAAATCAACACAAAACTCGATCACCTCCTCTGTTCCATATCCCCTGGCGATGCTTCCTTCTGGACAAGCACGATTACGAACATAGTTTTTTAGGACTGCCATGAACCTCTCGAAAGGCCACATATTGTGCAGGTATACAGGTCCGAGAATACCAATCTCTTTTACTAGGTGAACCAGTAAGTGCGTCATAATATTGAAGAAGGATGGTGGAAATAACAACTCAAAATTGACAAGACATTGCACCACATCGTTCTGTAGCTTTGATAGCTTGGATGGATCGATTGCCTTCTGCGAAATCGCATTGAGAAACGCGCATAGCTTTACGAGCGGCAACCGGACATTTTCGGGTAGAACACCCCTCAGTGCAACCGGAAGCAACTGGGTCATCAACATGTGGCAGTCATGAGCCTTGAGATTTGTAAACTTCTTTTGTTTCATATTTATTATTCCCTTTATATTCGAGGAGTACCCAGACGGGACCTTCATACTATTCAAGCATTCAAACATGCTATCCTTCTCCTCCTTGCTGAGAGTGTAACTGGCAGGACGTAAGTAGTGCTGTCCATTATCTCTCTTTTCCGGATGTAGGTCATCTCGTTGCCCCATGGCTTTCAGGTCCTGTCTTGCTTCCAATGTATCTTTTGAGGTTCCATAAACACCCATGAAGCCTAGCACGTTCACGCAAAGATTCTTCGTCAGGTGCATCACGTCTATTGCGTTGCGAACCTCTAGGATTTCCCAATAAGGTAGCTCCCAAAATATTGACTTTTTCTTCCACATGGGTGCATGTCCGTTATCATCGTTCGGAACAGGTTGGCTACCAAGTCCCTTTCCAAAGACTACATGTACATCCTTCATGATCTCGAACACACGCTTTCCATTACGGTGTGCAGGTTTTTTACGATGGTCTGGCGTCCCTTTGAAATGCATCCCGCTCTTTCTCAGCTGGTGGTGAGCAGGGAGAAATCGACGATGACCCATATAGACGACCTTCTTACAGTGCTTCAAGTACATGCTATCTGTGTCATCTAAACAGTGGGTGCATGCCCGATATCCCTTATTTGTCTGTCCTGAAAGGTTACTCAATGCAGGCCAATCGTTGATGGTTACGAACAACAGTGCTCGTAGATTAAAGATCTCTTGTCTATCCTCATCCCACACACGTACACCTTCTTCCTTCCAGAGCTGTAAAAGGTCATCAACCAACGGCCTTAGGTACACGTCAATGTCGTTGCCGGGTTGTTTTGGGCCTTGGATAAGCGCCGGCATCATAATAAACTTCCGCTTTATGCACAGCCAAGGAGGAAGGTTGAACATACAAAGGGTCACAGGCCAAGTACTATGACCACTACTCAACTCACCGAATGGATTGAATCCATCAGTGCTTAAACCAAACCTTATGTTCCTTGCTTCACTTTCAAAGTCTGGGAATGTTCTATCAATTGATCTCCACTGTGCCCCATCTGCGGGGTGTCTCAGCATCTCATCTTCCTTACGGTCTTCTTTGTGCCATCGCATCAACTTAGCATTCGCCTTGTTCCTGAACAAGCGCTTCAAGCGTGGTATTATAGGGAAATACCACATCACCTTCGCGGGAACTCTCTTCTTGGGAGACTGCCCCTCGACATCACCAGGATCATCTCGCCTGATCTTATACCGCAGGGCTTCGCAGACGGGACAAGCATCCAATTCCTCGTATTCATCACCACGATAGAGGATACAGTCATTAGGGCATGCGTGTATCTTCTGAACATCCAATCCGAGAGGGCAAATAATCTGTTTATCTTCATATGTTGTGGACGGTAATTCATTATTCTCGGGGAGAATCTTCTTGACAATTCTCAACATCCCCTGAAATGCCTTATCGGACACACCATTTTTTGCCTTCCATTGCACAAATTCTAGTGTCGTACCTAGTTTTTTATGGCCCTGCTGGCAACCTGGGTACAACAATTTTTGGTGATCATCTATCATGCGCTGCAACTTTGCTGCTTCCTTCTCAGTTTCGCAATCTCTGTATGCATCTCGTATCACCTGACCAAGGTCATCAGTAGGGTCATTTTCTGCAAACTCATCTTCATCAGCCTCGCCCATTGTAGTACCTGCAAAAGCTTGGCCTGCAACCCAGTCCGGAATGGTGTCATCTTCCTCCTCCTCCTCGCCATCTTCCATTACAACCCCTAGTTCACCGTGCTTGGTCCAAACCAAATAGTTAGGCATGAAACCGTATTTAAACAAGTGGCTGTGAATAGTCCCCCAGGAATCCTTTGAATACTCCTTCCTGTTATTGCATTGGAAGCATGGACAACATACGAACCCATTCTCTGGCTTGTTCGCTTTTGCCACTTCGAGAAAATAATGCAAGCCATCAATAAACACCTTGCTCCGCCTGTCTGCATTATACATCCAATGCCGGTCCATCTGCATCGTATTACGCACGAAAATGGATTACACTTGACAATCCCAAACACTGCATAAGTTGTTCAACTTGAAGATCGTGATCATCTCGCGAGGATGTCCTCAACTGGGCGGCACCGCACTTCGTCATTAAAGAGGTTAGATGCTGCGGAAAAGGGGACACGGTCACGATGTCCGTATCCACTCTTTCTCGTAGAATCGAACCTCCTTCTTGACATACGTTGCTGCTCGGCGGAGAACATCCTCGGCGAGATGAACACGGTATGCAAGTTCAACAAGTAGCAGAAGTCATCTATGTACAAAAATTCTTTCCTTACCACTACAGAAGTTGTTGAACTTGAAGACCGTGTTCATCTCGCGAGGATGTCCTCAGCTGGGCGGCACCGTACTTCGTCATGAAAGAGGTTAGATGCTACGGAAAAGGGGACACGGTCACGATGTCCGTATCCACTCTTTCTCGTAGAATCGAACCTCCTTCTTGACATACGTTGCTGCTTGGCGGAGAACATCCTCGCCGAGGCGAACACGGTATGCAAGTTCAACAAGTATGGATTTAAAAAACCATATTGAATTTGATAAGATAAACCGTCTAGACAAGGTAGCATCATTTTTAAACCACTGAAATAATGCATACTATATATGACACATCAATCTCCCTCACATTCTAGCTCAAAATACCTCTCCATTTTTCTACTTCATCATCACATTGTAGCAAATAATCTTTCCATCTCCAAAGCATAAATCAAAGCATAACACGAGGATGAAGTAGCAAACCTTCGCAGCACTTGTTGGCTGAGTCAAATTCCCACGAAAATGAGGGAAAAAACTTCGGGCAGCACCTCCCTTGCTTGGGCACCACCGGAGAGTAGGTGAAGCTCAGCTCTCTATCAATGTGCTGGACTGCTCGGGCTGGAGGAAGAAGAAAGTCTCTGTCTCGGGGTATAGTGGGGGATGAGTTTTAATCCCGGTTAAAAACTCCAACCGAGACAAAAGGAAACACCTTTTGTCCCGGTTGGAAAGTTAGTCCCGGTTGGAGGATCCAACCGGGATAAAAGGGACACCCTTTTATCCCGGTTGGAGGCACCAACCGGGATAACCAACCGGGGATAAAAGGGTCCCGCCACCGACGGCCCCCCGCTAGCCGTTGCAACCGGGACTAAAGGGGGGCCTTTAGTCCCGGTTGCAATTACCAACCGGGACTAATGCTCCCCTCCAAATTCCCGCACCCCGGCGCACCCCCTTTTGTCCCGGGCCACTTTTAAACCGGGATAAAAGGGGGTGGATCGAAAGTCAGTTCTCTACTAGTGTAGAAAGCGCTAGGCGACTTGTTCTGCTCTGATTTAAAAGATGCTCAGTAGCATCCATACTTCCAACTTTCTTATTTACTTTTAGAGGATGGAAAATTAACTTGTCCCTCTGCTTTTATAAGAGGCTAAAATATTTTTATTGTAAGGCTTATTAAAATTACCTATCTCAATTGTTGTAAACTCGACCTCACATAGTAATGTATGTTCATAGGATTCTAAAGTTTATCATATTGCATTTTTATTTGCTAAATTTCTTTTGGTGAAAAATGTAGTATACAGAAGGCAGGGGGCTGACACTGATGCTTTGCTCAAGGGTTGGAATCTGCTTTGGTCGCGGTAACTACAATCTCTCATGTATATGGGTCCACAAGGCTTTATTATTCTTGTGCATCATCATCCATTTGTTTTTCCTAGGCTAATGCACGATTGAGAGTTGATGAGCCAAGAGGAATTTCATTTCTCACAGTAGAACAGGTAACCGTCGGGTTTAGTTATGTTGTTTATCACATTTTTAAACTATAGTAGTTCATTAAGTCTTTTTTTCTTTCTTCTGAACACAGATCATTGGAACATATGTTTCGACCTGTCTTAAGATTGTGGACGACACATGCCATAGGAAAATTGATAGGACAAGTATTATTTCGTTTCTTGACGCTCTTAGAGGTTTGGCTGCAATTAGCCATATCTTGATCAAGATGCTTTGGACGCCATGAACAATATTGAAGATTGTTCAAAAAATTTTAGCACAGTATTTGATGTGGATGCTCTTAACCACGATTTGCATTGTAAAATGAAATAATTGGAAATGAACTTTACGGCAGCTTCAGATAGAGAAGCATATGAGGTATGTCATAATTAGGTACAAAATTTTATCACCATACTACTATTTTTGTTCTGAAATGAAAACTTTCACCATATTCAATGAAAAATTTTACCATATTCATGCAGCTTCTCTGGTCTACACTTACTGATGCAACAGACCAAGTATCACTTTTTGTTATCCAAATTACTAATCTTCGCAAGAGGGTAGTAACGTAACCCACATCCAAAAACACGTCCAAGGTAAAGGTAATTGTTTTATTTGGATAATGTTTTTTATCCTAAATATGTCCTTCAATTATATCAATTCAAATCTCAAAATGGGTTCTCTTATTTTGACAATCATTTTGCACAGTAGGACACACCATTAATTGGTAAAGAGGACGTGAATGGCGAGGAACACATCAACGACAAGGAGTGCACCAACGACGAGGAACATGATGCTTCTTAGAGAGATTGAGCCAAGTCCGATCCAAGCAAGCAGGATGTGTTAGTCAAAATTCGAGGTTCTTTTTGCATGGTGACGGATGGCCAGGCATTTAGAAGATGAGGCATAAATAAGCCAAGCTAGGAGTAAAGCATCACTAGTCTATATTTTCTCCGGCCTATTTCATATGAGGTCAGCTACAAGGCCATTCTCAGTGGAAGTTATATCCTCATTAGATAGAGTGACACCTCAGCATTTTTTATGATGTGGTAAGAAATGAAGGAGGGAGGAGAAATGAGTTTCATCACTATGAAATCATGTATACATTGTTTCTAAGATGTCTTATGTCTTGCATATAGCATTCTCGAGAATGGTTTGGTCTAATATAATGTATGTTCAATGATAGCTTGCAAATCTGCTTAGTTTTTGTTTCCGCGACACAAACTTAGGGGGTGTTTGGATACGAGGTGCTAAACTTTAACAGTGTCACATCGGATGTTCGGATGCTAATTAGAAGAATTAAACATGAGCTAATTATAAAATTAATTGCAGAACCCTGTGCTAATTCGCGAGACGAATCTATTAAGCCTAATTAATCCACAATTAGCAAATGGTTACTGTAGCACCACATTGTCAAATCATGGACTAATTAGGCTTAATAGATTCGTCTCGCCAATTACACTCCAACTGTACAATTAGTTTTGTAATTAGTCTATATTTAATACTTCTAATTAGCATCCAAACATCCGATGTGACGGGTGTTAAACTTTAATAGGGTGGAGCCAAACAGGCCCTTAATTGGTTCAATGAGCTTGTAGTTCATTATAATATATTTGCCAAAATAATCATGAATGTGCCAGTTTCTTTATGTATATAATCCATCATTCCACAAATATAAGGATCTGAGTTTATCTTAAGTCAAAGTAATATATTTGATGATTTTTATAGTAAAGAACAATAATATATACGATATCAAATAAGGATCATTATTAGATCCTTTTCTTTGATGTGGTAAATGTTAGTGCTATTCTCCAAAAATTTGATATGATCAAACTTAGAATAGT
>NC_028451.1:47922301-47947070 GCF_000263155.2 Setaria italica | reverse complement strand
ATTAAACACATATTTTAGTATTTTACAACTTGAGGGCCTTGAAGTACATCTATAGCCCCATATCCAACAACAAACACTTTACGGCTTGAAGCACACAAACAAACATAAACTTCATCCGTCGATGTAATTAAAGATATATTTTAGTATTTTACAACTTGTGGGCTTGAAGTATATGTATAGCTCATATCCAACAACAAGCACTTTGCCGAGTGGGATGCTATGGATGCCGCCGAAGCCGTTGCTGCTACACCTCCTATTCCTGTTGCTCCTGTTAGCTCTACTCGCCATCACTGCTCTACACGTGCTAGCTATGCTGAGGAGGACGAAGAAGAAGAAGAAGAGGAAGTAGAAGACGAAGAGGAGGATGACGAGGCCAGCGATGAGGACGAGGAGTAGAAGTTGCTGCCTTTCATTTCCTTTTTTGTGCTTGATGCCAAAGGGGGAGTGAAAATGAATGGATGGATTTATGTATCTCTTCTTGTATCGAACTATGTCTTTTAATTTCCTATGGTGTATAAGACTATGTGAGCATGAGAACTTATAATGGGTGTGTTATGAATGCCTAGAATAGAACTACTTTTATTTGTCTCTAAGGATGCATAAATGGTAGTTTGAAATTTTTTTATGATGCTTGTTATTTTGGGATGACAAAATGTTCAAAGATTCTGGAGTTTGTTCCGAAAATTCCGCAACTTGCGGAAACTCCAGAAACTCCAAAAGTTTGTATTTCCGGAATCCTAGATCCTTTCACCATCCCTCCAAAATGAGCGGACGGGGGCATCCCATCTCATTCCCGCACCGTCACCCTCCGTTGGTTGCTCGAGCGTGTGAGTGCACGTGCTGACAACGGGACGGCGGGGCTCCTATATGTCTTTGGGAAGGTAGATAAGCAACTCATCTTTAAAGCCCAAATTAAGCCCATGTACAACATTTTTTTAACATTCATCAATATTTTTAATAAGTCTAACTTAATTGTTATCAACATTTCTTAACATTGATCAACTTTTTTTATATATACCAATATTTCTCTTTAACATTTTTACATCCACCTTGTTGCACAACAATTTTTTACGTACACCAACTTTTTTTTGCATTCACCAAGATTCTTTTTACATTCACCAACTTTTTTATAAAAAATGTTGATATAGTTCATCTAAAATGTTGAGATAGTTTGTTAGGTGGTTGTTGGCCAGTTATTGGGACACTGCTAAATTACAAGTTATCTATAGGATTTCCCGCTGGTGGCGGCGTCGGGATGGGTCTGAAAACGGGCCATGGGATGGGGCTGCAGCGAGCGGAAATGGATAAGCCGCTACCTTTTAAATCGGATGATGGACTGCTGCTACCGGCGGAAACAAACCCAGCAGGCCACCACCGGCGTACCCTCGTATATGTGCAAGTCGACGATAGACGTATGCGCATCATAGTGTCTTTATATGAACTGTGTCATCTTAATACGCTGGATCATCTTTTTTATCGTACAGGCACAAGTCTAAATCAGTTATATTTTGTTTCGTTGCAGTGTGCAAACACTGCACAGGTATGTACGTTAAACGCGTGATCCGACCCTGACGTACACTGGAATCGGCACCCCAAGCAAGTATCGTGAGCAAAGGGTTGCTCGCTCGGTTGACACTTGTCCGTGGAGCTTTCCGTTGAGCTGTCCCACCCTGTTGCATTCTCACCTTTTCCACCCAAACTTTTTCTGTACTTGCCATGTTCCTCGCGTCTGAACGACTGAATCCGACCGGCTGGTAACATCCGTTTCTCCGAGCTGCGCATTCTCCTGGCCTTCTGCAGCAGGTCACTCGTCAGACACGTACATGCTGCAACTGCAACCTGCTTGCCGGCCGCGCCCTCTCTGCTAATCTCTATTATTATACTGCTCGTTTCCTCCGAATGGTTTCCAATCAAGCAGCAAGCAAGCAAATTCAGTGCTCGATGATCGAGCTGAACTTTGGAAAAACAAACAAACTTGATCGTGAAGCTAGAAATTAGTTACTGACTAATCATCCATGATCCATGCATGGAAGATGAAACTCGGTACGTAACGTATACGTACTAGTAGTACTAGAAGACGACTGAAGAAGAGCCTAAAAGTACATGAACAAGCTAGGGCGCCAAGCCACTAGATCATCTTGCTCTACTGCTGCTGATGATGCTAAATGCTAACACTACTATACTACTCACTCACTGATCGAGCTCTCGAAAGAAACAGGGCACTGATCAAGATCGATCATCATCACAAGCAAACTAATTGAGCTGAGCAACGCAAACTACCCGGCGGCTCAGAATTCAGTGGGAGAGGAAGCTGAAGGGCGAGTAGCCGTCGGACCCCTGCGACGACGCCACCATGTCGCCGCCGCCGGACGGGAACCCGCACAGCTGGTCCGCGTCGCCGCCGGCGCTGCCCCAGAACCCGGCCACCATCTGCGCCAGGTCGTCCACGTCCTCCCGGAGGCCCATCCCCATCCCGTAGGCGTCCGCGTCCGAGTACCGCCGCAGGTCCTCCACCGCCGCCGCGCTGCTCCGCGGCCGGAGGCAGCTCTCCGGGACCACGCTGCTCAGGTACCCGGAGCTGTCGTCCGCGCTCGCGAACAGGAAGTCGTGCCCGTTGCGGTCCATCAGCAGCGTCCCGTCGGCGCGATCCACGGCCGCCGGCGCCGAGCACTCCCCCGACGACGAGGAGGAGCCGGCGCCGCCTGCCGAGGCCTGGTAGTGGTGGTGGTGGTACGAGCCAATGTGCGGCGCGCCGCCGTGCTGCCCGTACTGCAGGGACGACGGCGCCTGCGCGTGGAACGGCGCCAGGAACGGCGGGTAGTTGTACGCCGCGTGCGTGTACACGAAGTTGGTGCGCGCCTGCGCACCCTTCATCGACAGCGCGGCGCGGTCGTAGGCCAGCGCCGCCTCCTGCGCCGTGTCGAACGTGCCCAGCCAATGCCGCTCCTTGGTCGTCGGGTCGCGGATCTCCGCCGCGTACCGGCCCCACGGGCGCCGGCGAACGCCCAGGAACCGCCCGGGCTCCTGCGCGCGCCGGCGGCCGCGCCCCGCTGGCGGCCGCTCGCTCGGCGACGACGGCGGGGACGGCTGCGGCTGGCCCGACGCCGGCTTCTGCTCGGAGAACGCCATGAGGGTCTGGTTGCTGCCGCCGCTGCTGCTGCCACTGCCTCGAGTGTTCATGGCAGGAGTGTGATGAGCTAGGCTTTAGCTGCTGTAGTGGCTGTGAGAGACTGAGAGCTACACCTATAGCAGCTTGACTGCTCGGTTGAGGTTTTTGTGTAGTGTGGTAGTGGTCACAAGGGAGGGAGGGAGGGGTGCTATTTAAATGGAGCTTGGAGGTGTCCTTTGGGAGGGAAAGGAGAGGAGGGCAGGCACTGTAGATGAGATGATGAGATGGCAGGGGTGACATGCATGCCCTGCACTGCACTTGTTTAATTCCAGGAGGGAGAGGAAGGACTGGAAGCTTGGTTTGTATGCATCTCCGTTCTCTTCTCTCCAAGTGTTGTGTTTGGATTTGTGTGCCCTAACCAACCTTAGGACCAGTGGAAGGAATGTTGTGGCAAATGTGTGCTAGTATTGAAAAGAATTGTTGGAATGTTCCCTCATCTCCTTAGTCAGTTCCACACACTTCATTTATGAAAAATCAATGCTACATGCTTGCAAGTTAATCAGTATCACATCCTAGACATGGCATGCTTCAAATGTTGTAGCTATAGTGGCCAAGAGGGGGGGCCCGAAATAAAAAATATATATAATAGGCTCAAAAGAAAAACAATATACATTAACTCTTTAATTGGGTCCTACACAAGACATATTGCCTTGCACGTAGTGATGATTCTGTGCTGAGTACCGAGTGTCGCAAACTAATGAGATTATGAAAAGATGCCTGCCACTGATGAGAAAAAGGAGGCAACAAAGAACACAACATACGCACCTAGTCATGCATCGATCCTTTTAAACATTGTGATCTATGCTCCAAGATACTACCAACGATAGCTATTATGATACATGTCAAAATGCTACACAACAACATAATGTGCTTTTTGGAGGCCATGCATATGGAGCCTTTGCTTTCTTGTGTGCATGTGCTTGCTTGCGCAATACATGAGAGAACTGGATTTTTTTCCTTAAAAAAAAAACGGCTGCCTCCTCCTTGCGTGTGAGAGAAACTTTCAAATGGAGTGGTTAGATAGAAACAACATTGTGAAATGTGTAGAAGGCAGGCAGGCACTCTTTCTCATGACATACATTTCCTGCTAATATTTTGACGTTTTTCCTTTGGTTCCATGCATACAGCCTTGAGTGACTCTCACATGAGATGAGGGTCCAGTGGGTCTCCCCTCTTTGACTCCTTTTTCTTGTTGAACCTTGCTTTTTCCCTCTCATGAGCCAGACAAATCCATGGACAACGATCATTATCCCTCCCAATCGCATTGAGCTCATTCTTTGCATAATCTATTCGCAATGGACGCATTCGATAGGATTAGTGCGCATGTGCGTGCCGGTGCCGGGTTCAAATGCGAACAAATGGAATTATCGAAAGGAGTGATTTTTAAACGGGAAACAAGAGAACTATCCCTTTCATGTCTCTCGATCTAGAGCCATTTTTAAGAGCCTAATCGCTGGCTTTTTGGGGTCAAAAAGATGGAGAGAGAGCCAAACCGGAAAGGGACGTCGAGGTAATGCATCCAATGCAGCAACGTCAATCGACCGACTGTTAAGTGTGTGGCATGTGAGGTGATTCATGCAAAAGAAGAGAACATGTACACGAATTAGCTAGTGGATACCACCTTTTTACCCACCTAATTTTTCCTCGGGTAATTAAACTTCAATATCTTGTATGATGAGATGACCTTTCAAACCCAAACAATATGTACTGTACAGTTTAATTCTCACAATAATGCTTGGTTAAGCATATGCAAGTAAATGTAAATTATGTGAACCCACTTCTAGAAGCGAGCGCTCATTGTGCTATCCTTGTTGCCTCTGAAACAGCCTAAGTAAATATTATTACACGTGGTTGGTAAGTTAAACGGGTGAGAATGACGCGTTAATCTTCATAGTTTGAAGCATCTTGTAAAGGTTGTTCTTGGAGTGTACAAAGCCTTGACTTCCCTTCCTCATGAAAACAATGGAAAGCTTGGATTCTTATGAGGAGCTGCATTTGGAGCAATTCTTGCATCTAAGGCCATAGCTTCTACAAATGCAACTAGACAATAGGATGTAGAGTGCAGGATCTTATCTGGTGACCTTGACTTCCCCTACCCCAGCCCTCTCGTGTGAATTTGGCACATACATGCTGGCTTGTGAAATGCAACATGGGGCCAGGTCAAGCCCTAGCTAGACATCTGAAAAGGTGTGAGGAGAAGGTGGTGGTCTTCAACTGAAGAGGGGAGAAAAAGGCAGTTGGGGCATGCACAATCTAAGGACAAGGAGGTTCCACATAATGTCCAGGACAAGATCCCTTTTTTTCTATTTAGATAATGTTATGACAAGATGTACTATCAGAATTTATAAATAATGTGATTAAATTTGTTAATTTGCAGAGAGACCAGAAGTAGTACTAATTATGATGGAGGGAGCACAGCGCACAAGACACATGTTGTTGTCCATTTCACCGGGTTTTGTGGGTGGCCTTTGCACTACTTTGACTTTAGGGTTTAGGCCTCTTTTATAGAAGGAACAAGTGTTGGGGAAAGAGGAGTGGGGCTCTGTAGCTAGAAGTATGCAAGACAAGCTCACTAAACAAAATTAAGAAAAGGTAGAAAAAGACCACTTGGGGCATGCACATTTGTCTCACCAACTTGTAGTTTGAATAAAGCAGGAGAGGAGAGAGAGAGGCAGAGTTTGATTGTGAAAAGTGCTGTCAGGAAATAAACAAGCTCTCCGGCCCGGACTTAGCTTGCTTTAATCATTTCGAATTTGAACCCCCATTTCATTTTATAGGATCTTCATTGCTTGCTGGAACTAAGTTCCATACAATTATTTTTTGAATGTTTTTCCCTTATGTTTCGTACTCAGCACTGCATTATCCCTCCAGTTTAAAATAACAGGGCATACGCTTTTTACAATGCTTTTTTTTTGTAGTGCTAGTAACAGGGGAACCGAAGCTAAGTAACTACTATCCTCCCTCCAGTTAAAAATAAATGTCGTTGTGGACATCAACATCATTAAGGCATAACTACTGATTAAAGTTGTAATATATTTATAAGACAAAGCAAATATATAGTATTATGAAACTGCTTTTTTATAAAGATTACTCAAGCCATTTTGTTAACAAATAATCCAAACTAAACACATGAAAAGTGATTGTAGTCAAAGTTTGGAATTGGTTGGCTATCTGCACGCAACCCAAAATCGACACTACACTTATTTGTGACTGAAGGTAGTATCACGGAACAGATAAGACAAGCAGGGAGACTGGAGTTCAAACCCCAAGCCCGGAAACTTGCTTAGACAAGGTTCTTGTATTAGTCAAAGTGCTCTCGTAGTGCTACTGCTCGTGGCGATTAATCAAAACAAAGCGACCAAGTACCGAAGAGGACAGTGCAGTTCAGTACCAAACACTCTCGTCATGCATTGCATGTATCTGTCCTAGCATCATCAGCAGCAGCAGACAACACACAATGCCCGCAGTTACACAGAGATGATTGGCACACACCGAGCTGCCTGAGGTAGCATCTCCCTTCTTTCTCCCAAGTTCCCATGAATTGAACCATGCATGTTAGGCTGCCTGATCCCCGATGCCACGCGTGTATTTGACTGAGCAATCATTATTAACATAGTATATGGGTACACAGTTACTGCATGCCTGAAGCACTGTCATCATCTGGCTAATTTACTGGATGGGATCGATCCCTGTGTGTTTCTGGGGATTGGTAGCTGCAGATGACTGTCAGTAGAAGCAGTATAGTGTAGTATATGGAAGATTCAAGGCTGATCATCAAAGCTGACAGGCACATGCCTGTTGGAGCAAAAACTGACAAGTACGAGAGCAGAGCCCCTTGCAAAAAGGGGAGCTGATCAGCTGAGCTGAGCTCCTGGTGACTATACAGGGGCGGTAGCCTGTCTGGCTGCTGGCTTCTACAGTCCACTACGCTACACCATTGATTTCTAGTTTTTTTTTTTACAGTGCCTCCTCCCTCCACAGGATGGATGGAAGAATGAATGATGAACGCATCGTTTCGGCTCAGGCCACTTGTGCATAACGCGGTTGGAACAAACAAATGGAGATTCTCTCTCCCCCTCTCCCTCTCTCTATCTCTCTAGAAGAGTCACCACCGGTATGCATGATGCATGCATACGACCAACAAAGGTAGCTACATACCAACCACTCCCTGCAGCTGCATGATCGACTGCATGTTGGTAGAAGGAATGGACGGGCCGGCCGGCGCATCAGTGCATGTGTATACCAGTCGTCAGTCGACATGATCAACCAACCCAACCGGTAGACGGGTAGAGTAGTGTGTAACTGTGTATTGCTAAGAAATGAACGGGAGAGAGATGGTGAGATGGATAGGGTCGTCGCGTGTAGAGAGGGAGAGAGGGTAGCGTCTAGCGTGCGTGCCGTACGTAGAGGGGAACAGTAGGGTCGTGCGGGTGGCAGAGGCCTGGTGGCGACGTGTCGCCGCCTGCCCGCACGGCCCTGCTGTGCCAGGCGCAGGCTCACAGTGCCATACGGCGCGCACGCGCGGCCGCGGGAGGGATAAGGTTATTACGAGGAGCGAGGCCGCCGCCCGCCGGAGCCTGCAGTACGAGAAGACGTCGATCGCGCGGGCAGGGGCAGGGGCAGGGGCAAGCCGCTCGACCACTCCCCTGCTGGCGCCTCGACTCGTCACCGCCGGCCCGCGCGGCGCCGCTCCCGAGACGTGCCCGGCCGCGCTCGCCATGTTGCCCGCCGAGCACCCAGCCGATCGCCGCCGGCGCCATACCGTGCTTGCTAGCTGTGTACCCCGGCCGGCCCCTTTACCAACTAATCTCTGCTCCTGCTGCCCTGGCTACCAAATGCATGCGCGCGGCATCTCTTTTACAACATACCACTTTGTTCAAGAGCTAGAATGGATTTAATTAGAACGCGAGCAACATGCTTCTCCATTTAAAAAAAAGAATTGTTGGACCGCTTCGTGCTACAAGTTTTGTGAAAAAATCTTTGTTTCCAAGCTGGGGACGAGCAAGCTGCTTCTCCATACTACTGGAAAGAAGAAAAGAAACACTTGATGAGTTGAGTATACGTTACAGTGCTGATCGGTAGCGATCGAGCATGCTCCTGTGGATGTGGGGAATGTCACGAGCTACGACTATGACCAACAATAAGACAGCGAGGTGATTGTTCACTCATGAGAGCGGAACGCGTGTGACAGCATGTGTACTACTAGCACCGGTGAAAAGCAGCGAGACTTTTTCCCCTCCTGGGCTCCTGGCAGTGGCAGAGCACCAGACCCAGGTGTCGTGTGAGGGATGGGCAGCGCCAAGTTGATCTTGTTGATGGGGGCCATGGGGAGTAGAAGGATAGACGGGGTCGGAGCACTGTTCACGCAGAGCACATGATGGGGGAGAATCCTCCGCCGGCCGGGGACGTGTCAGGCCGCGCGGCCGGTCGACTCACGCCCTCCCGAAATGGCAACAAAGGACCGTGTTTGGTTTGCTTTGGAATGGCATTTGCACGGGGGGCAACGTTACCTTTCGTCCTCTTTTCGCCATGAGAGGAACCCAACAAAATTGGATGCTAGGTTAGGTGATCGAGCCAGCAAATGCTCTGGGCTCAACTTCTCTCCTTTTTTTTAGAGAGAGTGGGAGAGAGAAATGCTTTGGGCTCAACTGACGAGTATCCTCGTTAATCCGCATAGAATGAACAGGCAAGTTTTGCGAGCATTTGGGCTGTACGGACAGTGCCTAATTCCTAGTGCAGCACTACTACTCATCAAGGAGTCAATGGCAATGGCTGCAGCCAAATCCTACGTAGCTTTGATGGAAAGCCCACGCCGTGGAAAAGTGAACATTAGTTCCAGTTAGAGAGAGTCATATCTCTCGAATATACTCTCTCCAACCGCGACTAATCTTTCAGGACTAAAGGTCCCCATTTTTAGTCCCGGGTCATCCTCTTTAGTCCCAGTTGGTAATACCAACCGAAACTAAAAACCTTTTTTTCTTTTTACCCTGAATTCTTTTCCATATTAATGCTAATTGTTGCTTCACTTATATATGTATATACCTATACGTATACATCCTTAGCCTACACTACTTACATGTATACACTCGTATTATATGCATGTCGTATATATATTTGATGATAATATATGTATAATATTAATTATAACTACTATATATACAATTCGTAGTATATTAAACACATTAAATTAGTATTTATACAATTACTATATATACAATAATTTGTCCTCTTCGTTCTTAAGATCCTCCCGTCGTAGTGTTGCTCGGTTCGGCTATTAAATGTCCATCATAATAAAATTGTCCTTTGTGATTTATCACATCGTCCACCAGAAATCCTTTGAGAGCTTCTTGGATTGCCAAAAGCCTCTCCTTCTCAAGAGTTCTTCTCTGATTTGCATCATCTGTAATTTGGAAATATGTGAATGCTACACCAACAATTAAATATAAGGAGCTAGAAAATGATTAATTATTAATAGGTTTATTTTACGTACAGTTATATCGTCCAATATCACCTTGTCCCTCACGAAATGGTACATGTGCTCACAGATGTAGTATCCATATAAATTATTCCCCTGTTCCTGTCTCAAACACTTTAGTGGAAAAAAATAAGTTATGAAATATTCGTGTTATACAATGTACAAAATGTGCAAACTTCATACATACCGAGAACGTTGTATTGAATGTAAGTTTTTCTTTGAAATCACCACAGTGATGCTTACGGAATCATTTCCATACGCTACGAATTAAAATAATGAATGATATAGTGTTAGGTGAAAAATTAGGAAACAAATTGTTGCATAGAGATAAAGTCCAGAATTATTATAAGTTAAGCATGTCTTGAATGTCTTGGTACTCGTCCTTGGGTTTCCTCAACGAATCAAACACAATAACGTTGCTTTTATCAATCATAATTACAAGGAGAATCCAGTAGAAACTGCGTACATAAATATTTATATTAGAACTAACTAACATTAATTAGGTTAGGAAAGGACAACAAAAATAGACGGCACCCATACTTACTTAAAGTTGTAAGGCAGTAGTATGTATTGCTTGTAATTTTGTTGCTCCAAAAATCTGTATATTTGGTCCAATGTAGGCTTTGGTTCATCCCGTATCTACCCTTGGTTAACAAGCGCTGGGTCCATGAAGCCAACGTTGAAGTACGATTCTCGGCGGCACCTCTAAATTTGCATCATACATAAAATGAAAGACACAGTTAGTGGGATGACACACACACAAACAATAATGATATGAGCCCAAATTAACACACACTTATAGAACCCAGGCGCTGATAAGAGAGGCATCAAGGGCATCTTGATGGTACACTTTATAAATATCCTTGAATTCCAACCATAGCAGTTGCTCACCCTCACCGAAATAATCAATCGGTTTAACAAGAAGAGTGAACATGGTCCTTACCTTGGTCGACTGCTCCATGTACCACTGATGAAATTCATACATCTTAGTTGAGAGCTTTCATACCAATTCAGGCCTGACTAGAGACTTGCCTAACTCAAAGGGCCATTTAGGTGCAGTCTTTTCTGGAGGTGGCAGTTCGGCTTGCCCTAGAACTTCAACAAGTGAGAGAACTATGTCTTCCATAAACTTAATGACCTAGATTTGTTATTCTAAAGGTAAAACTACTATAGCTAGAGCGTCTTTATCTGCTTGCTGATCTTGCTGCCCAAGCTGGGGGACAGTACGATTGGACGATGACTCCTTGTTTTTTCTTCTGATAAGACTTAACTAACGAACGATCGTAGTTCGATAGTAACGTATTCTTGACTTTTTTTTCATGCCAATAAAAACTTTAATTTGGCTGGATCAACTGGCTTAGGCTCCATCTCCTTCGCTTTTCTTTCTGCAACTATTTTTTTCAACCACTCCCTTACATGTGCTTGCGATGCCTGCTCCAATTCCTCAGGAGTCATATCGCCTGCTAGCTTCTTAATAGGTTTAGACTTCTTTGGTTTCTTCATCGGTTCTTTTGCCTTTGGCTGCCTTGGCTTGGAAGGCAGTGGTCGCGACTTCTTGAGAGGTGCTGCAGGTGATTCCTTGCTCGCACCAAACTTTAGTCCCGGCGCTACAAACAATGATCGGGGAGGGGTGTTTGGGTCATCATCGCTCGCACCTCTAGGATTTGTTGGTGCTGGAGATGGTGATCGAGCAGGATGCAACGGTCCCAGTGGTGATGACGGTCCTGGAGGTGCATGTGCTGGAGATGACGGTCTTGAGTTCTTAGGAGATGGTGGCTATGGGGGATCTATGGGAAGAAATGATGCCTCCTGACCGGGGATGATGATGTAACGTTTACGCCATAGAATGATACCGTGAAGTGCATCTCCTAGTGTCCTTTCCCCGTCACCTCCCAGGAGGTCGAGCTCTAGGCCTTCATATTGACTACCACAAATCTGCTCCACCCCAATTGTGGAGTAGCCAGGTGGAATCGTCATACCATGGCTTGCCTGTCCTGGCAGGATTGGTAAAGCACTTCCATACACCACCTATACATATAGGAGAAATAAAGAAGTTATTAAATTTCCGAGGCGTGGATCAATTGAGATAATTGTATGGTATATATGCATACCTTAATTGTGAGGTTGCCAAATGGTCTGTATAGCTCACATGAGGTGCGTTGAGTGATGTCATCCACAGGGTACCGTTGGTTGTTCTGCACAACCACAAGTAAGCTTGGCATGTTCTCATCAGGGACCCCTGTGGAAGCATAGCTACTTCGGCGTTGAGAAGGGCTAACGATGATATTGGGATCCAATAGTGCTCCACATTAGGCCACATTAGGCCATCTTAGTAACTGCCAGAGCCACTCACCAATTAATTTCTTCCTGCATTCTTATGTCTTGTTCATGCACTTCATTTTCTAACATGCGCCGCCACCTCTTCTGCATCCTTTCTTCTCTTCCGACTTCTGTACGTGTCTATGTCCCTACGGAAAGCATACTTCCACGGAACCACATCGAAGCCTCGGCAACATCCTAGGTGTTCAGGATTCCCGATTGCCAAAGTCAGCTCATCATTCTCTCTATCATGCTTGAACTTTCCTACTTTAGAATCTTCAATGTTTTTGATAAGCCTGAGGCCCTTCTCACTATTATTTCATTGAAAACAAGTGTCCCATCCTCAGGGCTAAGGGTGCCTCCATGAGCATAATACCAATTTTTCGATCGATCGGGCCAGTCAATAGTCACTGGTATGATACCTCGATCGATTAGGTCTTGTTCCATCTTTCTCCATCTAGGAATTGCATTCCTGTAACCACCTTGCCCTAGATGATGATGATACTCCTTCTTCTAGGCATTGCCTGAGTTGACATGAACCTTGTCCGTACTATCTTCACTCCTCTTGTATTCCAGAAATGAGCTCCAGTGATCTCTTAGCTTTGGCTAGTCATTAAAATCTGGAGTTCAGCCCTATAGTTAGTATCCAGATTCTTCTTGAAGGTTTAAAATTGGGTCGCCATCTCTTGAGCGTTCAGTCTTTCATAACTTTTTCATTGACGCCGTCAAGAAGTGTGAAGTGTTTCTTGACATCTGCCCACAACATATCTTTCTGTGTCTGTGGGAGCACGTATGGATCATTTTTTTACTAGACTTCCATTCTCGAATGTTGTGGGCACGTTGTCCCTTACAATAGCCCCACATTGACTTTTGGAGCAAGTGCCACATTTTTATAATAGAAGTATGGTGGCACAATAGCCTGTCCAGGCAAAAGACCTGTTCACTAAACATGGCACATTTTGGCAAGCCAAAACTAACCAAAAATTGATGGGTTAAGGTCAGTGAACAAATCTCTGCCTAAATAGGCTATTGGGCCCCCATACTTCTAAAAATATGGCTCCAAAAAGTGTTGGGAAAACTATTTCAAGATTCTTTTATGATATTCAACTAGAGTTTGTGAACTCGAAGTTCTTTTGTTCTACCATTATTTTAGGATTCTTGACTCCGTGAAGTCCACTATGGAGCGTCTGTAGTCTTTAGTGTATCTTTGTTGTCCTGTTCCATAATTCTAGCATTAAGTTGACCGGTGTAATTTTCATGTCACTCTAATTTAATATGCAAACTATCCAAAAAATTGTAGCAATGACCAAATTCTATTTCTTACACCTACAATTTATTTACCTCTATTTTATTGCACTGACTAAATATTAAAAACACATTTACTCTATTTTTTCCATACCTAATATTGATCAAGATATTTATCTAATACGAATCATATATAACAAGCAAGCTATCCATCAAATTCTAGCTCAAAAACATGAATAAATAAAAAATCCTCTCTATTCCCCTCATTCTAAAAAACTCATTTTTCTCTATCTCTAGAGCATAAAATAAAGCATAATAATAATAAATGAATGGAAGATGAAGTAGCTAACCTTTACAACACTTTGGATGAGTGAAATCCCCAACAAATTGAAGAAAAAAAATCAGGCAGCATCTTCCTAAGCTTGCTTGGTTGCCATGGAGAAGGAGCCCGAAGCTCTCGGTCTGAGTGGCTCGAGCTCAGGGAGGAAGAAGCTGATTTTTATAGGCGATGCGTTTAGTCCCGGTTGGTAAGGCCGTCCATTTAGTCCGGGTTGGAATTACCAATTAGTCCCAGTTGGTAAATCTAAGCGAGACTAAATGGATAGCCTTACCACTAGCCGTTACAACCAGGACTAAAGAGGGCTCTTTAGTTTCGGTTGATATTACCAATCGGGACTAAAACTACCATCGTCAGTGGCCGTTTGACCCTGGATTAAAGATCCATTAATCCCATATCCAAAAGGCATCAAAATATACGTTAGATAGAAGATCTATTCTCTACCGGTGCCAGGCTGAGGGCAAACATCGTTTGTTTGCATGGCTACTTATTCAGAGCAGGTTGTTAACAGCCGACGAGCTCTTGGCACGAAGCTGGCCATGTGATCCTATTTGCGCATTATGTCAGCAGGAGGCTGAAACGGCAGCGCACCTGTGCCTGCACTGTCACTATGCAAAGGATGTTTGGGAGAGAATTAGTGAGTGGACAACAAATCTGGTTAATGTGCCTGCTGCAGGAATAGATGTGGGCAAGTGGTGGACCGATGAGCTTCAATCGCTACCGCACAAAACTCGAAGACTGAAAGCTGCGATTACGATGTACACGGCGTGGAATATCTAAGGTGAGGAATCGAAGAATATTTGAAGGGTGGTCTGCAGGTGGCGGTGTTCATTAAGCAGGAAATGGAGCTGCGCAGGCAAGCACGCGGCTCGCCAGGAATAATTTAGTTTTAATGTTATTGCATCCTAGTTGTTTTGATCTCATGAGTTTAATTTTAATTATGTAATAGACACATATATGTATCAGACTATATTTCTTCTTCTTAAATGATACGGCAGTTCTTAAGTGATACGGCAGTGATCAGGTTTAAAAAAAATCCTATCGTAGCTTGCTTGCTTTAACTGTACCCTGCAGCACTCTAGCAGTGTAGCGCAGGCTACACGAGGGGCATGGCTGCTGTCTGGGTTAAGACATGTTGACTCCTCGGGAAACAACAGGCTAGAGGCCTGGGCTGAGCTTGACAGCTTCATCTGGCCAGCCACTGGATCTCTCTCATAATCCAGGGAAAAGACACGTCGAGCAGGAAGTCTGCAACTCAGAGGAAAGGGACCGGGGCGGACAGGTCTTGCCCTTCATGTGACTGGTAGAATATATGCAGTAAAAAGACGCGCGAGCATTTCCTTTGACTCCTACAGCTGAATGGGAAGCTGATGATCATCTGCATATCATGATATAGCACAGGGGAAACTATTCAGTGTACAACAATATTGACCACTGAATTCAATTGTACAATCTGGGAATTCCCATGTAAGTGTATCATTGTACCCTCTTGCATACAGACACAGAGGATCGTTGCTAAGCCCTGCCCTTTGCAGCAAATGGAACGTCCAGTGCTCATATGACTGGCAGAGTAAGCTTACAATGCTCATTGGTTCAGATGGGAACAAAAAGGAAGGAATGATTGCTTGTCCCCCTTTCTTTTGGGGTACAAGGCCTGCCTGCTTGTAGCTTCCTAATACTAGTTAACGAATCATAGTGATTTCAAATTTTCCTTCTTTGACTTTTTCTGGGGGCATGGAACCATCAGCAACCTGCATTCAATTAGGAAAACACTCATCAGGTATACAAAATGCTGTGTGCAGATGAGTATCCACAGTAATATTGTTGTCAATATAAATAAATAAAATAGCACGAACAAGCAGAAATATTACATCTAGATGGTATCTGCTAAAGGTGATTGTGCAGATATCAAACTATTTTCATATATAGCAATGTCCAGTGATCTAATCTTGGGCATGAGAACACTATAAGTGGACAGGGGCTAGAGATATTCCCAAGCTTCACCTTGAAGCCACAGAGACCGGAGTTTGAACACTATGGACCATCTACCTACTGAAGTTTCCATTGTGAACTAAGGTGACACTCTGACAGCAACTCAAACCTCTATGATTTACAGGTAGTTCTGGCAATGGCATAGTGGCTTAGTTTCAGTTCATTGCACTATCCACCCAACAATTTCTTTTACATGAAAGAGCAAGGGGAAAAACCTATACTGCATTACCTTTGCCCTTTTTCTTTTTATTTTTCTTTTTCTTCTTTTTCTTGCTCTGTTGTTCGTCATCTTGATGGGCTTTAACCTTCTGAAATATACAAATGACTATGTCAGATACAACTCGATGAACCTTTGCACACATAAACCGACTGGATATATCCCAGTTAAAATCCAATGGACATTTTAAGTGAATATTCAGGAGATATACCTTATTCTTCCTTTTTCTTTTGATCCCCTTCACCTCTGCTTCATCTTCAGAATCCTGTTGCTTTAGAAGTTAAATGCTGAATCAATTCAGGACTCATTTAAGAAAGCTATAATCAACAAAGGTACCTCAGAGCCATCCTCAAATGATGACACATGACGTACTACTCTTCCTGAAGTTGAAGCCTCACCTGCATCAGCAATATAAAGTCGTTAAGATGCAAGTCCAATACGATTCCAAGGGGATGTAGGTCAACTTTGCTGCTTCGCAGATACATGAGAAGTAATAACTGGGCAATCATCATGAATGACAAAACAGTGAAGGAGGTTTGCCACAAAAATATTATCTTATAAGCAATTCAATATTAAGCAAAATGTTAGCCACAGATTGATGGTAAAACGGCCAAATCAATCTAGTGTCAAGTCTGAATTTTGCCTTTACTGTTTCAAGCATACATTGTTATAAAGTCTCACACAAACTAAAATTACAGTACGTGGCAGTCTCATCCAAGTTTTCTCCATGTGGCAAAATAATTCATTGTATCATAGCAAAATGATTGAACAGTCAGTACGAACAAACACTTCAAAGCATGCAAGAAACTGAAAAATGGATGATAACTGTAGGAAGAGGTTTATTTCATACTCCTATGCCGTACCTAAAAATGCCACATGGTACAGAAGGAAAATGAGTATACTGAACACCTACTAACGTCACATCATATACTTCATAAAGAGATAATTCATGTGATGCATATTTTCCAAAGTGCATATAGAGGAATGGGATATTGGGAGGAGAAGTGTACCCTTGCTAGCTTTCATGGTTTCCTTTGCATTTTTCACAGCCAGTTTTACAAGGTCAGGGTTCAGGGAATCCAAGCCATCGGGTTGCTGAAGTTTTCTCTCAAGGAATTTCGCTAAGGCAGCAGCCTTGTTTGTGGTTAGTGGTCCCCCGGGATGTGCCATCCTATTTGATAAAGCAATACATCATAACGTTATGCACGTTACCAAAAAGAGATACGCAGGAAATATCATATGATTTTCGCAGAGTGATATTATTAAAGTAATTAGACTTATATTGCCAGTATAAAATCTGCCAAAGTCTCTATTTCAAAAGGCAGCACCTTGCAACACTCACTGCCTTGCCCAGCACCTAGGCATTTTTCCATCAGGACTTGGTCTAAGACTAAGTATGAAAGTAGGACAAACATAGATATGGAAAAGGACGAACTATGGTCATGGAACTTATGGTTGCAAGATAATATCAAATTATGTCTAAGTATACCGATGCTTCTCTACTTAACATGGCATTACTTTAGCAGCTTGTGGAAAGTACAACCGCCCAGTCTCGCCAAGGGTACACTTAGGCGCTATGGGAGCTTGACCGCTTGCCTAGCGCCTAGCGCTTTTTGAAACATTAGCCAGAGCTCCACTAAGGCGTAGTGGAACCCTAAGGCGTGACAGTAATGTGAAGAGAGGCAGAGGAAGACCAAAATTGACATGGGAAGAGGCAATAAAAGGAGATTTGAAGGGATGGAATATACCCAAAGATTTAGCCTTGGATAGGAGTGCTTGGAAAACAGCTATTCATGTGCCCGAACCCTGATTTGTGGCTCTTGGGTTTCAACTCTAGCCTACCCCAACTTTCTTGGTACTGAAAGGCTATGTTGTTGTTGTAGCCAGAGCTCCACTATATGTTTTATGAGGTACACATTCAGTTTGCTCTTCTGTTTTTGTTGTTTTGGTGTATATATGTAAAATAGCATTGCATTGAATCTCCTGAGTATGTTCTGATGCGAATGGTTATGTTCAAGGGTCAAGCAGAGTGTATGTACCTATATCAGTATCATGAACAAAAGGGCCTGATTATTGAAACTAATATAAAAAATTACAGCTCCCCAAACTACGAGTACAAAATTACACGGAAGTATTTTAAACACGTAATTTTATATCTGACCTAACCAAGCAGCTAAACTGCGATTGGCGAAACCTTAATCCGCACCTACAGCCTTCACTCTCATTTTGCCACAACAAAATCAAGCTAAATCCAGTTGCCGCCGCAAGCGCGACAGCACGATACGATCGAATCGGGCTATCTGTGGATCTGGACGCAGGTAACAGAGATGGGGGCGACGCGATACCTGGGCTGGGGGCGGGAGGTGGAAGGAGGCGGAGGAAGCGGCGCGAACTTGCTGCCCCGCATCGCCCGCCTCTCCTCATCGGAGAGGTCGCCGCCGCCGGCCGTCGCCATGGCGCCGCCGCACGGGATGGTAAGCTGCAGGCAAGATGACGACTTGAGGAAGAAGGAAGCGCGACCGGCTCGGGTCCGTTGGGCTATTGCGATCTGGTCTGGTCGGACCATGTATGCAGCCGGGCCGGACCACCGTGCGAGCTCGAGGCGTCGAGCGCCCGTGTGGGCGTGTGGCCTCTGTAGCCTGCTTGGCCGCATGTATCTCCATGACATGTGGGCCCGCGATACTGATTGTTTGTAATCGTGCGGCCATGCGCGGACACTGTAACAATTTGGTTAACCCCTTTTTGCTAACCGGCCTTTTTTCACAGCTAGTAGTCTAGTACTCCGTAATTGGCTAGCCGGATTTGTTCAGAGCACACGCGACAAGAATAGACTGGTACCACACCAAAGAGCGTCAAATTCTGAGAAAATTCCTTATTTGTTATCGGATTTACATCGCTTCCTTATTTGCTTGAAAAAATTTGCCTTCCTTATTTACCAATACCTCAAAATTGCCTTCCCCATTCGTCATCAACGTAATTGACTCAAAAAGATGGTTTTACCCTTATAATATAGGGACATATTGCATATGCATGGCATCAACACATCCTTAAGAAACATTGGGCTAATATGGAGGATGCAAAACCAATTGGATACAAATTTTACAATAGATGTGTCCCTATGTCATGAGGGTAAAAATATCTTTTCGTGTCCAACTTAACACCGTTGATGGTATATAGTGAATAAATTTTGCGTCGATGGCAAATAAGGAAGACAAGTTTTTTATGGCAAATAAGGAAGCGACATAAATTCCAATAGCAAATAAGGAATTTTCTCTCAAATTCTCATGACAGAACAGTTTAGACAAAACAAAAGCACGTACAAAGAATATTGCTCAAATCTGTAGCCAGGCTAACGCTTGATTACCAATTTACCGTGATGACTACAGTAGTCTATTTACAAGGTTACCGAAGCTGCAGAGTTCAAACGGTGGCAACCGGCCGACTCGGCTCTGTTTTGTGCTTCCTCACAGTCACACCTCGGTGAAAAGAAACTATAAACATTATAGTACATGCACAGACAACTACACTGATACATGTCTTGGGCAGAAGGCTGATTGAGTTCAAAGCAGCCATAGCACAAAATCCGCTGCTGCTTTGAGGCGCCACTGCTGCCTGCGAAGGGGCTACACGTAGTAGATCATGCCGACCTCGATGAGGCTGATGTGGGGGATGTGCAGCGTCACCGACGGTCCCCTGCAGTTCTTCCGGAGGAACGAGTAGGCGTAGTTGATGGCGAACTTCTTGAGGAAGTTGGAGTTCCTCCTCGCCTTCACGTACGAGTGGCCGATGATGTACGCCACGCCGGCCTCCTTGGCCTCCAGGAGGTCGGACAGCTCGTCCCTCACCCGCGGATCGATCCGCTCCTCCTCGTCGATCTGGAACCGCACCCTCCGCCGGCGGCTGACGCTGCCGACCGACTCCTGCTCGTACATGGACTGCAGGCTCCGGAGCGTCTCCGACTTGCTGCTCCGGGTCAGCTGGGACGCGCCTGCCGCGCCGTCGTCGGAGTCCCTCACCACCAGCCCGGTGCCCGTCGTGTCGGTGGTGTGCACGACCGCCATCCTCCCCTCCGTCGACGACTCGTAGCTCCCCGACGACGCCGACTCCTCGGCCTCCATCTGGATGAACCTGGCGATGCTCATCACCAGGTGGTTCTCGAAGTTCTCGTCGTCCTTCTGCACGTCCTTGTACCCGTACCTGACGATGCACCGGTACATGCGGTACTCCCTGGGACCGATCCGCCCGATGAGGTACCGCTCGTCGACGGGAACGTACGGCACCGGCACGGACTTGACGCAGACGAAGACCAGCACCTGGTGGAACGCCGGCAGGTTGGTGACGAAGTGCGAGAAGATGGCCGGGACACCGGTCACCAGCTCAGTGTAGATGAGGCCGATCCCCGGCACGCGCATGATCCCCAGACTCGGCCCGAGGTTCAGGATCCATTTCATCGACACCTTGTTCTGGAGGTCGAACTGGTACTTCCGCCGCATGCCGTAGTGCCACGCGTACATGATGGACATGAACACGAAGGCTAGCACGATCGGAGCCCAGCCACCCTGGGGAACCTTCATGACTGCTGCAGACAGGTAGGCGCCTTCAATTGCCCCGAAGAACACGAGGAATAGCAAGGAGATCAGGAGATTCTTCTGCCACACGAAGATGATGACCAATGACATCAGACAGGTGGTGACAAACATCACGGTGATGCATGCGAGACCTGAGATCACACAGATGAAGGGAGCAAAGTTTAGTGATGGTTCATCCTGTTCCTGTGTGAGGAATTCATGAAACATATGGTGCCAGAAGATCAATATGTGCATCAAAATATTGAGGGACGATGCTATGCTAGAAAAAACTGTCTAACCACCTCCAAAGTTATGACCACCACTTACAACCTATAGAGAAAATTAGCAGCTTTGGTTTCAAAATAGAAAAAAAAATCATCATTTGGTGTTCAAAAGTTGCCCAAGTACAATACTATCGCCTATCGATAGAGTATCACATTTCTTTGATCTTTGGATTGTTCAACAATGTGATAGCAATCGATGTTCAATAATAGATAGAGGGTGTGCCATGGATTGCAAAGTTGTGAATGCCTAAAATGCAGGTTCTGGATGAAATGAAAAGTATGCACGTGCTGTAAATAGAAGGGCCATATAGTTCCAAAATAAAAGCCATGTGTTTGAAAGGATTCGCCAATTTCTGCAGAACTGAAGTGGTCAAACTTACCGTAAGCATTTCCTATCACTTCTATGTTACGGAAGCCAAGTGCCACAGCTAAACAGAGGACCATCAGAATCCAATTTATCTCAGGTATGTAAATCTGGCCATGAATCCACCTTGATGTATGCACAACCTTCACACGTGGAAAGCATCCCAAAGCAAGGCACTGCTTAACAGTAGAAAAGGTTGCAGATATAATAGCTTGGCTGCCCACAATTGCAGCAAGAGTTGCTATGACAAATACAGGCCAAAACAAAGGATCTGCAAGCATGATGTAATATGACTCAGCACTATTTTTGGGTAACATGTGGAGCAATAAGTCACAAAAGTCATCAGTGTTCTGAAGCTTACCTGGAACAGAAAGATAAAAACTGTTATCTACAGCTGTCAAGTTTTTAGACAGAAATGCAGCCTGTCCCATGTACTGCAGCACAAGACAGGGATATATGACACCAACGAAAGCCAGCTGCAACCAGGACAAGAACTGAATTATGCATAAAATCCTTTTTGAGTTTTGACAAACATATAAACCATTCTTCGTACCCTGATAGATGCAGCAGTGAAGTGGCCAAGATCGGCAAACATAGCTTCGGTACCTGCATGTGTGACATGAACTCATAAGATGACTATTCATTCTAAAAATACGAATAATTTCAGCTAGATAGCAGGTCTGCTTGAATTCACCTGTGATAGCAAGAAGTACGCCGCCAAGAGATATCCAACCATCTCTTCCTGTTGTCTTGAAAAACTTTACAATATAATGTGGAGAAAGAGCAACAAATATTCTAGGATTCCAGCGGATGATGTTATATAGACCAATGCTTCCAATGCTCAAGAGCCAGAGCACAACAATCGGAGCAAACATGAATGCCACCCTATGAGTACCTCGGTGTTGCAGAGCAAAGAGACCAACAAGCACAACACATGTAATGAATAGAATCCATCCTATAAACCAGCAAATTGGTCAGGATGGCGGTATATTCGTCAAGAAAGAAAAGTATTTTCGTATATATAGTTCAAAAGAAAACAAAAGAACAGCATTGCATATAGTTAACAATTAGTATGTTTATTATGCACAAAACCCCTGTACACACAAATTAAGGTTACTATATTTAAGTAGTTCTCTGTCATATGGACATACAAACACTCATTGAAAGATATACCAATACGTGTGAAGACAAGTCACACTCATACCCCATCAGGTTGAAATATGTATTGGACACAGTGCAATTGTAGAGATGTATTTGTTCGAATTGATTTGGTAGTCTTCAAAGCCTTACCAGATCAAACCCAAGCTTCTAAAAGAATTCGAAAAAATCAGATTCGCATTTCAGTTTTTACAAATTTCTGTGCTCCGGTTCTTACTTACCAATTTGCTCAAACAAACACCAAATAGGCACGTGAACAAAATTCTAAGTTATTCAATAGAATTCATATTTCAAGTATCTTCAAAGACCGTTCAACTACTTTACATGTAACTTGAATTATATAATTTTTAAATAACTTGAATTATAATTTACCAAGATAGGTTTTCTGTCATTTCAAAATTCAGAGATGGCAGATTGTTTACCGTTCAAGTAAGTTTGAAAGTTTATACAACTAAAACCTAGATATTTAAACATTAAAATAAAGCAATTTCCAGCATATCATCACATAATAAAAGGTAATATCATTTCAATAGGTTAAAGCACTTTAGATCTATATTGCAAATTACAAGGCTATCATATTACAGATTGAGCTCAGCCCCTCACTCCCTCAGCACATCACCCAAATCAATGAGGTCAATTAAGAAAACATGTTCATGTTGTTGAGTTCCAAACTAACCTATGAAACTTCAGCCAACTGCCCAGTGCTCTATAAGCATGACTAGATAGAACACCTTCTCAAAACAATCACTCTAGATAATTATTAGAATAAATTACTTACAATAATGAATTTCTCAAAAAACAAAAGGCAGTAGATAAAGTTAGAGCAAACACATACCATCTGCTAATTTGCTTATGTCAGGGTCACGTAATCCAGAGATGGCTGAGAAAACTGCATTAGGCACAACATTAGATGTCACAACAGAGAAGCATACATTGCAGAAGCAAACAAAGTAAATAAACTAGGACATGAAAGGCGTACCAGATATAGTTGGTGTGAAGACACCATCACCTATCATCATGCATGCACCAAACAGAACGAAAAGAAGTAAACAGGTCCTCAACTTCCTGTGCTTCTCCAGAAACCTTTTGAATGGAGAAGAAATCACATTGCGATCAGTGCCTGGCTGATAATATGTTGACAGATCTTCATCAGCCGCTTGCTGGTTCGGCAGCAGACTGAATTTTGCATGCCTACAAAGGAGTGAGTACAAAGCAAATGTTCCACCTGTATAACACATTAATTTTGATCAGTAACATGCATATCAAAGAACAAAACTAGCTTGGAATGTAGTATATACATTTCAATCAGAAAATCAGTGAAACAACTGAACAGTTTCAAAAGGCATTAATAACACAATCTATTACAGTTAAGTTGCTTACCCTCCCCGTTATCATCGGCGCTCAAGACAATTATGACGTACTTCAGCAACGGAACAAGTGTCAAGGTCCAAAATATCAGAGAAAATAGCCCAAAGATGGTTGTCTCATCAAGGTAACTGTTCAGTCTCCCAGACAATGTGTTGCTGTAGACGTACAAAGGCGACGTACTCAAGTCTCCATACACCACGCCGAAGCTCTGAAACGCTAGTAGGGAGAGAGTTTTGCAGTAACTTTTCCACTGAACCTGCAAATAACAACCAAAGCATGCAAGCTGTCAGTAGCAACTAGCAGGACTGCAGGGAGTGTTAGCGGTCAGTGTAAGCAGCACCAATTCAGTACCCAAACGGAAAACGATGCAAAATCAGCAGCCCTAATAGTCAAACTTCCAGCGGCACCAGCTGAAACCACTGATGTATTGGGTGATTGTTAATAGCATAATAAACTAACTGAAATTAACGTTTGCTCAAGGGATTAGATTTAAACATTTCCAAATAAAAAAAACAGTACACATGTCCTTTTAATAACGGTAACGATGCGTCAACGCTGTAAAACGGCGATAAATATTGGTTGGATCAGGTCAGTTGTTCACCGTGAGCAGCTAGCATCGAGCAGACGAGCTCCAGCCAAACGTTGACCCAATTCAATCACATGATACGGATGCACCCAGTCATCTAGAAGACTGGAGCTACTTGACCAACCAGCGATCCAACGAATTTGACCCTCACGAGCTACGCGTTACGCGACATCTCAGCATTCGTCGGGAAATTTCTACCTCAGTCCTCCGCTCCATATCGCCGAATCAAAATCGAATAAAAGCGATTTCAAGCTAGTCAGTTCAGACTCTCGGGGGGAAAATCGACCAAAATCGGAACGCGACCGCACCAACTCTTCGCGTCCTGGATCGCGCGACGACCAAAATCGAACGAAAATCCGAGCAAAACCGCAAACGAGTTGAGAGCAGAGGGGTGGGTGGAGCCGTTACCTGCCGCGCGGCGCCGATCTCCTCGTCCATTGGGCTCCCGCCACTGGAAGCGAGCGCGTAGGCAGCTGGACGTAGCAGCGGCGGCAGAAGGGGAAGCTGGAAGAAGCGAGGGCTAAGACGAAACCACTGCTGGTGCTACGCCCATGGGAGCAGGGAGAGCCCGAGGAAACGCCGCCGGCGGGATGAGGCGGAGGAGAGAAGCTTCCCCTCATATAGTTTTTATAGGCCAAGCCGTAGGAATTGTTTTTTTTTGGGGGGGGGGGGGGGGGTTGGCTTTCC
>NC_028451.1:47919469-47922201 GCF_000263155.2 Setaria italica | reverse complement strand
CCGAGAAAGGGAGGAAAGAGGCATTGGGAATTCCGTCCCCGATAAGGAGGTAATTTCCCTCTGTGGGGAAGAGAAGGGCGCGGGGGTGAAGAGCTTGATGCGCCCGTCGCCGTCTAGCAGACGCGTAAGAGCAGCGTGCTGCGGGTTGCGGCGGCGGGCGGGGCGTGGCCCGTTCCGGAAGACGGGTACCTGGTGCGCCCGTGCGTGGGACCCGATTACGGGGCCGCGGGGATCGGTGGGCCCCTTGTGTCAGTGGAAAGAGCGGTCGTGGGCCTCGTGGCCGGCGGGCAGCAGGGACCCTGCACCTGCACCTGCCCCTGCCCAGTCGTGGCCCGGATAATGGGGCCCGCGCTGCATCATGGCGAATTTTGACACGAGCGCCGGGCCATCTCATGTGGCACAGGATGGTACGGAGATTTTTTGTGGCCAACCGTGTGCTTACTGCTTAGAACAATGGAGCAACACGGCTGCACGGCTATTTCCATCTAGATCTAGTCTAGGGATAAATCTACGCAGCCGCGCAGGATTTTGTGTCTTGCTTAACTCTTAAGGTCCTGTTTGTTCTCACACGAACAGGGTCTAACTCAGGTTGCCCGGCCACTGGAGCCAGAAACCTAGGCATAAGAGTAGGAACATGTAATAGTAGAGAGATCTTGCCATTCTTAGGGGGTGTTTGGTTTCCACCTCCTAAAATTTTAGTCACTAAAAACTGACTAAAAGGTGACTAGTTTACCAAACACATTGACTAAAAGGGGACTAAAATCTTTAGGAGGCTCAAAACTTTGTAGTCATCCCAACCCCTCCTAAAATCTCCTAAAACACCATTTTGACGGGCCCTACCCCGCGGCCCCGTACCCTCCCGTCCGCACCACTCCCGTCCGCACCCTCCCGCTGGTGGCAGTTCTCTTCCCCTCCTCCCCCAACCCGCCGCCGCCGCCGCCTCCCTTTGCCGGCGGCGCCCACCTTTGCCGGCCACCCTCCCCCCGGCCGGATCCGCCGCCTCTCGATCCATCTGCGGCGGCGCCCACCTTTGCCGGCCACCCTCCACCCCGCCGGATCCGCTCGCCCCCTCCATCCCTGCGCCCTTCACCGCCGGATCCGCCGCTCCTTCCTCAGCTCGCCGCCGGATCCGCCGCTCCTTCCTCAGCTCGCCGCCGGATCCGCCGCTCCTTCCTCAGCTCGCCGCCGGATCCGCCGCTCCTTCCTCAGCTCGCCCAGCTCGCCGCCGGCTCCTCCGCGTCCAACCCGCCCGCCGGCCCCAACTCGCCTCCAACTCGCCCGCCGCTCCTCCACCCAGAGGCGGATCCAAGGCCCGGCGAGCCGGGGCGCCTGCCCGGGCTCCATGATGAGCGCCTGTGGACCTTCCTCATAGGTCAGCCCGGGCAAAGAAAAGCGACCGCTGGCAGCCCAACTCAAATACTCTTACTTCAGCCCAGCTGCCCAGGCTCCCCAGAAACTCTAGGTCCGCCACTGCCTCCACCCCCAACTCGCCCGCCACTCCTCCGCGCCATGGACAACTACAACTACAGGGACTTCATGTCTCAGGGATCTTCTTCCGGTGCCCGTACCTTCCACACATCCCAGGAAGATGCGGACGAGGATGACTTCGGCCCGTTTGCTTCGCCGCCGGCCTCCTACCTGTCCGCTTCCCGGCGCCACATGGAGCACTTGGACCTCAACTCAGAGGGTGGTGCCTTCCCTAATATTGGGTCGTACCAGGCATTCTTGCAGGGAGCTGCAACTGGTTTGGAGCTGCAGCTCCCTCCTCGGGCCCCTGCAAGGAGGGTGGGAGCAGGCAGTGGCGCAGGGCGTGGTCGCGGGTCCAAGACAGCTGCGGGCGGGGGACGAGGTGGACGCAAAGGTTCACGTGGAGGAAGATCTGGCAGCCGTGGGGGAGCAAGATTAGGAGGAGGTCGCGGTGCATCTTCCTCTGGTGGTCAGGGCTTCGACAATCCACTTGATGTTGATGCTGGTGACGAAGAAGATGACGATGGCACTGAAACTCCCTCCCATGGCACTGAAACTCCCTCCCAGGTAATTGCCTCCACTGTCAATCCACTTGATGTTACAGTGAATGGTTGCATGTTATAGGTTTTGAATGGTGAATGGTTGCATGTTATAGGTTTTGAATGGTGAATGGTTGCTTGTTACTGTCAGTTATGAATGGTTGCATGCTATAGATTTTGAATGGTGAACGGTTGCTTGTTACTGTCAATTATGAATGGTTACATGTTACTGTCAATTGTGAATGGTTCCATGTTATTCATTTTATTTTCTGCTATAATTCTTGTAGATTGACATTGCAATGCTTAGCGTAACATTTTATTTTCTGCTATAGAACCATCATGACAGGGCCGATTGGTCCGAGGAAAACACCCATATTTACTGTGAACTTGCTGTTGAGGAAATAAGGGCAGGAAATTGTTGTAAGGGAGTAATGTCCCGTAGAGGCTATAATAACATGAAGCAAGGATTTCTGTTAAAGGCTGGAGTGAACCTAACTATCAAGCAATTGAAGAACAGATGGACTCAGTGCAAAACTCTGTACACTTTCTGGAAAGAGTTGCAATCTAGTACCGCTTTAGGGCGAAGACCTGATGGTAACGTCATAGCATCAAGAGCATGGTGGGAAAAGAAGTCAAAGGCAAACAAATCATTTTTGTACTCCTCCACGTTCAGAGGTGTACGGTTTTTTTATGTACTGCTCCATTTTTGTACTGTTTTTTATGTAC
>NC_028451.1:47807106-47919369 GCF_000263155.2 Setaria italica | reverse complement strand
GAGTCCATTGATGAAGATGTTCCAGGGCCTTCTAACTGAGTTGCAAGTTAACATGGCTAATGAGCAACAAGCTCTAACTGAAATGGCAAAGCAAAGGGAAGAGGAGTTGGAAAAGAGGCACCAATTGAGGAAGAAAGAGTTGCAAGAGAGGCAACATTTGAGGCATGAAATGAGAAACAAACTGAAGGATGAGGCTAGGGAGGACATAAAAAATTGTTTGACATTGGTAAAAGAAGCCGGAGCAGGACCTACTTCTGAGGAGTTTGTAATAGCTACAACTCTTTTTCAAAATGAGTACTACAGAGAGGTTTTTCACATGGTCGACAATCCAGAAGAGAGATTGATTTGGCTGAGGAATACCTGGCAAGAGTATACTAAAGGCTATCGATGAGTGTTATGAATTTTAGTTAGGATTCATGTTAAGACTCTATGTTAAGACTCTATGTTAAGACTCTATGTTAAGATTCATGTTAAGACTCTGTTAAGATCTATGTTAAGACTCTGTTGGTGTGTTGTGTGGAATGTCATATTATTGCTGGTTGTGTGGAATGTCATGTTATTGCTGGTTGTGTGGAATGTCATGTTATGTCTGTTAGTTGATTCATATGTACTGATTTCTATTAAGATCTAATTTTGTACATATCGACAATGTACTGATTTCTCCTTGTTCTTGTGTGTAGGAAGAAGATGACTCAGAAGATGATTATTGGGACGAAGAGGACGATGACAGAGAGGAATATGATCGAAGAGTACAAGAGTTCATGTTGAGGTGTCGGAAGAAGAGGAGGAAAATCATAATTACGGCTGCTGCTATGTTGGGTATGTACCACTTTGACACTTATATGAACAAAGGAGATTATAGAGTACCAACAGAAAGTGGGTTTGAATGGGTCATGAAGACATTAGGAAATAGAACATCTTGCTTCAATATGTTTAGAATGAGTCAGGAATTGTTTCTGAGGTTGCACAGTTTGCTAGTTGATTCATATGGATTAAAGTCAACTAGGAAGATGTCATCTATAGAGGCTCTAGGCCTGTTTTTATGGATATGTGGTGCACCTCAATCAGTTAGACAAGCAGAGGACCGATTCACAAGATCACTGGAGACTATATGTAGAAAGTTTGATGAAGTACTAGAGAGTGTAAACAAGCTGGCAGTGGACATCATTAAGCCAAAGGACCCTGAGTTTAGGAGCGTGCATTCTAGGTTGCAATCCCCTAGGTTCACACCCTTCTTTGACAACTGCATTGGAGCAATAGATGGTACTCATATTCCAGTTGTAGTGCCAACTAGCTTGGTAGTACAACATACGGGCAGGCATGGATATACGAGTCAGAATGTCATGGCCATATGTGACTTTGATATGAGGTTCACTTTTGTGGTGGCGGGATGGCCTGGGTCAGTTCATGACATGAGGGTGTTCAAAGATGCCATTGAGAAGTTTGGAGACAAATATCCGCATCCACCTGAAGGTAATGACTACTTCTTTTATGCATTGACTTACTATTTTGACAAGTTACTTACTATTTTGACACTTGTCATGTAACATACATAACCAATTTATATTGAATATTTAGGTAAGTTCTACCTTGTTGACTCGGGTTACCCAAACCGATCAGGATATCTTGCACCGTACAAAGGAACCAAGTACCACCTGCCAGAGTTTAGACAAGGGCCAATGCCAAGAGGTAAAAAAGAACTATTTAATTACACCCATTCTTCACTTCGTAACGTCATTGAGCGGTCATTTGGAGTTTTAAAGATGAAGTGGAGGATATTGCTTGACCTACCTAGCTATCCTATGCAAAAGCAAAGCGAAATAATTATTGCGTGCATGGCACTTCATAATTTCATTAGAGAGAGTTTTATAGGGGATGCAGACTTTGATTTGGTTGATCATGATGAGAACTATGTTCCGTTCACCGAAGGAACATCTTCTGATGGTAATGTGTCAAGTATACGTCATGGAGATGAAGATCAAAACATGAACGAATTCCGTGATTGGATTGCCGATGGTTTGTTTAGTAGATCATAGATTTGAACTTTTAATGGTGATTTGTGTATTGCTTTGTGGAATTTTTGTATGGATGAATTTTTGTACAAACATGTGACACAATAATAGTTTTTTTGGCATTTGGTGCGCATGGAGATTTGTTTCTGATGCTGACCAGGGAGTTGAGCGTGTTGCTTGTACTGGATCGTTGCTTGTGCTGGTGCGCATGAATTCCTGGTGCGTTGCTTGTGCTGGATCGGAGGAGCAAAATATGGCGCCAACGCCTGGAGAAAATGGCCCCAGGAAGGTGGGAGGGGTAGCTGGTAGGAGGGCACAATAGTCCTTTTGCTATAGCATTTAATATCTTTAGGCAGTTTTAGTCACTCCAACCAAACAGCTTTTAGTCTATGGACTAAAGAGGGACTAAAACTTTAGTCCAACTTTAATTCATGGACTAAAGAACCAAACATGCCATTAATATTATTCTACTCGAGTGTAGATATAATCATTTTGTTACATTGATATTATCTTATACCATTTTTTTATGAAAATCTAACACCATTTTGATTAGTGTAAGAATGTGTTTGTATAGAAATCACCTTGACAAGTCAGAAATAAAGGGTGTTTCACCAACATAATGACTTTTAGGCGATTCATGGCAATTAATTGTCAGTCAAAATTTCAATTGTACATCCTGCTAAACAAATTTATTAACAATGCGGACTGAAACATTTATCTTGCGTAAAGAGCTATCAGAATATGAGTGGAATTGACATGAATGAATCTAACATCCACAATATGACTTCCTGATGTGGTTCCCATGCGACCTATCTTTTTGTCACGGATCAATTAGAAAGAAAGGTAAACTAGTGTATATACGCATGCATTGATATGATCACTTGAAGCGAAAAAGGAGTTCATGTTTTTCTAAAGAATGAGCATTATTTGGGCCCATCAATGCACTAAACTATTAGCATCATTAGCAACTTTAACTCCAACTTTGTTCATTTACTATGTGTTTGTACGGACCTGTGGTCATGCTAGTGCGTCACCATCAATGATACAACTAAGGGGGTGTTTGGGAGACAGGGGCTAAACTTTAGTCCTATCACATCGGATGTTCGGATGCTAATTAGGAGGACTAAATATGAGCTAATTACAAAACTAATAGCAGAACCCCTAGGCTAAATCACGAGACGAATTTATTGAGCCTAATTAATCCCTCATTAGCGAATGGTTACTGTAGCACCACATTGTCAAATTATGGACTAAATTAGCTTAATAGATTCGTCTCGCGATTTAGCCTAGGGGTTGTGTAATTAGTTTTGTAATTAGTCTAGGTTTAATATTCATAATTAGTGTCCAAACATTCGATGTGACGGGGGCTAAAATTTAGCCCCCTCCTCCCAAACACCCCCTAAGTTAACCCCTGCAGTAGTATATATGATGTTGCCTATCCTAAATTAACTCCATTGTCGCCATCATGTGTTTGGTTTCTAACCGTACATTCTTGAAAACTACTCTGTACTGTGTGAATTATAACGTTACAGCCTCTATTATTATGAAATTATATGACCTAGATAAAAGTACCAAGGGTTCGTTTTGCCTACTTGCAGAAGAATGCCCAATGGCAGTACTTAGTCCCCCACCATGTATGTATCTAGTAATAAAGAAATATGTTTAGTGTGTTTTGACGGTAAATATAATACGAGTACCATAGATTTTTGAAAATAAAGCATTTTCATAGATTAATAGTCACGCGTGACATTGACGAGACACATAGGGCATCAGATTTGATTCCTCATGGATAACAGTTTAATCTAATCTAATTTGAAATTCATGCATATATCTTTCTTAACTTTACACATCCACGGATCCACCCACTGCTAATACCGAGTGCACTCGATGAAGGTTGTGAGGCTAATTCCATTGGGAGTTTCATAGAGGGTTTCATGCACATTAAATACGGTGACACATCAGCATATGTGATGACATGGTATGGTAGTTACGAAGTGAGAGAGGGAAAGAGTTTCATCAGGATGAAACTGTGTATACACTGTTTCCAAGACTATGAAACCTATTGAAACTTGCATTGGGACTATAGAGTTTCATTTCATCTAACCATATCCAATCATATGCCTCACAATTAAATATCATGGGCATTCTATGAAATCGTGAAATGAAACTATGCACTGGAACTCCCTGTTTCATTCATAAGAATACACCTCATAGGATGCATGATGTGCATCCTTAGAAACAGTACAATAAAATCTTGCACCGGGACTGGCGCATCAGTACGCGTAGTAACTAGCTCGCGCTTGCTCTGGTGCGAATTCTGGAACGCCTCTTTTTTCTGGTCCAACTGAACGATCACCTGACCTCACGTGGGTCCCACCGACCGTACAGAATAATCGCAGCCTCACAATGGCTGCTGGGTCAATGACTCGATCGGTGCATTGCTTAATCAGTTAATCAGGTTCACCACCGGTATTTTGTAATCGCATTATGGAGGACACATTATTTAGGATACTTTTGCGACCTGTGATATACTAATGCATTATTGTGAACCCAAGAAGGAAAAAAAAAGAATAAATAGGATCGCTCAGCGGCTCAGGCAGGGACCAAAACCTCAGGGCACGTACGTACGTTTAGGCATGTTCGTCTGACAGCGACCGGCGTCACGGTCACCTTTAATTTCTTTTGTCAAAACGGCGACGAGTGAGCATCAACTAGCTAGAGAGCTGTAATGTTAACTGCTTGGAACGAAAGGACTCGAGCGAGAAAAGAAAAGACGTGCACTCAACGTACGTGCGGTGTGTTTTCCTGCTTAACTACCAACCTGCCAGTATTCTGCAGGTCATCACGGTGCTCAGCAAACGATTATTGGTGACCGAAGGCAACAACAAAAAAAATCACGACTTCACGCGTCTCGCCGGCGACGATGCACGTACGGAAGCAAGACGCGGTGCGGTACCGGGAGATTTTGGCTCGAGACGTCCTTATCCGCGTCTCGGGGTCGAGCGAGGAGACGACGACCCAGGCCGCCGGGCTTTTGGCACGGCGCGCGCGTGCGCTTGTGCCCGCTGACGCGTAGGAAGAATGGACTTGACTTGCTTTTTGACCGTTCTTTCTGCTCTTATCAGAGTCAGGGACTAAACTTTAATCGCACCTCTATTTGATCTCATGAACTAAAGTGGATTAAAGTTCATAAATACTGTTGAACAAAAATTGGATTAAAGTTCATAAATACTGTTGAACAAGAATCCTTTTACCCTTCTTCCCTATCCTTGATACCCCTGCGCCTACATCTCCTAACGCTAAATTTTCTAGCCACCTCTTCCTCCACGCAGGCGGGCGGTGAGCGACGGACTGCTGCACCCCACCCACGCCGTCTCTGCGTGTTCTAAAGGGATGGACGCCCTTGCCCTGCCAAAATCGGCGCCGCCTCCGCTGGGAACCGTGAGTTGTACGCTCCCGAATCGATCTTCCGCCAGCAGGGCAGGCCATCCAGCCGTCCGTCCTCCACCAAAGGATGCCTCCGCTGCCGCCGGGAGGGAGGGTGGTGGGCGGGAGGACGGCAGTGGGAGGGAGGGCGGCGGGTGGCGGGAGGGTGGGACGGCAGTAAATGAGAGGGGTAGGGGTGTCCTGAACACCTTTTAGTCCACTTTAATCCAATTTTGTGGACTAGAGGACTAAAGCTTCTAGTCCTAACTTTACTCCACCTATTTAAATATTTAGGTGTTTAGGATTAAAAAGTGCAAACTTTAATCAAACTTTAGTCCACCGTAGAAACCAAACAACCCCTTGCTCGATCGGTTACTCTTGCATTACCCCGTCGTAGTAGTAGTACAGTGCTAGCAGCACCAAATCACTTGTCCTGAACCCAGTAAAAGAAGCAACATCGTCATCGCAATTTGGAACCACAAGCGGCGTCAGTTGGTGCCGCGAGACCCCCCTGTTTGGGTTGCTCGCCTTTTGGCTGTACTAGCCTCCCCCCGGCCTTTATAATTTCAAAAGTAGACAAAACAAAAGGACACGCCTCCGAACGAGCCAGGAATCTTGGACAAAAAACGAACCCGTGTGAACCCCAGTTGCCACGAGAATCCTGGGCGCCGCGTCGGGCTCGGACCGGCGCTGCCTGGAACTCGCTGGAAGGAGTCCGGCCAGTCGTGTGATGGCATGTGGCGCACGGCGACGCCACTATTCCCACCGTGCGTTTAGGCCACGTTTGGTCGCTGGCCACACTTTGCCACACTTAAGGCAAGTGTGCCGAGAAAAAAATTATGGTAAAAAAATTCGAAGCCACACTTCACCAGGTTAAAGGGAATATTACCATATTTTTTATCTTTATGATATGGAGAGTTCAAAAAATATTACAAAAGTTTACTTGTCTAACCAAATACTTGCCAATTTAATCAAACTTTTAGACGTGATAAAGTGTGGCCTGAAACCAAACATCCTATTCCAGCTCGGGCCATGCCAACTCGTAAGAGTCCCCAACGCCAATACTAATCCTTCCTGCATGGCTGCATCATATTCATATTCCTGTTGCGATACTTGCTACCACAATCCCTGCTGCGCGCGTACGTGCACACGCTCACGCGTTGTGGCGCGACAGCTTGAGATCTGGCACGCGGATCACATGGTGAGCTCTGTACGATCCGTACGTGGTCCGAGGCATGCATGTCAGGCGGTGGTAGGTAGAGGCAAGGTGAGTGAGGATGACGACGATGTTTTGGCCAGCCTTGTCAGCACCTTTCGGTTGTGCAGTGATCGAGTCGCTGGCGCGCAACGATTCCATGTTCCTCTTCCCAACGATGATGACGACATCTTTATCGTCCCGGGCCACACATATTGAACTTGGCACGGCGACGACATTGGCTAGGCCCACGACCACGAGGCCAGAGCATTGGGTCCGAAACGATGGCTACTCGCTTCTCCTTGCCTTCGACTCCCAAGCTCCTCCACTCAGCCGCTCCACTCCTCTCCTTCGATCCGTACGAGTACAAGCGCGTGCGAGCAAACCAACAATCATATACAGCTACTTGTCCGGGCTACAACCAACAAATCAACAGGGTGGCTAATTTGGTCGGTACATGGCACCACATTTGCCTACCTAGCTACTCCCTCCGTCCCAAATTGTAGGTTGTTTTGGTATATTTAGATTCATAACTTTTACTATATATCTAGACATAGTGTATATCTAGATATATAGCAAAATCTATAAACTTGAAAATGCTAAAACGACCTATAATTTGAAACGGAGAGAATCGGATCCACATCATCTTTGGGTTTTCGACGTACGGCTGATCAGCCTCCGCCGTCCTAGCTATAGCAACGGATTCTAAGGATATGCTCGCTTCCCCAACTTCAAACTAGAAAGTTTTGAAGTACCATAGTTGCAAACATATTTTTGTCTTCAAGTATATACATATGTCCATGGGTCGTTAACGCACATACGGCGATTTTAGTACCGCGTTTTCTTCCCCAGTAGAACTACTCAGTTGACCAAGACATCCGAATAAGCTCGACTGAAGTTTGCAAGTGCTCTTCATCACTTCACCTTACCGAATTGGTAGCAGGTAGCCAAAGCTACTGCATAATACTCCCTCCGTTCCAAATTGTAGGTTGTTTTAGTATTTTTAGGTTCATAGATATTATTATACACCTAGATAATTCATAGATATTATTACGCATCTAGATATAGTATATGTCTAGGTGCATAATAATATCTATGAACCTAGAAAAGTTAAAATGACCTGCAATTTGGAACGGAGGGAGTATATTTAATGATTAAAAAAATAGACTACTGCTGGTTCCTTAACTACATTTGCATTTGGAAGGAACTTAAATCTTTGAAAGCACATGCTACACGTAATTCAAATAATTAAGCTTGGCACTGCAAAAATGTGCGAGTTTGCACGTGCTCTCCATCAGTTTCACCAGCATGAAATTGGCTGCGGGTAGCTAGTAGCCAAAGCTATTGCGTGGTTTATTTCCTCGACGATCTAAAAAAGAAAGATGCTACTACTACTGGTTCCTTAATAATAAAAATTCCAAACGAATTTTTTACATCTCTGAAAAAGCATACTAGTACACTACGCGGGGGATCGTTTTATTTATTTATTTTGTTAAAATTAAATTAAGGGCCACGGTCTGGTCCAGATGAAATCATGATGGCGCACGTGCACAAGTTGTTAGCAGCAGTGCTAGCTCGCGATGTTTATCCACACCCAACACGGAAGACGATTTGTGGATGTGAGCAACAGCGAGGCCGCAGCCTTGCAGCTAGCTATAGGCAACTCCGTGACAGCGACAACCAATTCGCCAATTCTTGGCCATGTTTAGTTACTCCCAACTTCCAACTTTGACACTATGCAAAAAGAAGATTCCCCATCACATCAAACTTGCGGTACATGCATGGAGTACTAAATGTAGATGAAATTAAAAACTAATTGCACAGTTTTGTTGTACTTTGCGAGACGAATCTTTTAAGCCTAATTAGTCAATATTTGGACAATAATTCACAAATACAAACGAAACGCTACAGTGTGCTACAGTGCTGTAACAGTAATTTGGCACCTCCCAAATTCCCCAACTAAACACGGCTTCAAAGGGTCCGAGTCCGATCGATCCGGAAATGCATCGTGGCACGAGCTGCGACGTCGACTGATGCTAACACTTTGTCCTAATTCTATCAGGCAAGGATCACGTGAGAGGGCGCCCGAAAGCATGTCTCCGCAAAACGGCAACTGTATTGGTGATCATGTCTTTCGGACTTTCAGTCCTTGGCCTAAGTTGAGAGCGTTTTAAAGTTGAAAAGATTGGTCAATTTATAGCATCGGAATGGATGTGGATGTTGCCGGGATTTAAATTTGGTCCAAGAAGCTGTGGATGGGAATTGATAGTCTACAAATGTATGCGTATGTGAATGATTTCCCTACTTTGGAGTTTGGGCACAGCAGCTACTAAGTACTTGTATTGAAACAATGTTTACTGCCCTCCGTTCCAAATTATAGATCATTTTAATTTTTTTACGTTCATAGATATTATTATACATCTAGATATAGTGTATGTCTAGGTGCATAATAATATATATAAAATTAGAAAAAGCTAAAATGATATACAATTTGGAACGGATGGAGTACTATGCAGGATAGGTTGGAGACAATAAATTCGTGGTTAGCAAGTATATAAATGGATGATCTTTTTTTTACTGTAGTAGTCATGATTACCGGGAAGGAAACGTCAAAAACATCTATGGTACGAAAGAGAGCTTCCACCCGTCAAACATTCACCAAACGAACCTGACTGTAAACACCCTGATGTTGACTCATCACAAGAGTACATACACCAGCACACTTCACATGATACGATCATACTATCATAACAAGCACTGTTTAATATTTACTGATAGTTTCAGTAATTTTAAAATACAAAATTGCGTAGGGACGAATAAGGTAGGAAATATCAATCACGCTTTTAGTGGTCATGCTAACATTCTAGCTGTATAGATATTAAAGAGAAAAAAAATCTACTAGAGTTATGCTATGCAGATGAGATGGAGTTAAAAATATGTAACCGCGACTTATTAACGTGTTTCACCGTGATGTTGAGTCGCTAACACGTAAGATCCACCAACTCACCAACCACCAACTTACCAAGAGCCAGTAATGCGTGGGTCCGTAATATATGAATGAGTGTCAAACTAATGTACGCAATCTGTGTCTACATTTAGCAATGCTTAACCGCCTTACTAAACAGAGAACCACTAAACAGAGAACCACTAAACAGAGAACCACGCACACTGAATCCTCTCCTGCGTTGTCCTCTGCAAGCGAGAAAGGTTAAGTGCTCCCGTACACTCGAGCAACTACAGCTTTACAGTTGTCGTATACATTAGATTAGATTGGACGGACGCTTACAATTTATGAGTATATACGTGTCACTATCAAACATTAAAAAACATATATGTTACCGAATTCGTGTCTATCCGTGATAACTCTTAATCCCTTGCCAAATAGAGAGACAGGATCAGTGGATCCTCTCCCCGTCACCCGCATGCAGGAGGAAGAAGCAAGGGACATTCCAATTATTCGCTGCTCCTGCGAAAAGCCGCGGGGAAAGGGGGGAAAAAGGCGCCGCGGACCCCAGAGAAAACCATCCAGCGTCGCGTCGGGGCGGGCGAACAAGGAAGGAAGGAAGGAAGGGTGGCCACCGCCGCCTGTCCCCCCACCAGGTCTACCAAACGGCAGGGAGGCAAACGCAAGAGGGAGAGCCGGAGAGGGACGGGGAGGGAGGCAGCCGCAAAAAGCCTGTCCAGCTCTCGTAAAATCAATTAAAAAAAATTCTCGCGTGCGACGAAACCTCGAGACGCCGAGGCAGCCAAGGGGGGAAGGACAGAGAGAGACAGAGGAGAGAGAAGAGGGAGCCCCCGTCCGAATCTCGCGATCCCCAATCCGGAGGTCTCCGATTCGCCGATCCGGGCGCGGCCGGGGCAGAGATCCCGCCGATCGGGGAGCTCGGGGGCTCGGATTCGAGCTCCTACTCGCGGGTCTTCCTGAGCTCGCCTCCGCGCCGGGGGGCCGCCGGGGAGGTGGGTGGTAGGTGGGGGTGGGCCCAGCGGGCCGGGGGTGGATGCTGTCCGTGAGGCGGCGGCAGGAGGATGCGGCCGGCCGCGGCGGCGTAGCGCAGCTCCGCGGCGGCATGGACGACGACGCCGAGCTCGAAGAGGGGGAGGCCTGCGGCGACGACACCGCCTTCGTCGACCCCGACGTCGCGCTCTCTTACATTGTGAGTCGCTCTCGCCTCCTCCGGAAATGTCACGGCCTCGTCGCGCAGCTCTCAGCTGCTTCCTGCTATTGCTGCTAAGTACCCGATACATACATGTGCGTACAATTAAGTGCTGCGCTTCGTCAGTCCGATTCTCATAAAAGCAATTGCTTAGCTGGATCGGTAAAGTTTGCTCAAATTGTTCCTTTGGCTGATGGGGCACTACTGGAAGCAAGCAATTGCATTGCTGGGCAGCTCAAAGTTCTGCTTGGTTTGTTGCTTGTTTGATGCTCAGGCTGATAAATTAGTCAAGTAAGTACTTTGATCATGCTGTTTAGAATGGAAATGGAAATACAAGCTATTCTCTTGGTTTGTTAGGTACCACTAGTGATTTAGCGGTCTCTCTGTAAGATTACACGTAACCCTTTTCATTTTGGAAAAAAAACCGAATTTTGCAAGCTCTAGTTTTGTAGAGTGGGGATCCAGATTCCCCTCTCATTTTGTTTTCCATTTCTCCTCCCTTCAACTACAAGGTCAAAGTCATGCAGCTAGTATGGTCCTACTTGGATAAGTTTCTTGAGCTCTTTTTGGTATCGGTGGATCCCATAACGCCTCACAGTCTACAATGGCCCTGTGCGTTACTCTGTCCTTGTTTTGGGTTCAAGACAATAGCTTGTTCATGTTTATATCCAGACTTTTAACAATATATGCTTTATATAGAAAATCTGTTTGTCCAGAAGAAGGGTAAGATAAAGAAAAGACATGATGATACATCTTTGACCAAATTTTGATAACGGCAGTGTGGTTTTTAGTTTACTTGGAAAATGACATGTCCGGTAATGAAAGGATAGTTGTAGTTTTAGTCTTGCCTTATGTAGTTCCCCATCTTTAGAGTGACTAGCAGCTAGAAAGGAAGTCACGAGCAAGACATCAGTTTTGGTTTAAAAGATATATTATCTACATACCAGCAATCAAATTTTGCAGTAACATTTCTTCTTGTGCTATGGTTTGCATTTGTTTCAGGACGAAAAACTTCAAGATGTACTTGGCCATTTCCAGAAGGACTTTGAAGGAGGCGTGTCTGCAGAGAATCTAGGTGAGGAGATTTAACAGTTCTGCATCAGCTTGATTTGGGTTCATTCTAGATAAGCATTAAGCAGAACTCTAATCTTTGACAGGGTCCAAATTTGGTGGATATGGTTCATTTTTACCTACTTACCAGCGCTCTCCTCTTCCTCAAACTAGAAGTCCACCCAAGGCAGCAGCAAATGTTACCTCAAAATCTCCCTTTCACCAGTCTTTTGAGGTGCCTAAGTTTATTTTGGCTGTGATCATCTACTGTTGTAGAACAGTGTTATCATGAACATGCACTCGTTTGGCATTGATGATGCAATGATTTATAATGTAGGGCATGTCTCAAAACCCTTCGGCTGTGTCAGTTCCATCTGTCCCCCAAAATAATGGTTCTGTGGTGCCCTTTCCTGGTGATTCAAGTAAAAAGGAAACACGTCCAATCACAAAGTCTGAAAGGGGTTCTGGGCCTTCTGGCTCTCATGATTCGTATGGGCCATCTAAATCTAGTGACCAAAATAGATTTAAAGTCCGGATAAAGGTTGGTTCTGATAATGTGTTGGCGAGAAATAATGCGGCTATTTACAGTGGTCTGGGCCTTGATATTTCTTCACCTTCATCCATTGAGGATAGCCCCGATGGCTGTGGGAGCCTCTCCCCTGAAGTTAACAATGTGTCACATGAATCTCCACGAACTATTCTTCAGGTAAATTATTAATTGTACCGCACAAGCTCACTATACTTCTATTCCATTATCCATAGTTCAAGGAATTGATGGCAAGTTTCATTTCCCTATACGATCGAACAGATCATGACATGCTTTTCAGTTCCCGGAGGCTTCCTGTTATCCCCTCTGCCAGCCAATATCTTGCAATTGACAAAAAAGGTCGTGGCTTCGTCAAAAAAGTGGGAATCAAATGTGGACATAGAAAATGTACAAGAAGCATATGAAGGCCATGTGGCTAAAAAGGTGAAATCTGATGGTAGGAAAAAGAAACAGGTAGATGCAAAGAATTCAAAGAGCAGAAATGATGTTAGTGCAGTTATGAGAAAGGAGATTGACATAGAAACAGTTGCTGGTCAAAAGATCGTATCTGAAGCTCTCAACATAGCATTGCTGTCTGATTCCAGAGCTATGGAGGCAAAAGGTGAGAATCGACTTGAAGAGGAGCCAACAGAAAACAACTTGGGCGGAAATAAAGATGCTCGATTGAAAGAACGGGCCATCAAGAGTGACTCCTTGACAATCAAAGTGGAACCTCCCAAAGCGGAGGTGACAGAATGCTTAGAGAACAGTAGTTTTGGCAGTTCAGAAATGGAATTTTCAGCATCGAAGGGGGAACCAAAACCCAAGACAGAAAAGGGAGAGACAATTTTAGAAGAGAGGAATACAACAAATGACAAAAACCTAATATTGGATAGGAAGCAAGAAAAGAAAATAAAACCTGAGAGTAAATCTAATGCCTCTAACTTTGAAGGCAACAACGTTATAAATGAAAGAGCTCCAGTTGTTTCGCGGAGCATGGGGAAAGTTCCTTGTAAAGAAACTTTACCTTATGACACAAATGGGGAAAATAACTCCAAGAGTGAGGCCAAAAAAATGCAGAGAGAACAAAAGACCAACGCTTCAACACCTTCTGATTTCCTGGAGGATGAGAAGCACATTCATTCTTCTGCTGCAGTTAAGGAGAGGAAAAATGAAATGCAATCCAAATCTAGCCATACTGGAAAGAAACCCAAGGCAAAATCACATAGAGATGTTAGGGACAATGTGCTTGAAGGATCTTATGCAGGCAAGGAACATGATGTACTGGAGAATGAAAGTGGCTTTGGAGATCCCCGACCGAAGGAAAAGCCTTGGAAAAATGATAGCGAGAGGGATTCTGATGTGCCTGGGGCCTCAAGGAGGGAGACTTCTTCTAGCGTAAAGCATGACAGACATGCAGCTTCTGAGGAGCAGAAGATGAATATACCTCCACCTGCCACTGTATCAACTACCAATGCAGCTCCTCTTCCAGCCCCAGTTGTAATAGAGGAACATTGGGTGTGCTGTGACATTTGCCAGAAATGGCGTCTCCTGCCATACGAGATGAATCCTTCAAGTCTTCCTAAGAAGTGGAAATGTAGCATGCTACAGTGGCTGTAAGTTTAACTCCATTCATACTTTGATATATCATGAAATGTTGTATAATTTTAAAATATTTTCTGCTTGTACTTTGTTTTTTGGGTGCTTGTTTCACTATCCTGTTCCTTGTTTCCTTTATCTAATGAGTGTATAAACTAGATAGAATTTGGCCTGTGTCACCTTACCTGCCTGGTGTTGGTTGGTTTGATGTGTTTAAACCACTGAAGTTGTATTACATAGGAGTTTTGTTTTGGTTCAACCTGAACACAGCATACTCCTTCTGATAAAGTTTTTTCTTTGAATTTGCTAGATCTCACTTAATTATTGTTGTTCCGAATTTCATCGTCCTATATCCAATGACTCCCTTTGCTATGTTCAATTTTGATATTTATATCAATTGTGCTGAACTGCATGGATTACAAGTCTAGATATACTGTTTTTCATTTTTTCCAATTTTGACAAGTTTAGAGATACTGAATAGTTTAAGTGTGAAGATGACCACATGGCACTAAAGACCAAAACAACCTCCACTTTCTTGTGCATCTGGATAGAGTATCTTATGCGCATATACCAAGGAGGTATATGATGTAATGGAAACCTTAAGGAATTGGACCATGCTCACCCCCTATAAAATGATGCATTTCAACTCCTCTACATCTTTCGCGCAATTAAAGGCCTGAGTCACTGCCTAGATTTGAGTCTTTTGTACTCGATTTGGCTGTTTGTTTTTTCTTATTTACAATGCCACCTTCCTACTTTGGAGTTTTTTAAATATTTTTTTACCAAAGGCCTTTGTAGATAGTTGAGAAAATTGAACAGCTACACATTGTATATTGAAGGTGTGGGGGCATATATCACACTTAACACCTCTTGGTGGTATGTTTAGCTTAATTTCCTGCTGTATCTTGTGTTGGTATCTGTGATATCTTGGGATTTATCTAAGGTGGTATGCTGCGATGTTAGGGCAATAAAATATTTATCAATGTTCATCTTAATGAACACTGATGATTCCTTGCTGAAATTCTAAGCAACAAACTATTTCTTCGTCTTAATGGACATTGATGATTCCTTGCTGAAATTCTATTACCTGGAACTTTACAGGCCTGGGATGAATAGGTGTGAGATCAGTGAAGAAGAGACTACGAATGCTCTAAATGCATTATATGTCATTCCAGCCCCCGCAAATGGTATTCCTTCAGTTGGTCATCCTCATGTTGCTTCGGCAGGACTAGTAACATCCAGCACTTCCCATTTAAATGGACCGGTTGAGCAGAGTAGGAAAAGGAAGAATACTCTGAATGATGGTAATTTTGTGACTGAGGGTTCTCACCAAGCACAGGCTTCAGGTCATCTAATGAGCAACCAACATGCTCCTAGTAAAAGTAAAAGTTATGCTGATGGTAGCCAGTATTCGATTGAGAGAGATTCTGTAAGCAAATTGGTTGACCCAACTATTGAAAAGAAGAAGTCCAAGAGCAAGCATCGCAGTAGCTATTCTGATGGAGGTTTTATGCTCTTTGTTCCTTACTGTTTTAGTTTCACCTCATATGATATTCCTGCCTCTTTTTATACATGTTGTATCTATGCCTCTTTGCTGACATTTTTTCTTGATCAAATGTAGGAGATCTTATTGAAAGATCTAAGAAACATTCAAAAGTAAAGAGCAAGAGAGACATGGATCATGATGAGTACAAAGCTTCTAAGAAAATTAGGAAAGAAGAGCGACATCGTTTTGACAGAGATAGGAACCCTGATTTAGCTAGTGGAGATATTCCTGATGAGGCCAAGGCTTTGCCTACAAAAACAGCAACCTCAAAGGGTTCAGGTGAAAGGAGTGATGTTTCTTCATCAAAGCAAAAAAATGTTTCACGGCATAATCGTTTGGAAAATTCCAAGAAAGCTAGACAAGAGGATGTAGTTGTTCCTGAAGATGAGAACAAGGAATATTTTCACCAGTCAGATGTACAAAGATCAGATTTGTCTAGTAAGAAGAGGATAGTAAAGGAATGGGAGGAGAGTCAATACAATTCAGTAGCTCATGTAAGCAAAGGAGCTACAGTGAACCACAACTCTGTTACAAAGGAAACCTATAAGGATCAGAACTTGAAGGAAGCAAAGTTAAAGTCATTGAAGTCTGAAGAACTGTTTTATGCAGACTCCAAACCAGGCAAAATTCAACATGCTGATCAGATTTTGTCTTATGATGGGAGCCATATGAACAGTGAGTTAGTTGAGGATAACACTCTCTTTAGTGGTAAAAGAGGTCCGCCTGAACTAGAAAATAACCTTTGTGATCAAGCTTTGGACTTGGATGAACCTGCTAGTGATGTGGCCTATATTCAGACTGCAGCTGTAACTTCAAGTTCTTCGAAGGCTTCAGTCTCACAAAAAAAGAAGCATAACACTCAAGCTACAAGGACTTCCCCAATTGAGTCTCTTTCATCATCACCACAGAGAAACTCTAACATTGATAAGGTCTCTCATAGTAGAATTTCAGGTAAGGATGGATCTCTGAATGCTAACTCAAGCACCATTCCGAGCATGGTAAAACAACTAAATACTGAAGTTGGCGTTGCAGGCAATGATCAACGGTCTAGTGAACCTGTTTTGGTTGGTTCTTCTCGAAGAAAATCTGATAAAGACAATGGACAGGTTCAGTTAACGCAAGGTCATGCCTCCGATGGTATTCATTTTGAAAAGGGTTCGAATGATGATCTGCAGCATGAATCAGGGAGAAAGGATTCCAATCTGAAGGGCTCCCATATACCTAGAGGTTCTAACCATTTGCATTCTGTTGAGAAAAATAACCATCATGCAGATGGCTCTCCAATGCAACCAGGAAAGCATACTGTTGACCCAAAGACATCAGTATTGGATGCTAAAGGTGATTCGAGCATGCATGAAAATAAGAAAAGCGCAAATTCCCTTCAAGACAGAAATGGATCAACTCATGGCCCACCAGATGGAAATCCTCTGCCAGGTTTGCCATCTGGAAAAGAGAAATCATATCTCAAGAGCAACAAGCAAGATTCACAGAAGCCTAAACCCCAGATGGTCTGCTCACCTCCGAAAGAAAGCAAATTGGATTCCCACTCCACTCCATCAAAACCTAATGGGTCAAAATTAACTCCACAGATAAGACAGTACAATTCTGAAAATGGAGGGCGACATGGCACTGCAAAACAAGTAATTCCTAGTCCTGCTCATGCTGCTAGTCCAGCTAGGAAGGACAATACTTCGACTGCATATGCTCTCAAAGAAGCCCGAGACTTAAAGCACAAGGCTAATCGTTTGAAGGTCGTTCTCTTTAGTTTTGATCTTACGATGTGATATCATGCCTGTATGATTAGTCTACTAGTATGTTGGCTTTTATCTTGTAGGGTTCTCACCAATTTTCTCTGCAGGAAGAAGGAAAAGAGCTTGAAAGTACAAGACTCTACTTTGAGGCTGCCTTAAAATTTTTGCATGTTGCGTCACTTTTGGAACCTCCTAGTTGTGATGGTTCAAAACAAGGAGATGCAGCCCAGAGCATGTATTCAGATACTGCAAAACTTTGCAAGTAAGCTACACTAACATATGTGATATATTTTTCCTACCACCTACCAGCAATTTCATTTCCATGAAAGAAAGGAAGCAGGATCATTAGATCAGAACAACTACTTTCCTTGTGACCTCATGTACATGTAAATGCTTGTTCAGCATGACTTGTTGATGACGTTTTTCTGTGAGACATGGTGCACCCTCCTCTTACATCCGGACTTTTGATATGTAACCCCATTTTGGATTATGTTTATATTATCCTTTTAAGTACACCACATGACAAACCAGGTTGCGTTGTGAATAAGTGATTGGGAGTGTATCTCCCCAGGTTATAAATTGGATTGTTGGACCTTGAAGTGCTTCTTCTGCATAGCCTGACTTGCATGGGTAGTAACACTTGATTAACCAAATGTATTCAAAGTAAAGTTAATTAGCTTGACGGTATTCACTGTGTAGTTGACATAATAGTTACATATAGATGCTTCAGTTGATGCCTTGGTGCCAAACGTTGTTCAGTTGGACCTAGGCCAAATTGCTGGAATCATCGTTGCCTGTCCTAAAAAAGTATTAGTTGATACTTTTATCAATTTATAATCTATGCTTTTGGTTCATCTTAATATTGTTCAAATTTGGTTGCAATATGAAGTGTCTGTTTGATTTTCCAGCTTTGTTGGTCATGCATATGAAAAATGCAAGAAGATGGCTGCTGCTGCTTTAGCATACAAGTGTGTTGAAGTTGCTTATCTTAAGGCTGCATACTACAAATACCCAACTGCAAGCAAGGATAGACAAGTGTTACAGGCAGTTGTACAGACCGCACCAGGTACTTGATGTCTAAATGAGGAGTTTTATACTTATGTTTATCGTATGATTTCCAATACTTTAAATGTTCCTTATAAACATGACGATTTTCTAGTAAGGTGCTTTGAACCCATTATCTTATTCATACATAAAAGAACATAATATCATCAGCTCATTTTAAGTTAATTAAGCATGGTAAAAAGCATGGAATTGTGGATACAATATGCAATTGCTGTGGCTATGCAGGGACTACATCTTTTGCAATGAATAATTGACTATCCTGCATCTTACTACATAAAAGAATGCAGAGTCTTTGTCAGAACGTTCTACTTATGGATGCATTGTCTGAGTTGGCATGACATCCTCAAAACACATATTCGAAACATATGTATTGTATTAGAATTGGATCGTGTTTCTGATTATTTTTATTCTGTATGATTTTCAAAAAGTACTATTAGCGCTGTGTATTCAGTTATTATGATCTCAGTTCAGTAAAAAACAGAGATGAACTTAATGTGCCGCTTTCTACTCGTATGTCATGTCTGATGTTATGCACATTGCTGCTGGTGTTTCATAAAACTGCATCTCTACCTGGTGCTGACACTCTATGGATCTTCCTTTCTCTCTCTTTTTTACTTACTCTTGATCACAACTTTTGTAGGTGAATCACCATCATCTTCAGCCTCGGACATTGATAATTTAAATAACAATGCATTATCCAAGGGCTCTTCAAGCAAGGATGCTAATTCACCACAAGTGGCTGGGAATCATTTGTTGCTGGCCGCTCGTAATCAACCACACTTGATGCGGTTACTAGCTTATGTAAGTTGTTAGATATCCTGATAGTCAGTCCAAACAGTTTTCTCACAACATGCCTTAATTTTCATTGTCTCTAAGATAGTTTGCAATCTGTAGACTATGCAATAAGATAAAAATGTTTTGTTAGTATTGTATTCCTAGTCAGCTATTATATTTTGTGTTCTAAGTCTTCTCAGAGGTCGAAAACTCAATAGGATAGCGCTAACTGCTGTTGGACTGCAGGGGTCCTCAATTTAGTGCTGCATGTTACTACCATGTTTCATTAGATGGAATGAATCATCAATCCATTTTGTTGAATGCATGGTGATTTTGTTGCTTTGGATTTTTCCCCTGCTGGAATTAGGTCACTCAGTGATGTTCTATGCAATTTCGTAGCTAACTGAAATAGATGGCCTTGAAGCTTTGTTGTTTTCTCTGTCTGTCAGGAAGTAAAACCATTGGTTAGAATTTTTAGTGGTGATTATTTGTGGGACATTATATGTTGCAGCATAAAAGTGGTCTTGGCAGTTGTAACCTTGTGATTGTTAGGATGGTGAAGTTGGGTTGTGAAGCAAATTCCCTAGAGTTTCTCTCATTCTATCATGGCAACCTGCAAGTTTGCCAGAAGTTAATGAATTAGGAAACCCTATAGGTTTTGGCAATATTGAGCAACTGGTTCTGCTTCTAGGTGAATATCCAGTTCAATTGTGTCTCGGAGAGTACTAGTGGCTTGTTTATCTGGAGGGATAGCCTTGTTCTAGTATGGTTTTGTTTGTCATCTCATGGGGTTCATTTGAATGACATGACCTTATACTTTTTACCCAGTTGGCATTATGACCATATGGAATGATACGGGAATGGGTCAATTCATACCATTCCTCAATTTGAATAGGAAGGTTAGGCATAGATTTATGATATCTCAGGACTCACCAATTCCTCAGAACAACACCTCATACATTAATGTTATGCCACTTTCAATCATTAAACTCTTCAATTCTATATAGGATCTAATGTTGCTTTGGTTTTTTAGACGAATGATGTCAATGGTGCCTTTGAGGCAACTCGGAAGTCACAATTGGCAATTTCTTCTGCTGCTGGCAATCATGAAAATGGAGCAGATGGTCTTTCTTCAGTAAGAACAGTTCTGGATTTCAACTTCCGAAGTGTGAATGATCTATTAAGGCTTGTGCGGATTTCAATGGAGTCCATCAGTTGCTGACATGTTCCGTATCCGAGGAAATGCCATCAGTTGAACAGTTCCTGTGGATGTGCAAATCCAATTTCTAACTTTGTCCTTGCCGAGGTAGCATGAAGCTGAATGGTTCGACAGTGCAAAAAGCATAGGTCTTCTCATTTGCGCGTGCTGGTCAATTTGTACAGAAACTGCTCTTGGAATTCTTCTTCCTTTATTATTTTTGATGGTACCCAATTAGTATACATAGTTGCACATCCACTTGGATGATTTGGATTAGATAAGGGATGCAACTGAAGATGAGCTCCGCACGGCTCAACACTTCTAATAGTTTTGAGGTAGAAGGAGGCGCTTCACTGCCAGCAGTTGATAAGCTACTATCAACTACATTGTTATTTGGAAAGTGGCTCGCTCCTGAGCGTTCTCTTCCTACATGATGTAAATTATGTGGTTCTCCATCAAGGCTGGCTTATGGCTGAAGAGTCAGTATCATAGTTTCCTTGAGCAGTACAAGATGGTGTGTAGCCACTTGACAATTTTGATGGTAACTCTCAGTTAAACATAAATGAAAGTTTAGTGCCTTTTTTTAAAGTGATACTCTTTGATGTTGCTATCTTTATTCTTGAGCAGGGAGAGGACAACAAAACCAACTAATTGTGCTAACCAACAAATCAGCTAGCAGTTTTTTTTTTCTTTTCACCCTTGCGATGATGCCACGTCTTCTGGATAAAGTTCATGCAGGTACCTTTACTAATATTGTGTTCATTAATTGGATTGTACATTTCTGTGGTTGCCTGTTCCCGGAAGTAGTGTCAAATGAAATCGAGTTCTAGAACATTGAATAGATCTGCTATGGTGCAAAAATGAAGGTGACCAACAATGTCATGCTTCTCCATTCTGTATAGCTTGAAAGTGGTATTAATATAGTGATTTTCACTTGATATCTTGTTTTAATGTTTCATGCAACTGTTTAACTTAATTTTTTATTCCTTTTCATTGTCTGCCAGGACCTTTAAGTTTTGAATTTATGATTACCTTCTCTTGAGTCTACACCTTAATTTTAAACACTTGTATCTTTTCCTTGTATTATTGTGTAATCTTATGCCTATTCAAGCTGAAACTTTCTGCATTTGCTTACTTGGAAATATTTTGGTCCCGTAGTCATCTAACTGTATTAAGCTAGTATTCTCTCATGCTCAAACTAGATGCCATTTTTGCAGAGATTGTTTTAGTTCGCAAGTACTATACATTTTGTTTTTATGAGGCATCTTATTCCTCGCAATGCCCATATCAAGCTCAGGGGTGAACCATGTCAGTATGACAGAACTACTAACAGCATTATTTTTCTACGTGCATGGATTTAAACAGACATCTGCTTTGTACTGTAGGGATATGACGTTGAATAGTAGTGTGCTTAACATTGCTATGGGCTCCATATGAGTTCATGTTGCATTAGTCAGCTTTTCTAGTATTTTTTTAAACGTGATGAAAATAAAGGTCCATTATTGTTCAGTTTTGTTCGGAGCATATTATTTGTCATTTTTTTTGGAGCAAAGGGTAAAAAGAGTCCCAACTATTTTGTGGTTCTAGAACTTAATACTGATGTGGTGATTGTGTCTTTTCTTCTGCAGGTTTCAAATAAGAAATCACTTGGACCATCAGCCATGTATGGATGTTGTACAAAGAGTTCTAATGTACAATAGGCTAACCCTTTTTCATGACAACCAATACCACGACTGTCACCAGCACATGTACATGTATATATTATACACTAAAGATGGAAACATTTGTTAAGATGAGCTGGTGCATGTATGACGCCTTCGATTCTGCCAAGCTTTTAGTTGTTCACTATTCTTCAAATTTTGTAACATTTAGTTGTTTCTGATAGATAGTGTCTTGTCTAGTACCGAGAACTTGTTGCAGAATGCAAGATAAGTTCCGTGTTCTGTACAAACTTGTAGCATAATTTAGAGTTTCAGTTCATGGAGTACAGTGATGCTAATTGCTCGCCGAATTTTAACTATGTGACCCGTGCCGATGCTAATCGAGCCCAGAGCATCATTCTGCTGCAATTTATCAAATTGGGCTTCCACCTTTGTATCCACTATCCAGCAGTGCTACTGAGTCTTATTACAATCTGGAGTCACCAAATTAAAAGATTGTCGATATTTTAATTCCTTTTTCTTTGCAACGACATATATGGTGGCTGTTTCGAACATTGTTTTAGTAAAAATAATCCATGGATTTCTTTGACGGGCAAAATCTGCTCAACAGCGTATTCGGCTGGCTGCTTTGCAGCTGAGCAGCCGAACAGCTACTCCAAATATCGTAGGAGGCTCTGCCTGCTGCTGCACCAGCAGTCGAGCAGCAGCAGGCCGAACACGCATTTTCCAAGTAGCTCAACTGACTGATTAAGACATTAAACAAGGCATTCCATCTCGACCTGCAAACAGTTCTTCAAAAATTTCATCTCCCAGCCTAGCCCCTCCGCCACTCTGTATATCTCCTCCGTCCGCGGGTGCGATGTGTCGTCCGACGAGAACTTGTGCAGGTGCAGCGAGTCGCCGACGCCGCCGGCGTCCACCCAGCTGAACCCGACCTCTTTCTTCACGCCCCTCTCCCGCATCTGCCGCCGCACCGTCGCCACGGCGCCCCAGTCGCCCTTCTCGGCGTAGATGTTGGACAGCAGCACGTACGCGCCGGATTCCGTGGGCTCCGTCTCAGTCAGCACGCCGGCGATCCTCTCGCCGATATCCGTGTTGCCGTGGATCCTGCAGGCCCCCAGCAGGCTCTGCAGAGCCGAGATGCTCGGCCCGGAAGGCATCTGCAGCATGAGCTCCTCGGCTTCCTCCAGCCTCCCCGCCCGGCCTAGCATGTCGACGACGCACGCGTAGTGCTCCGGCCACAGGCCTGCGCCGTGCTTGGCGGCCATCGAGTTGAAGATCTCCCGTCCCAAGCTGACAAACCCGCTGTACCGGCAGGCGGTGAGGACAGAGAGCAGGACCACTCCGTCCGGAGCGATGCCAGAGCGTACCATGTCGTTGAAGAGGCTGATGACAGCGTCGGAGTTCCCGTGCTTTGAGTTCGCCGAGATGATCGCCGTCCAGGCAATGAGGCTTCGGTGGATGGTCTCACTGAACGCCTTCCAGGACTCCTCCAAGCTGCCTCGCTTCGCGTACAAGTCGATGAGAGTACCGGAGACGTACTCGCTGGTGCCAAGTCCCAGCTTCAGCGTCTGGCAGTGATACATCTGACCGTAAGCCATGGGCACCGTCTCGACAGAGGTCACTGCACTGAGGACGCTGGCGAACGTGGTTTCGTTGGGCTTCATGCTCTTCACCATTGACGAGAAGACCTCAAGAGCGTCCTCACACTTCTCGTTCTGGGCATAACCAGAGATCAGAGCGTTCCAAGCGATGATCTCCGGGTGAGGCGTAAGATTGAAGACCATCCTCGCATCATCCATGCACTGCAGCTTGGCGTACATGGTGATGAGGCTGTTTGCTGCTGCAGCCTTATTAGACACGCCGGTCTTGAGGCACACCGCGTGGATCATCTGCCCTTCCCTGGCGGGGCAGTCTCCTGGCATCGCCGACAGCATGGCCACGAAGGTGACCTCATTCGGTGCCACCCTGTCTCGCCTCATGCCGTTGAACAATGCAACGGCGTCATCTCCGTCCATGGAGATCATCGTAGTCCATGAGATGACATCGCGCTCGCCCATTAACTCGAAGAGCTTCCGGGCGCAGCCGGGAGAGCCGCACTTGTAGTACATCGCGACGAGCACATTGCCGATGGAGACGTGCCCCTCCACGCCCAGCTTCATCGCAAAGCCGTGGATTTGCCGGCCAAGCTCGAGCTCCCCCTCGCTGCCGCAAGCCGGGATGACGCTGCAGACTGATATCCGGTCAGGCCGCGCACCGCCGTCCTTCAGCATCCGAAGGAATACCCGGATCACCTCATCCGGGCAGTCGCCGTCTTGAGTGAGTCCGCAGACCATCGCGTTCCAGGAGACGAGGTCCCTCGCCGGCATCTGGTCGAACATCTTCCGTGCCGCGTCGAGCGACCCACCCCGGGAGTACGCCGTGACAAGCGCATTGCAAACGAACACGTCGGCGGCCTGCCCGGCGCGCGACGCCAGCGCGTGCAGCTGCCGCACGAAGCCGAGCTCCCCCCGGCTGGCGGAGAGGGAGAGCGCGACGGTGAACGTGACGGCGTCGGGCCGCACGTCCCCGGAGCGGAGCATCCGCGCGGCGAACGCGAGCGCATCCTCGGGGTCGGGGATCGCGGAGAGGATGGTATTGTAGGAGCTCGCATCCCGCTCGAGCGCGGTGGCGAACACCCTGGAGGCCGCAGGGAAGGAGCCCGCCTTGGCGTAGCGCGCGGCGAGGGAGTTGGTGACGGGCGCGAAGGCGTGGAGGCCTGAGGCGACCGCGAGGCCGTGGAGCGCGGGCAGGGTGTTCGGGTCGGAGCGCGCGACGACGGCGGAGAACGCGGTGGGGGAGACGGGGAGGCCGGCCAGCAGGCGGCCGCGTAGGGCGGCGAGGGGCGTGGCGGAGCTGGCGGTTGGCCAGCGGGGAGTTTCGGCGAATGGGTGGCAGGCGGCAGCGGTGGAGAGCGCGTGTGATTTGGGCGTCGCGCGTGCGGGGCAAGGCAGCCGCCGCAGTGGCATCGAGACGAGTCGCCCAATCGCTGGCTGGACACCCCCGACTCAAAACGACACGGAGCCCTCTACTAATTCCACGGGCCGCTTCCGCCTCCTGCCTGCCGCTCTGCCACAAATCTCTCCGCGACCTGGTTCATGGCGTGCGGGCTGCTGCTGCAGCCTGCAGGGGCCGCCACCGCAGCCGTCTTGTGGCCGTGCCTCCTCCTCCCGGCTACTCGTCGGAGCTTCCCCAACAAGGTACTAAGCAGACCTGTTACCTTTCTGAACTGTTTTGTGGGGTAGGCAATTCGTCGAGCAGGTTTTAGGTGGTGAAGGGCAGGAGCCTGATGCGGATTTTGATTCGGTTCTTCAATTTGAGTGGAATGGCGTTGTCTGCGGGATTAACTTACTTGATTGGCTTGTTAAGTCAGTAAGTTTAGGCCATAATTCCTTGCCTACTGGGGCTCAAATGATTTGGTTTAATCTGTATAGTTCAGCATGTGCGTGCAATTTTGTTTCGTTGGACTATCCACAGATTTTTTTTTCTCGAACTATGCAGGAGAGTTGCGTATCGTTTCATTAAGATAGAAGAAAAAGTACGCGAGTCTGGAAAGATCCTACCTACCTAAGTACAAGAAAACTCACACCCACCCCACACCACCACCACTACACTAGGGGTGTTTGGCAACACCCTGTTAAAGTTTAACACCTGTCACATCGGATGTTTAGATGCTAATTAGGAGTATTAAACATAGGCTAATTACAAAACTAATTGCACAGATGGAGTATAATTCGCGAGACGAATCTATTAAGCCTAATTAGTCCATGATTTGACAGTGTGGTGCTACAGTAACCATTTGCTAATGATGAATTAATTAGGCTTAATAGATTCGTCTCGCGAATTAGGACAGGGTTCTGCAATTAGTTTTATAATTAGCTCATGTTTAGTCCTCCTAATTAGCATCCGAACATCCGATGTGACACTGTTAAAGTTTAGCACCTCGTATCCAAACACCCCCTAAAGCAGCGCCACTGCTAGCAGGAGGCGACCAGAGACGTGCAGAGCCTAAGCTCCCAGGGACAGTGACCTGGACACAAACTCCTGGAGTTTGGTTGCCCCTGCCATGCACCAGAGGCTACCCTCTGTGTTCACCGCCCTAATATTTTCAAAAACACAATCATTACGGTGTTTCCAGATTTCCCAGGCGACCAGAATTATCAATGAGTTGAGGCCTTTGCACGCATCCTTAGGAACTGCCAATGCTGTTTTCCTCCACCATCCGAAGAAGCGTGTCCCAGGAGATTCAGGCGCCAAATGAAGAAGCTTATCCATGGTTTCTCATCTTGCAAAAAGGATGATTGATACAGTTGAGCATTGCTGACATTTTAGGATGATCGGTTGGAACTTAAGAAGTTGGGACACCTAAATTACTCGAATGCTATTTGCAGGTTGAGGTTGTGACTAGTATTCTAGTCCCTATATGCCAATTGCAAATTTACAATGCTATAAATCATGTCCTAATTTTGAACAGTCCTTTCGGATTCTGTGTTCTTAGTACTGTTCTGCAGACTGCATATGGCACTCCTAACAAGTAGCACCTTATCAGCATCTCTTGCAACAGAAATTACGCTAAATCATGTTGCTGTTAACTTCAAAAGCTGCAGTGTTGTTCTTCCCTATATCTGAATGCTCAACTTCTGCTCTGAACTTCTAAGTCTTGTGATTACAGGTGCAACTAAATCAAGTCCATTGTATGAATCAGTTACGCTGGAAGCAATTTTTGAGTGGTAAGCCACTTTACTCTTCAGTCATCACAATTTGTGGAACATCAGTTTCTGGGTTGTTCTAATTCAACCTTCACGTCCTTCCATCTCTTAAAATAAACTTGTGTGCAGCTGCCAAGTCACAGAGATCAAGGAGCCTTGTTGGTTGCTCAAGTTCAGACTCATCTGCAGAAGTAGCTGCGTTGAGCAGACCTGCAGATTTCTCCACTGCTCAGAGTGATCAATCCATGACACGTTGTGTGGATTTGGTCCCAGGTGCGCTTATCATTATTTCTGGCTACTGGATTGGCCCCGACGTGGATGATGGTTGCGGTAGTGTTGAGGCCATGCTCCAAAGAATCGTATGATATTTGCTCTTGTGGTTAACTAGGGAAATGTTTCCTGGCATCTGAAGATAACCTGTGTTAAAGCATCAACTGGACCGTATATGGCTATAGTTTGCTTCAAGAGCTGTATTTTTCCTTGGGGGTTATAAGTTGTTTTGTTTTGCTATTGCATCGCTGTTTACAGTGCACCCAAAGCAAAAAATCCTAAAAATCCTCACTAGTTTAGAAAAAAAGGGACCTGCATCGGTTATTTTGGTTGGCTCAAATTGGAAGAGTGTAGATCAATCAGACACCCTTCGTGACATCTTGCATGACATAAGAATATTAGACAGTATCTTGCGTGTCAGTCAGTGTATGCGTCCTGTTGAATTGTAGTACCTGTGAAGCCATGACACGTCAATTTTTGAACATCATCTCAGGCATCTGATGTAAGTTGGCCACACAGGTCCAATTCCAACTAATCCTCTATTCCTCCATTCAGAACCCTTGATATTTATGTCATTCATTCCTTTTTGAAGACTACATTCATTCCTGTAAGGATATGATCAACTCCTCTGGCAGAATTTTTGAGCTTTAAGATTTGGGCATACTGGCAGTGGCATCGTGCTTGCAGGTGCGAAGCATCCTCTGATCTTTATGCTAAAACAGTAAATATCTATATAGGTCACGTAAGTTGGGTGAATAAATTTTTAAAGGGAAATGCAGTGCAACCATTAGTTCCAAGTATCCTTTGTTCCCCTGCTTACAATCGTATTAACCTGCCATCACAAGTGAGATATCATTATTTGAAAAATTGCAATTAAAATTATTATGAACTAATAGTGTTTTGATGTTGCAAGGACCAGCCTTCCATATGTGTATTGGTACTTAGTAGACCCTAATTTGTTAAGTGAGCAAATCGAATCATGCATTGCCAACAAGGTTCGAGTATAGCTTCATCCATTTCTTATTTACGTCTTTTCTTCATTGACAGATCCATGGTTATTATTGCGCATTCTATTCCAATTAGCTGGAAAGTGCGTGTGAGTTTCTTTTAATTTGGGGAGAAATAAATTTGTGTGAGTGGAAGAGATCTAGCACAATCTTTTGTTAGAAGCTGCTTAATCGTCTTATACAATTCTTCCAACAAGCTACGGATGATGCTGTATTCCCCTGTGATTCCATTTGAACAACATGATTTTGCCTGATGATATTCCCTTACTAGCACCAGATGATTTTGCCTGATGCTTCACTCTCCAGGAACAGCTAATGATCGATCAAGAGACGTTGAAATGCTTAGACCGGTCCACAGCTTCACCGACCGCTCTAGCTCCAGCTCCACAAGCAATAATCGAAATGGAAGAATCAATTCGGTCGGTTAACTGCGTTCCTCCCAATCATGTCACTCGTGCAGAGGTTCTATCATATCCGAATCCATTAACCGCGGGTGAAATACTTCACATGCTCCCTCTTGGCATATGATTCTTGCAGAACCATGCACTTTAAGCCACCTGATTCATTATGTGAACCGCCAGTATATTTTTTTTCATCCTTTATTTAGATATACGATAGTAAAATGTTAAAAGTTGCAAGGCCGGCCTCAGCCAAACCTAACATACCAAAGCTGGATTACAACTTGAACGATGACCAACTTGCGCCCAAGTACCCCAAGAGGCCAAGAGTGACATTTGTTTACTCCAAAAGATCTCAATAAAAAAAGAGATGCCACTTTGAGTCTTTCTTTGCACTAGCCACTTCCTATGCCACATTCAAAGGTGCAGCAGTAAAGCAGCTTGAACAAATTGGTACACATCCAGCACTCGCATCTTTCATCGACCAGAAAAGGCGAATAAACCATAGAGAAAGGGTGAACTTCGCCAGACAAAGATATGGGCTCGTGTGCCGATCAAGCTGAACCGCACCATCCGATAGAATAGGGCGTTGATCCTTAACTTCAAGCTGTTTGAGCATCAGATACCACCCATAACCTATTATTGTTCTAGCCAAACCTAGACAAATATTGAGCTGCAATATATGTACCAATCGAGGGGAGATATGATGTGTGTGAGGATCTGTCTATTTTCCATTGGATGGCTTAGATCAATCCTTAGGTTTGAATCTGTTGAGACCTTTCTACCTATAAAACATGGAACCTGGTGCGATCCTCAATGATGAAACTGGTGTGCCGTCTAATGATTTGTTCTCGTTTATGTAATGTATTAGTAGTGTAGAACACAGACCAGCCCAATTTGGTGCTACATGTTATATTGTGATATTGCAGGACACAATCCCATCGGCTTGGATGAGTTAGATGAATCCATAGGTTTTAACTGTTGAGACCTTTCTACTTAAGCATGAAAATCAGTGCAATCCTCAATGAGACAAGCACGCTGTCTTTGTGCCGTTTGTGAAACAGAAAAAGGAAAGAAATTGTGCTGTCAAATCCTTACGTTCTCGTTACGTAATACTCACTCCGATCGATGTTTACAGCAAGTACTCAAGCGCACCTGCGTGTGTAGCTCTCCTTTGGTACTGGGGCTGGCGATTTAGCCTTAGCTTTGGGTTAATAGAATCAGAAAAATTCCATTTCCAAAGTAGTAGAAGAAATTGTATACCGAGGACTTGTTCAAATTTTAAAATGGCAAGTGAATTCAATTGTCGCAGCTATCAGGGAAATATCCATGCATTTTCCTCCTGGACAAGGAAATTCTTAGCAGTTGGAATCTCACCACGACTGATGGAGTGATGGCGCCCCAATCCACCAGTATATAAACAACCTGAATACCTCACCAGCTCGATCAAAGCCAGCATCAGGCAGCTAAGCGCAGCACAGCCATCCTTACTCCTTAGAGAGGGAGCTAATAAGAATAACCATGGCGTACAGGGTGCTGGAGGTGACCCTCCTGTCGGCCAAGGACCTCAAGAGGGTGAACCTGATCTCGCGCATGGAGGTGTACGCCGTGGTGACCATCTCCGGCGACCCAATGACGCGGCAGTGCACCCAGCCGGACCCCTACGGCGGGCGCCACCCGTCGTGGAACACCTCGTTCAGGTTCAACGTCCCGCCCACCGCCGCGACGGCCACCGGCTGCCTCCACGTGCTCCTGCGCACCGAGCGCGCCCTCGGCGACCGCGACGTCGGCGAGGTCATCGTGCCCCTCGCCGACATCCTCGCCGGCGGCGGCGCCGCGTGCGACCCCGGCGCCCGGCCGCCGCAGGTCGCGTCGTACCAGGTCCGCAAGGTGCACCGCTGCGAGCCGCGCGGGATGCTCAACGTGTCCTACCGCCTGGGCCCCATCGTCGCCCCGCAGGCGCCGGAGACGGCGGCCGCCCCCTTCGTCGGCTACCCGGTGCCGCGGTCGTGCTACGCCCCGCCTTATGCCTACCTGCCCGCGGCGGCGCCTCTGTCGCTGCCGCCGCCGCCTCATCCGCAAGCTGCCGGCGGGCACGACGCCGTGCATTCGTCTCCACAGTCTGCGGGGGCGACCAGCACGTACAACTTTCCTGCTGCGTATCCACAAGCGGCCGCCGGGCATGCATCCCTGCCGCCGCCGACGAGTGGGAAGGACAGCGGCGGCGGCAAGCTGGACTTCGGGGTGGGGCTCGGCGCCGGACTGGTGAGTGGCGCGATCAGCGGGATTCTGGCGGGCGACATGGTGTCTGAGGTGGCGGCTTACAACTACGGGTACCGCGCCGGGTTGGCCGACGGCGGAGCCGGAGCCACCGTTTACAAGAAGAATTCTCACTATGGTGTTCCCCAGGGCAAAGTTGAACCAAACCGGACGATGGTGTGACTCACTAGAATAAAAGAAAAACAGTGCATGACATGATAATGACAATAATAAAGGTTTAACACGGTTTAGGGCAGTCTTTTTCTGACCGAGATGCAAGCAACACCTCCTCCACCTTTTCCAAATCAGCACCTGCAGCCTGCTTGTGCTTGCACGCAGGCGGCGGCGGCGAGGCTGAGCGGGCGGATGGGCAGCGTTGGCGAGCTAGCGGCCGTCGGGTCCGAACTGGTGGGCGACAACGAGCGGCGCGGGGGGCGCCGCGACGGCATGCAGCGCGGGGTGAGGCCACATCTGTGAGCCATGTGTGGGAGGGCGGTGGTTCGCGCGGGCGACCGGCGGCGGCGCGGCAGGGAGCGCACGCGGGCGAGGCCGATGCTGCACCGGCGTGGCCCCTGCGGGCAGGCGTCGGCTTCGACGGCGAGGCCGCGGGCATCGCCCCCACATGCCGCGGTGAAGAAACCAGCTCTAGCTTCCATGGGCTTCCCGGGGAGGCAAGCCGGCCTCTCACGGACGGCATCTCAGCGGGGCTCGCGCAGCATGGACAGAGGAGCGGGGGACCTCGTCGTGCCGCGGGTGGCGTCGTGCGGGGCTGCGGGAGTGGGCAGCGTTCAGGCGGAGGCGCGGGCCGGCGAGCGGCGGCGGGCCGCGCGTGCGGGGCACTGCAGCGGCCGCAATGTCGAGCCGCGATGGCCGGCGCGGGCCGCGCGCGCTCGGGGCCGTTTCGTAGTTCGTTGGTTAGCGAGCCGACACCAGCTCGTGCATGCGACACCGTTTCCAGTTTTTTTTCTCCATCTCTGCCGCTCAGCATTTTGGTTACTGGGGCACCCTATTTAATGCCATGGAAACGCTGAGGTGGAGGGTTAGAACTGCCCTTAGGGCGTCGAATTCTTCATGTACACGTCGAGCTCTTCTATAAATGCGGTACAAATAAACTTGTATATGCGTGCCCTGCTCGTGCACATCGAGTTCTTGTTCGATCAACGACCATGTCGTCTTCCATCGTCGTCGTTGATCCGCTGATGCACGTCGCGTTCAACAGCTAAGCCACGCACCTCGTCGCGGCCACGTCCTCCGGCGTCCGCGTCTTCTCCTGCAGCTCGTTAGAGCACGTGTTCAGCAGAAGCAGCTTCACCTTCCCGGACGGATCCGGTGCCGCCGGCGAGGTGACCTCCGCCGATCTGGCCTCCTCAAGTTTTCTCGTGGCAATCGTGTTCGGGGACACGATCCAGATGATGAGCGCGCCATCCGCCATGCCGGGGACCACGTCCTCGTCGCCGGCGAGGACAGGCCGACGCTCCATGATATTTCCAGGTACGGGGCCAAACAGATCATGAAGGTGGACACGGGCCCGAACCCTCTCGGAGTGTGCGCTCTTTTTTCGGGCATTACATCGAGTGTGCGCTCTGGCGCAGGTGGAAGGCGGCCGGGCTTTCGTGCTCGCCTGCCCGAGCCCGACGATCGGCGAGGTGCACGTCTGGCACGGGAGCAACGGCGACAGAGTCGACGTGCACGCGCACAACTGGAGCGTCGCGTGCCTCGAGCTCTCCGGCGACGGCCAGCTGCTCGCCACCGCCGACTCCACAGGCACGGTGCTGCGCATCTTCAGCACCATTGACGGCTTGACGCTACAAGAGGTGATTTAGATCGATCGCTTGATCCGTTTTACCTGCTACTACGACTAGTCTGTTTCTTTCTTTTCAGAAACTTTATTTATCAGCCAAAATGTAGAATTGCAGATGTTAATATATTTTCCTGTAAACTTGATCAAAGATAGGCAAGTTTAACTTAAAGACAAAACTAAAACCTCTTATATTCCCTCATGTTTTGTCAACTTAATCCATTTTTTATGGTTAAAAAATGATCAAAATGATAGCCACCAATTTGGTGGCCGAAATTTGACCACGCTAAAATTTGACTTGGCTGCTTTCAGTGCTCCGGTTGCTTCAATTTCTTATTTTCCTTTCTTGTCCCCCCGCTGATTTAGTTCTTATGACAACCATTCATGTCCTTCAGCTAATAAGGGGCTGTGCCAGAGCAGAAATACACAGCATGGTGTTCTCTCCCGATTACAAGTGGTTGGCAGTCTGTACTCTGTAGCGACAATGCCACGGTTGACATGTGTTCAGCGTCGAAGTGGACTTAACTCCCTGCACACCGGCGGACGGCGACGGCGACGGCCTCGACGCCAACTGATGCAGCTTGTGACCTGTCCCCGCACACAAGGGGTAATTCCAAGACATGATTTCTATCCCTTCCTGAACATTGGAGAACAAAAGTAAAGTGTCGATGATAATGCTATTGATGTTGGCTGAAACATGGATCCATGTTCATCGTCGATCTGCTTCAGCTTCCTTGGTGGCACGTTTCAGAGCTATGTGAATGAAGGCGTAAGGTACATGGCTGGGTTCGGGCAAGAACCTAACACCATCCTTGTCGTCGGCGCCGATGGTAGGTGAGAGTGTTGTTTTTCGAGGCAGACGTTTTTGCCCTGACTTGTGCTCACTTTTGTCCTTCTGCTCTGCGCGTAGCTTCTACCGGTGCCAGTTTGATCCGCTCAAAGGCCACATGAAACCGATTGAACACAAGAATTTTATGAAGATGGACCAAAAGAATGCAGGGGCAAAATGACTGACTCAATGAGGCGCGCTTAGCCGTTTAAGTGAAGTCGTTAACTCGGGTAACTTGGACGTCGGCTTGCTCTGCTCTTCCTAAACTGAATGTTCTTATGGCGCCGGTTTGGCAGGCGTGGTTCTTCAATGTTGCAGTTGCATATGGCAACCGGCCAGGGACGCCACCAACTGTTGGATTTGTATGATCCGATCCAACGGCCAACAATCAGTACGTCCAAATGAAACCAAGAGCCCTCTGCCCAAAAATAAAACCCTACGTCCGTCTCCGTCCCCAAATCCGTCACCCGCCGCCGCCACGCACCAAACCTCCGTCCTCGAACCCTGCCGCTGCCGCTGCCGCCGCGCCATGAGGCCTCTCGACGAGAAAGAGACCACGCAGGTATTCGAGAAGCTGTTCAAATTCACGGGGCCCAACCTGAAGCACCTCCTGGAGCGGCCCGCCGTCGAGGGCCCCGACCCAGAGCACGGCCGCTACTGCTTCCGCCTCCACCGGAACCGCGTCTACTACGCCTCCGAGGCGCTCGTCCGCCGCGCCACCACCGTCGCTCGCCCGCGCCTCGCCGGCGTGGGGACGCCCATCGGCAAGTTCACCCACCACGGCGCGTTCCACCTCACCGTTCACGCGCTCGACCTCCTCGCGGCCCACGCGCGGCGCCGCGTCTGGCTCAAGCCCGACACCGAGCGCTCCTTCCTCTTCGGCAACTCCGTGCCAAAGTCCTCCCTCGCGCGCATCACCGAGAACACCAAGGCGGGGGACGGGGTCGTCGTCATGTCCATGGCCGACGTGCCGCTCGGGTTCGGCATCGCTGCGAGGTCGGCGCAGGACTGCAGGAAGGCGGACACGAACGCTGTGGTCGTGCTTCACCAGGCGGACGCCGGGGAGTACCTCCGCAAGGAGGAGGAGCTCATGTGAGGTGAGGGCAGAGGCCTGTGGTCTGGTTGGTTATTCACCATTTGGCTGATTAGAGATTACGCCTTACTGTTGTGTTCAAGGCTTCAGGCATATGTTTATGTACGGAATGATTGATTGGCTGTGAGATGTGATCATAGCTGTTGCCAAATTTCATCTTTGTCAGTGCCAATATATGTTTTCTGCCTTCTGATAAATCTAATGGAGTAATTGGATCAGATTACTTGTTGAATTACTTAACTTTTAAATGGTTGCTATGGCATTATACAGTATGCTGTTCATAAAGTGAAGAAATTTAACACACAGAAAGTAAGTTAATTGATGGAATATGTTAAGACTTCATTCAATTGGAAGGCGTGATTTATCCTATGAATGAACATGGAACATTATGCTCCACTTATCTGTTCAAGGCTTCATACAATGTGCTAAATAGTTTTCGATGGACTGATTCACTTCAAATACAGATCGGATTACCTCCTAAATCGCACTAAATTATCAAGCAAAGTAATTCCTGACATGGAATTCTGCTGGGTGATTCATCATTTGAAAATTTTCTGTTTATGTATGTGAAGACAACCTCAAATTGAGTTGCATAAGTTGGGTTTGCGTAGTCATATCATTTAAGACGATCATCCAATCTGTCTTCTTTTTCTTTCTTTCTTTCTTTTTTTTTGTGAAATGGTGATCATCCAATCTTTTAATCTGGCAGCTTTGATAAATGACCATCCTTGTGCATATGGTGGGCTGTTATCTAGCATCTACCATGGAAATCTGCTTTACAGCCATACTAGCAATGTTACAGCCCTAAATATCCCCAGTTGACAGTTGCTGCATTGTGCTGGCTCTTCTGCATTAAGCTATTCTATTCTGTTACAGTCCATATATAATATCCAGATGTGCTAAATAGGTGTATTTTTCTCATATTGTTGAATATGGCACCTGTAGATGTCTGGTTTGAGATATATGATTCTGATTTTCCATTTCCATCATGCTTACAGGTGTGCCATGGCTTGTGATGCTGAAACTCTGAAAGACGTGTCCTTTGCATTTGTGATCTGTAACTGTAAGCAGTTCTACAATGGTTGGAAACCAATGTTAGGAGAGGTGGTCTTCCTGTATGTATTAGTACTAGTAGTCTTGTTCTCGGGCAATCCTAGGGCTATGATACTGGAGTTTCTCATGTACAACTCGTAAATTAGATGATGAGTGATGTTATAGTCCTTGTACTGCATGTATGGATCAGATTGTCTGGGGCTCTGGGCTGTAGTAGGCTGTAGGCCACTGCTATCTGGTAGAACTACTGAATGCGATGCTAACATGATGCTAGATTCTCAGTTAGTCAGTTTGTTGGCCGGTTGGACCTAGACCAAGGGCATCGCTCGTCCGGCGTGTGCATCTGGACGAGATAATATTTCAGGCAAGGAAAATTATAAGCGCTTGAACAAGATTATATCAAAACACGGATTGCTTTGGGTCTTAAAAAGCACAGGAACAGTAAAAATTAGATGCGCATCCGGGGAATCGAACCCCGGTCAGTACCGTGGGAGGGTACTATGATACCACTACACCAGATGCGCTTGTTGGGTTAGTGGCGAGTGATGATAATATAAAATTTAGCTGCGTCGCCTCCCTTACTCCAGCGATCGGAGTTGTCTGCGTGAAATTCAGTGTGGCATGGCATTTTTGGCAATTGACCATTTGCCTCTGAAACATGATATCGTATGTCCGGGCAATCCATTCGGATCGCCGAGCACCCTGTCCTTGCCAGTTGCCAGCCAAGTGGACTCCCAACTTTTGCGACGTCCACAGCACAACTGCCAAAAAGTCTCGAGCCGGCGCTGTCATGACATCAGGCATTTGCGTCATCCCTTGCGCCGGCCGGCCCCCCTGCAGTTCTGCTTCTGCATGCGTGTCCACGTGAACGCGCAGGCGGCGACGATGCCCCCACCGCGCGAGCGCGACAGCGGCAGCCGCTGGTAAGCGGCTCCACGTGACGCCCTCGTGCGACCGCGACCTCCCGGCCCCCTGTCCCCTCGGCTTTGCCGCGCTGCATCTCTATTCCCTGGCCCGTGTCAAGCCGCCGGTAGCGCCCGCCATTATTGCCGCAACAGCAACGTCCCCGGCGCCTGCTTTTCCTTTTACAATAATATATAATATATGCGTGATACCGTATCTATTCATCAGCGATAGGAAGATGCACTACGTTGACAATTCATCTAGATCAAAAGTCCGGCCTTACGGAACGTCGAACCTTCTAGATGCTCCTTCGGCGGCTTCTGCTTTTCTTTGCTTATAGATTACCATGTTCACATTGTTATGTCGGTATATAATGGTAAACAAGAGATTAAGAGCCTTATTAGATTCACCCGGATTGTAAATAGCTGATTGTAACTTATGGGTTGTTATAAAAGCTTGTAGATGAAAAACTGTCTGGATCAGGTAGAGCCTTTAGAAGCCACAATTGTAAGGAACCGTTCAAATTATCTCAACTAAACCGGGTTATCATCCATTGATCAACCCAACTTAATTAAAATAATCCTGGTAGTCCCCGGTATGCGCCTCAAGCATCGCCCAGGAATAACTCGCATATCGTTTTTACATCATGCCAACCACCATAAGCAAACATATGAGAGCAAATTTTAAACTTTGGTTTACAAGTCTTGATCATCTTACAAAAATTTCAGAAATTATAATTACAACATATAGCAACTAGAACATGAGAGCTTTCATCAACAAAAAGGGGAGTTCTCATTCAACTTAGATGTAGCCTAGGTCTAGTGACTATCCTATCATGTTTTTTCTTAGATTAAGAGTTAAAACACAACAGGAGATATAAAGTAATAAGGTGCAACAATGATGTCCTTGCCAATAAGACACCACCTGCACAAGCTTAAAGCAACCTCCACCATCCATCCACTTTGTCAGCTCCAACGGGATGAATGTGGTCATCGCTCACAACAAGGAAACCTGCAAAAATACTTAACGACAACACCGTAAGTACATTGCGTACTTGCAGGGCTTATCCATAATACTGTACATTTGGTGGATGCATGAGGCTTGTCAAGTTTTAACATTAGACCATAAAAATACGAGTATAATTTATCAAATAAATAACCAAAAGATATGGCATCTACTTTCTCTATCAAGCACCAATACAATTGCAGAAGTAGTAAAGTGATCATGTAACCATGAGCTCAATCTTCCATAAGCTCTTCACGGAACTCTACGTTAAAGTCCAAGTACATGAGCGTGCTCTTTAACTAGGAGCGCGGTTATTGCAATAGATTATAACCCTGCAGGGGTGTACAACTTTTTCCACACGAGGCGCAAGACCAACAACCATACCCTTGACCTATGATAAGTGTTGATTCATGCCCCCGACCATTCACATACCCAGACCCGGCTACGAACGAACGACCGGAAATGTATAGATATACCGGACACGGCCGATCACACCTCATCCCTTCCCGCGCCGAATCCGATCAAGGCAAGGCGCGACTTATGCTACTTGGCTTACCATTCCCATATTAAGTATGTGGTTTGTACGGAATAGTGCTCAAGTATCACAGCGATAACGACTGGGCATTAACTAACTCAAGCAAGCCTATGCCACTTGGATTCCACTCCCAACATGGCCCTAGCACACTTGCTCAAGTCTCGAATCATCATTCATGTTACTCATATTTTATGCTTTCTCAACTACTCAAGTATAACTAAGCAAATATCCAAATTCTCATGAGTGGTGGTGACCTTGTCACCTCTCGACTTCTACTGAGAACTAAGCATGGCTAAGCAATTATATCGAGATTTCTAGCATCCATACTTTTACTAAAAAAGTTGAGCTAATTCCAAGAGTTGACATATCTAGTAGGTTCTACTCATTGCATATGTCTAGATAGAGCTAAACCCATGCACAACCATTAATAAATAATAGCATTTCAGATTCAGAAAAAAGAGTTGAGATACATAGGTGCCTGCTTGAGATTGGTGCTTCAAGAACACGATACTTCGGAACATCATCCTCTATGAGATTATATGAATGCATGGATTAGAAGGGATGGCATGAATATATATGCATATGAGATGCAATGACTCAAGAGAGGTAAGGGCTAACATGGTTCGAGGTTATCAAGCAAGCAATCAAGATTAGAAGTAGGGCACACAAGCACAACATAGAGAGAAAGGTACCAAAATATTAACTCATACATGTGCACATAACATTCTAAAATAAGTTGTAGTATGAGAAGGTTATGAACACTAGTTGTGCTACTTTTAGTTATCATATGAGCTATCACATAATTAAATCGTTACAAGATAAATTATCAACCATGGAAGTTATCTCATGATTATTACCAACATTAAATAGTTGAGTACGCTCAAGCAAGCTAGCTAGTAACACTAGTTAACCAACTTAGACGATTCATGAATTAATGGGTAACTAGCACATCACATCTTAACTAAGAGCAATAAGGTTATTCTCTAAATTAGAGGTTAGCTTAAAATTAGAGGTTAGCTAAGCTTGTTATACTTGATTAATTAAGGCAAGAATCATCATTCTATGTTGTATTATGAAGGTTTATACTCACAAAACTTTAGTACAATTATCCTCAACTAACACAGGTGGGTTTATAAATCACATGAGAACAATTGATTACCTAGGTATGTTGTAAGAAAACTAGTTCTAGGACAAGCATATAATTAACGGTGTATCCTTATACAATCATCTCATGAAATCTAACAATTAAAAATAGCATATCACGATCATAGGTAAATAACAAGGTTGGGTTCATGATTTTAGAAGCATCTCTATCTAATTGATCATGTAATTAACAACCTAAGAAAGCTCACTTCATAAACTATTTAAGTGGGTGGTCAATTCATAAGTCATATTGATTTTAAACAACTGTTGAAAGTTAAAGGAAGCTAACAAAGTTGGGTCTATAATTTTATAGAAGCACATATGAAGTTATTGTCCATTTTACTAATTAACTAGGTTTGAACATATCTAAAATTGTACCAATATATACACAATTAATGCAAACAAGTACTTCCATTGGATTATACATACCACAAGTGAACTAGCAAAATTTGTTTCATAATTTTTGGACTAATAGAGAATTAACCATGCATTTAACATTATAAACACTAATCTAATTAAATAAGAAAATTATTTAATTATTTTCTGAGCAAACATATTTTTAGCAGGTATTAGACATCACTATGAAACCATCAAAATTTGTTTTACATTAATCCAAGCTATATTCAATTTCATATGAATTATACAAGATGGTACATGAGTATGCATTCAAACAAACACAGCTGACCGTGTTGGTACTATGTACCTGCGGACCATACGCTCATAGGGGGCAGACCGTCCACAGGTCAAGTGCGGGATGGTCTCCAGAAACGCAACGGGTCTGTGCAATCTTTGGGATTGAACTATGGACCGTCCGGGGTCAAATGGCGGACCATCCGCCATACAAAGACGGGCCGAGTAGCACAAACGAACCGGTTCTGTGTGGATTTTGGAAGTGAACCGTGGACAGTCCATGGGTAGGTAGCGGACCGTCCGCCATACAACTTTCTAGAGATGCGTTGTTGCGTAGAGGCTCAGTGTTTTGGATCACGATTCATGGACCGTCCGCCCCTAGGCCACGGACCATCCGTGTGCCGGCTGAGGCTCGCTGGCGAGGTCGCCGGCGGCAGCTCTGACCACGGTTTTGGGTGCCGTTTGTTCCTCCAGCTTCCTAAGGATATGAGGAACTCGTTTTGGGTTATAGATTTGACATGCATGGGGTCTTTGCAGATCTAGGTCATCAATGGTGATGAAGCCATGGATGGGCTAAGGAGCTTGATTGGGGGCAAAAGAGGGATGATAAGCGGCGAGGGAAGCTCACCGGTGATGAGTAGAGCACGAGCAAGGGGCTGCTTGTTGGTCTAGGGTGGCGTTGGAGTAGATCGGGTCGAGTTCATCCTTGAGAGCTTGAGGAAGAGGGAGAAGAAGCTTGGGGATGGCCTTCTCCTTGGCCTCCGGCGAGGAAGAGTTGGACGAGGTGGTGGAGAAGCTCATCGTCGATGTCCTCCGGTGGTCCTCCGGCAAACTCCGGCGAGGGTGGTGGTAGATTTGGTGGAGGAGAGGAGTTCTTCCTCCATGGTTTGGTTGGGGAAGAAAGAAGGGAGGGAGGGATAGCTTCTGGTGTGTGAGGGAGGCAGCAGGGAGAGGGAGAGGCATAGGGGTGAGGTGGAGGGGTCGGGTTGGGTCCAGGGCGTGTGGCATCATTTTTCTGCGAGGGCGACATGCACAGGTATCCTTCTCGTTGATCGTCCGCAAAGAAGGGGCAGACAATCTGGAGAACAAAATCAAGTGACATTCATGGTTCTGCACAGAAACTTCTTTGCTCCATCTTCTAAAAGTAATTTTCAAGGCCTCCAAAAATTTCACCAAAAATTGTGTTGATACAACAAATCAAGAGGAACCCATTTTGCTTGAATTGGGAAGACTATAGTAGGTTTGAAATGAAAATTCTTCCCGGAATGCTATTTTTGGGTTTTCAGCTAAGCTGTTTGCACTGCTAAGGAAAGCACCTTTAGTACCGGGTCCTGACCCCCCTTTAGTGCTAGTTCTGCAACTGATATTGCTACTTCGGTACTGAGGGGTCTTTAGTACCGGGTCAAATAACCGGTACTAAAGGGGTGGTTGTTTATACCAACAGGTACTAAAGGTCTTTTTTTTCTTTTCTATTTCTTTATTCTATATTAGTATTTCATATTTGTTTCCTTTACGTATACTAGTTCTAATCTGCTAATATATATAAAGTTGTATTTAATATATAATATTACATTTGAGATAATATTATATACTTCTTTGACTCTTTCACATTCTCGCAGTCTTCCTTTGCATCTTGCAACACCTTACCTAGATCATCGATAGAACCTTCTTCTGCAACCATATCTTCTTCAATCTCGCCCATTGCGGCATCTGCAAAGGCACCTCCTTGAGTTCAGTCAGGAATGTAGCTATCATCTTCATCATCATCATCATCATCTTCGATCATAACTCCTCTTTCCCCGTGCTTGGTCCAAATGAAATAGTTAGGTATGAATCCTGAACTGTATATGTGAGCGTGAATATTCTTTCTGGATGAGTAAATGAAACAAATGAAACCATACTGCGGTTTGTTGGACTCTGACAGATCAAGAAAACCACGCAAGCCATTAATATACTTCATGGAGCGTTTGTCCGCATTGTACATCCATTGCCGATCCATCTACAAAGTATTACCAAACCAAAGATATTCTGATCATCCATAGAATTATATATGAAACATAACAAATATGATACAAATTTCATTAAACTTAAATGTTGCTGAAAGTTTAGATAGAAATACACAGATTTAAATTGCAGATCCAAACAACATGATACGCTACCACAAACTCAAATATTTTTGAAAGTTTAGATAGAAATACACATATTTAAATTCCAGACCCAAACAACATGATACGCTACCACAAACTCAAATATTTCTAAAAGTTTAGTTATAAATACACAAATTTAAATTTCAAACCCAAACAACATGATACACTACGACAAACCATCCACTAAGTACTATCTAGGAGAACTTTAAGTATCCTTAGGCGGCGAAGATGAAAATTTTGCTGACCCAGCCTCATCCTGTGGTTCAGTTATACCTCGTGCGACGATAGTACTCAGTGGACCTAAAACCCCCGGGACTGGCGATGGAGCATAACGACCACCAAAAGGAGGTTCCTGACCCGCCGCAACAGTATCTTCATGACATCTTTCCAAATAACGAAGCATTGCTCTCTCCTACATGCTCATTTTCTTCGGCTTATCATGAGGGCTAACTATGGTTTTCCCCTTGCCGTGAGAATAACAACGATCGCCCCCACCATCGCCACTACCTTCAGCAGTAGTAGCCATCTCTATGTACCATAATTTATTTAGCTTATATTTGCAAATAACTAAACTAGAACAAATTATGTCTTTCCCCCCACTATTTATTTAGCTCAAACATAATATATAAATGAAAAATTTCTCCATTGTAGCTTATTTTAAAAATAACTAATTACACACCTCTATTTCATCTTATTATCTCTATATACCACAATTTATCTTGCTCATATTTGCAAATGACTAAAATATGAACAAATTATATTTTTTTTCCATAATTTATTTAGCTCATATTTGTAAAGGACTAAACTATAAAATTATTTCTCTAATCTCATATCAATTTTTTGACTAATACGAAACATAGCATTCAAAAAATTGTAGCTTATTCTAAAAATCACAAATATGAGCTTTAAATGACATGCATATAAATGAAGAATTCCTCCATTGTATCTTATTCTAAAAATCACAAATTACTCTGGCTCTAAAGCATAAAACTTAGTATACTAACCATGTATCAAGGGAGGATAAAGTTTCTAACCTTTAGAACACTTAAATGAGTGAAATTTCCATGAAATGGTCAAAAATCCGGTTGCACCTCCCCTGTTTCGCCATGAATGGATGAAGCCCGAGCTAGAGGAAATAGCTCGGGCAGGAGGAAGAAGATGCCTACTTTATAGGAGGGAAGTTAGTACCGGTTGGGGGCTCCAAGCGGTACTAAAGGTCACCCATTAGTACCGGGTGGAGGCTCCTCCCGGTAGTAATGGGTGACCTTTAGTACCGGTTGGAGCCCCTAACCGGTACTAAAGAGGGGTCACAGGGGGCTCCTGGGGAACTAGCCGTTAGACCCGGTACTAAAGCTCACATTATTATCAGGTCAAAAAACAACAGGTACTAAGGGTTAGGACCAATGCTCAGTTTTCAAGTAGTGTTGGCTTCAAGATGGATTCCTAAAATCCAAAAAAAAATCACCTAAATTCATATATGAGGAAGAAGTATTTTACCAAGTTATGTCCTAATGGAAAAACAAAGTTTATTCACAAGGCATGCATTTCCACTCTATTCCATAATTCAAGTAAAAATGCAAATGCATTCAAACAAGCTAAAAAAATTTATACTAGTAAACAATGATGCTCATGATGCAATGCTCAACAAGTTAATTACAATTCGTTACAACAATGCACTGGCCCTAAGTCCTTAATGGAAAACCTATTAATGTCAGTTTTATATGACCAAAAAAGTCTTTGTGATAATTGATTCACCCTAATATAATCAGTGTCATTTTTAGGGAGATCTCAAGAATTATATATTGAAACAACGACACCAACCAATCTTTGGCGATCGATTGCGGCCACTAGGAAGTTGGGCACACAATTCTAATTGGTCTCAGACTTTTCCACCCAAAAGCTTCTGATGCCTGAAAACAGGTGCCGAGTTATATGCCGCTAAAAGCAGACTGCTTGCTATGTGCGAATCTCTACGTACAACACATGTTGCTGTCAGATAGATGCAAGTATGCAACATCGATAAGCATGCCGGTTTTTCTTTTCTTTTTTTTCCTTTTGAAAAAATGTGTAAATTTATCTTCAGTAACCCAAAACACGCCAGTAAAAAAAATTTGTTGCAGAAAGTATGTTGAATTGAAAACCTTGTTTGTGTCGAACCGACTTGATTGGCTTGTCGGGCGTTCTGAATCATCGCTAGTACAATAATCTGCCATCTTTTATCATATGATGGCATTTCGGTCCATCATTCGAATCCGTCGGCAGGCTGCTGAATGATCGATGATGTATGCCGAGCTCTTATCGTCTGAAGCTGAACAGCGTATGTCATCTGAACAAGGAAGCTTCAGCCTCACCACACAACAACTAGACGGGAATCGAGGCACTTGCATGAATGGTGCAGAGGGAGAATCTCCTTTGGGGTGGAGGAAAGTTCATCGCAGAATGAAGAATCTGTCGGTACAGCGACGTCGATCGTGGGCAAGCCAAAATGGCATACTGCGACGGAGATCATCCCGGCATCTGCACCTGCACGGCATCACACCCCTGGAACTGCACCCCGCCCCCCCATATATACGCACAGTCACAGGGAGCACTAGAGCAGCAGCGGCAGCTACAGTAGCTTCATTCGGCTAGCAGCAAGCAAAGCTAATCAGCGAAGCATACTAGAAAGAAGGCAGAGGCTGCTGGGAATAGACGATAGATGTCGGGGTCGGGCGCCGGCGTGTGGGTGTTTCGGAACGGCGTGATGCAGCTGGAGCAGCCGGCGGCGGCGAGCCGGAAGGCGTTGGTGTACGTGCCGACGAACGAGGTGATGCGGTCGGTGGAGGCGCTGGAGCGGCGGCTGGGGACGCTGGGGTGGGAGCGCTACTACGAGAACCGGACCATCGTGCAGCTCCACAAGCGCGACGGCGGCGCAGACCTCATCACCATCCCGCGCGACTTCGCCAGCCTCCGTTCCACCCACATGTACGACGTCGTCGTCAAGAACAGGGACCACTTCAAGGTCGTCGACGCCTAGTCGGCGACTGTGCGAGAGCTGCCAGCTACCAGAGCTCTCTGCTTCTCAAATACTCCTATCTATTTAATTTAGGGGTTGTGATGCGTGTGCAGGTGCAGATGCCGGGATGATGAGCTACGTATATACTTTTACATATGTATATATGTGTGCAGTGTGCTGCTTGGTGTGTATTTTGACTTTGCTTTGGCTTGGCTTAATGTTGTTAGTTAATCCACATGCAAGGAGTGGGAGCTACATGCATAATGTACTGATGCTTGATGTGCACTATTATTGCCCTTTACGTGTGAAGCTAATGAAGCATCCTCTTGATCAATTACTTCGATCAAAGATTAAACTTTGCTGCCGATCAATCAAGCTTCAAATTAGGAGTACACCATGAGCAAACACACACACACACACACACACAGAGGCCAAATTAAAAACATCAGAAGAAGCGTTACGCTTCTGCTAACCGGTAGGTAGATGCTCTATGTATTCAGGTTCCTGAACCTGAACAAAGCCAGTGTACCTGCCAACTTGACCCGGTACATGTACATACAACTGTCAGATAGCTACGGCATTCTCGTGCTCATCAATACACCTGATTCGGCAGTGGTTGAATCGATGTGATCCACGACGTGGATTGAACCTTCTTTCTTGACCCGCTTCTTTACTTAGTATAATTGTTGTTGAGGTTGTTTTCCTGGACAGTTTGATTAGAAAATAATCGGATCCTAATGATGATCCTCTCAGCCCTCAACACACCTGATTGGACAGTGCTTAAGTTTGATGCGATCTATGGCGTTGACTGAAACGCCTTTCGTGACCCCCGCTACTTTAATTTCTAGTAGTATTATTGTTGAGGAGTTGTCTTGACCAGCTGGTTTCAGTAACCTCATCGCTTCTGCTTCCAGACAGTTCAGAATCGGATCCTGATCCTCTCAGTCTCAGGCAGCCCTCAACATTATCTGCCATCCTAAGATTCCTGACAAAAGGATTTTGTTTTCCTCCCTTGGCTATCGCTGTTGTCCATTAATCGGGTTGCGTCAAGCTACCTTCTGCATCGCGATGATAAGCCTACAGAGAAAGGCTACAAGGCTAGGCCGGATATTCGGGAGATGGACAGGGATGGAATGGAATTCCATCGGGAAAACACCAATTCAGCACGCATTTGTCACTGAGACGTGTATGTATGTCGTATAACGTGACGTGGCATCCTTCTTTTCCAAATAAAAATGGATTTGCTATATGATACGGAGGACCCTTTGGTAGGGCTCCAAAAACAGCTCCTGGAGTCGTTTTTGCCAGAGCGGAGCCAAAGGGGTCCAAATGAAACGGCTCCTAGCAAGGAGCCCCCTTGGAGCCGGAGCCGTTTTTTACTAGGCGGATGCTCCCACACACGCAGGCCCACTGTTACGAGATTGCCCTCGGAGTTGCTCAAATTTACGCCCAAAATGTCACCGCATACAACCGCACGCGTTCTGTCCCCTGCCCTTCTCCGCACGCGTTCCTGGCGCCGCTTCTTTTCCTCGCCTCGCGTCGCACAGCAAAGCTGGCAGCGCCATGAACCTGGGCCGGCGGCCAACGGCCGCGCGCAGGGAAGGTCCTCCAGGCGGGGAAGCCAGCGGATCGAGCCTGGCTGACCTCGATCCGGGGGTTGTGGGCGGGCCGCATCTAGGCCGGCCGCGGCCCTTCCCAGACCGGCGGCGGCCGGCCAACGTCGAGGGCAGTAGGCGGCCGAAGTGGCATGGGCGGCGGCGGTGGAGGGGGAAGGAGAGGAGGAACGAGCGGGGAGGTGGGAGGAGGCGACGGTGGGAGGCTGCGGAAGGCGACGGTCTGGCTGCGATGGAATGGGAGGCGGCGGTGGGAGGATAACGAAGGAAGAGAAAAGAAAGAAGAAGGAAGAGAAAAGAAAGAAAGAAAATAAATAAATAGGAAGAAAAGAAAAGGAAAAGGGTATTATGGGTATTTGTATTTCATCTTATCTAACCATTTTAAACTACACGGATGAGCTGTTTTGCCAAACGGTTTTCCAAAATGAGGAGCTAGAGCCGGAGAAGCCACTTCACCCGAGGAGCCGGAGCCGTTTTCAGAGGAGCCGGAGCCCTGCCAAACTGGCTCGGAGTAGCTGCGTGTTGGTTCGAACAACCTATGCCCAAATTTTTTCCCCTTCATTCAATATTAGCATATTTTTCTTCCATCTCTGGTTAATGCAAGCCTCATCAGGTTAGGGTAACAGAATTTCAGGGATTTTTTTTGTAACAGTTAGGGATTTGAAGCTAGAAGGTTGGGGAAGGGAAGTCAGCCTCCCGATGAATGCGGTTGGTGGGCGAGGCAGCGAGACTCCGAGAGCAGTGCCAGAAATGTTGAAGGTTGACTAGTGGGCTGGGTTAAAACGGGAAAACTCACTTTGATAGGAAAGCGTGGCAGTAGGGAGTGTCAACGGTTGACGGTGAGGGCTGCCGTAGGCAGGAGGAGGCCAGGATGAGGCACCAAATCCTATGGGGTCGTTTGTAGCGCGGATGAGCATCGAGCGAGGTCCAATTGGTGTAGGTTAGCTCCTTTGGTAGCTTGGATGAGGTCACGGGTCAGGATGAGATGGTGCAGAAAAGACCGGCCAGCTTGCATCGCGTGGAATGTCAAAATCGGCAGTTCCACGCGGTGCAGGTTCTGCTGGTCCAAGCAGCAGCGTTATGGTGACCTCGGTGCCTCGCGACCCCAGCCCTGCCCCATCTCAACGCTGAAGCCCTGCCGCGCCATGACCTCCAGCCAAGCACCACCACCGCTTCGTCCTAGAGCCTACTTGTGCGCTCGCCACCCGCGCCCCTCCCCCGCGCCCTCAGCCACCCTGCCAGCCAAGCTGCCACAGGCCAAGCCCCTGCCGTGCGCCTCGCGGTCGAGCCGAGCTCGCGCTTCCTGGAGCCGCCGGCCCGCTGCCTGCCAAGGACGAGCTCAAGCACGAGCACGAGCTAAAATTCTTCGATTATTGAAAGAAGTAGTAGTTATATTTCTGAGATTGATGGCACGCACGCGTATGTTCAGGGAGACGATGAGCAGTTACTGCAAAGAGGTTCGGGAGCTTGGGTTCAGGCTGTACACGACGATCTTGGAGAACCTGGGTCGGGAGCCAAGCTACATGAAGGAGACGTTGGGCGAGCAGGAGCAGCACATGGCCGTCAACTTCTACCCGTCGTGCCCCTTGTCGGAGCTCACCTACGGCCTCCCGGCCCACACCGATGATGATGTATGGATGCGTGCAGCCTCGCCGATGCGCCGTGAAGCGTCCCCACATAAGTAGAGACTAAATGTGATCCAATTACCAGTCCTAGGAGGCTGATAACACATTTATTCAACAGATAGTTCAGAAACCGTATAACTCCCGAAGGAGCGGGCAGGCAAGCCACACCCAAAGCAAGACTAAAGCGATAACAATACAAATCCAAGTTGCAGTCCAGTCGGACTCCGGGCTGCAATCGGAACTATGCGTCAGCGGAAGCATCTTGCAAAAGGCCAACACCGCAGGCAGCGTTGGGTGCAGACGCAACCTCTACTCGAAGTCCTCGGCGATGAAGTCCGGATCCTCCTCTGAAGCAACAACACAAGGGTGAGTACAAAAGTACTCAACAAGTCCAACCCCATCCATGGAGGGGGATACAACAACAATATGCATAGGATTCAGCAAGGATATGGTTAAGGTTTATTTGCAATAAAGCTAGATTTTTGACATATGCAGGGTTTCATTTCAAAGGATTTTCATAAAGCATTTTCTTTAATAAACGATATATCAAGTGGGTTGGTCCTACACAAAGGATCCAAGTTTTATCGCTACCGGACTCCCCGTCCGTCGTAGCGCACGGCACAACTGCCGGACACTTCCAAAATCCAACACACACACTGTAAGAACCAACCATCTCCCAAAAGCTAGTTGTGTGACCGAGCCATAACTCGTCCAATGCCGTGGACACGGCTACCCGGATAGGTTTTAACTCTGCAGAGGTTGTACACTTTTCCCACAAGTAGGGTACCGCATCACGATCACCTTAGTGATGGTACGGATCCTAACAAAGCCATTACCCACCTTAGCCAATACTGACTAGTCAACACGGAAGCACCCAAGGGGTTAGCAACCCATCCACGGGGCCGAAACCGGGACCTAAGTCACCAAGAGCTTAGTCTTTTTCCAAGGGCTCCCGTTGCTCACCAGCACACCTGAAGCCTAGCAGTTTAGCTAGTGGGGTTTATGCTAAGCCGTTGCCCATACAACGGTCGAGTGGTTGCACGATGATGGAATTAGGCAAAATGACACATCAACTTGATCCTTAGCCATGACAAGATGGATATCTCCCAACTCTGCTCAACCACTAAGGTACGAGCTCAACAAACCGGCATTCCACACAAGAAATGCACATCCATCTCATCCACCACCTCTCTTTACACCCGAAAAACCCAACTCCTCAGTTGAACACACTCACACCTTTATTTTCCAAATAAACAGATGTAGTCATGGTTGAATTTGGATAATGAGTTCCTAAGCATTCTAGCAGTATTTATCATCTAAACAGAGCAACTCATATCTAGAGATAAATATGGGGCAACAAGGAATAACCATAACAATCAAGGGGTGGCTATCCAACCATGTCTTGCGATAAAACAACATGCATTTTATAAAACAGGCCAATAGGTTGTGTCTGAAAAACTGGGTATTAAATATGCATCAAGGGTGAGATTGGACTTGCCGTTCTCAAAGCCTTCCGGGAGCTCCTGCTCGCAGTACTGGTTAGTGGTCACAATAGCAGTCAATAGCGAACAATAGCGACCGTAATAGCAGTCAATAGCGGACAATAGCGGTTGCTAAGTCCAAACATGTTATCTTGGATCCGCTACCTTGTAGCAGTAGCGGTAGAGTACTACTACTGTTATAGCGGCCGCTATTACGAGCGCTACGAATGCTATTTAGTACCTTGGTACTGGTCCTCGGGCTCGGGCTCACGGTCGAACTCCTCCTCGCGCTCCTCCTCGGGTACTCCGCGATCTACTGCACACACAAACGAGCACACAATAAATAAAAAGGAAAAAGATTTTACCCGTTGAGCTCCGAACAGGAAATATGAATGGAAAATAGGTAGGAAGGGTATTTTCATGAACTTTGGATATGCCTCGGCGGAAATATATCAGAGGAGGCTGTGGTCGAATTTGGGATCGATTGGAGTAAATTTGGCGCATGAAATGACGGGTTAAAGGGAGGTTTGGGCTTTAAAACAATATTTAGGACTGAACTGTGAAAACCGAGGGCCTATTTGTAAATACTCTAAAAAGTGGAAGGGCTTATTTGTGGAAATCCCTGGAGAGAGGTGGAGGGACCGGGTTGCAAATAGGAGGAAACCGAGGGGCCAATCGAAATTCGAGCCCCTTCTTCCTCCTTCTTTCCTTGGCTTCAGAACAGAGGAAAAGGGGGGGACGCACGGCCGGTGGTGGACCGGCCGGCTCGGCCTGCCGGCGGCGAGACCGAGTGACTGGGAAGGGGAAGGAGGGGGTAGGGAACCCATTTGAGGAGTCACCTCGGTCGATTGGTGGCCGGGGCGAGGGGAAGGGGACCGGCGGCGGCAGGGAGGTGGCGGTTTCCTGGCGGCGGCGGCGGGTGGCGCAGGGGCGGTGAGCTGGGGTGCTGCGAGGTGGTGATGAGGATGGCCGGCCTTGGCCCCCTTTTATAGGCGACGGGAGGGGCGGTGTGCGGCCAGCAATGAGGGCAACCGGTCCTCCGGCCGGTGGCATATCGGAGTAGCGGAGCTCGTTGGATGGCGTGGGCTCGGTCAACGAGGGGAGGGAGCAGGGGCGGCGACCGCTTGGGGAGGCGCGCCGGGAGGGGCGGCGTGCTATGGCTGGCGGGCGGGCCGGCGCACAGGACGGCGACGCGGGTGCGGGAGTGGCAGCGGGGCTACGCGGGCGCGGGAGCGGCAGCGGCGCGAGAGCGGGCGCGGGCGCGTGCGGCAGGTGCGCGCGTGCGGCAAGCGGCGCGCAGGCGCGGGTGCGGCGGACGGCGCGTGCGCGCCCTGGCGCGGTCGGGCGCGCGGCCCGGGGCAAGGTGGGCCCGGCGCACGCGGCCCGACACACGCGTGCGGGGTTCCGGCGCCAGGGGGCAAGGCGCCGAGCGCCAGGTGCCAGAGGCAAAAGGGGTGGCCGCCTGCGGGAAGAAAAGGAAGGAAAGAGGAAGAGAGGAAGAGAGGGAAAAGGAGAAGGAGGGAGGAAAAAAAAGAAAAAAAAAGGAAGAAAGGAAAAGAGAGCGACAGCGGTAATTGCGGGATTTGACGGCACGCGTGATGGATTGGACGGGCACGCGGCGAAAATTACGGGGAGCGGAAAAAGAGGGTTGACGAGTCGGGGCCGGAACGACGGGTCCGACGGAAGGGAAAAGGTTTGACGGAGCTCAGCGGTCGGAAAATTTTGGAATGCATTTTTTTTAACGAGTGATTTAATTTGGTAAATTTTTACGGGCGTTACACGCCACCACCACCCCATGCCCAGTGAGGAAGAAATTAAACGGGCAATGGTGAGAGGGCCGGGCCGGCATCTGCAGCAGTGTCGGCTCCCCTGCTAGTGGCGGCGGTAGCGGTATGTGAGGACCAAGGGGGATGACGACGCTCGCGCTCCTCGATTTCTCCTTGCAGCAGCAGCATGCGGTGGGCAGCGGTGGTGGTGAGCTCACTGACTGGGAAGCCCCGGTGGGAGCGGGTTGCGCGGCGCGGGCAAGCGGCCGCGGTGGGCGGTGGTGCTTGGCTGGTGGCGCGAGCACCGGGTGGAGGTAGCGAGCGTGGGCAAGTAGCTACGGCGCGAGGTGTGGCGTGGGCAAGCATGGTAAGTCTACCACAGCTAAGCTAGGATGCAAGGTAAGAGCAACTCCAAGAGACTGCTAATCTTACCCCCAATACTTTTTTTAGAGGAAAAAAAAGAAAAATGAACTCCAACAGTCCCCCAAACCTTCCCCAACTTTTTAGCAACGCTAAAAAACAGCCTACCACCGCGTATATTTTAGCGTTGGCATTCCTCCCCCAATCCTGATTCCCGCACGCTCGCGTGTCCCTTCCGATGGGCCCAATACGATGACGTGGGCTGTTTTAAAATATTGGGGGCTAATTATTAGCGATCTGCTGTGGATTGGTATGTTTTTGGGGGAAATTTTTTTGGAAGAACCCTCAATATATAGTTTTGGGAAAGAATTTTTTGGAGTATTCTTGGAGTTGCTCAGTCCACCAATTTGCATAGGTCAACAAACAAATCTTAAATAAACCAGACCCACCAAATGCAAAATTGTCAAACAACATCTTTGCATCTCGTGAGCCCTGGCTGGGCTGGCCAGAACCTGGCTCTGCCAAACGCCTAGCCAAATCTGGAACTTTCCAAAAAACAAACTCAACCAGAACAAGGACCGTACACTGCAGCCACTGTATAGTAACAATGCCATGCACTAGTACAGTGATATCGAGATGTTCAGAGGACAATCAGATTGACTCTTCTTTGTTCCTGTGCTGGAGCCTCTGTCACACGTGAATATGGCACTTTCCTTGAAAATTTCACGTGAACCGAGCGTGATCCCCATACATGAATTCCCAGCGGTGGACATGTACGTATCGGGGACAGGTAAACAGATGGTGACGTAAAGGCAACGCGCCATTGAAGGCGGAAGCAGCTGCCTGCAACTGCAACCGGCTGACGACACTTGATCTGCAGGCGAGGAAGACAACAACGAGCAACCTGACCCACCTACCAACCCGACAGCCTTGCTTCCATTGGAGACAAATGCTAGCCTCCAGGTAGGAAGCCAGTCGATCCGGTGGCGGGGCCCAACTCACAGACTCCGCCAATCAACCCTCCGGATGGCCGCCGAGAGCACTGCCCCGCCGCCACCGTCTCTTCCTCCTCCGGCAACCGCCGCCGCGCTTCGTCATCCGGTAGGCGTGCTCAATCGCTGCTTCGGTGATCGAGTCCATAATTTAGAACTCTGATCGGTTCTTGCAAAATTTAGCCTCCCAAGTCCGCTTGTGTTCATGGTGTGCGTTCCCGTTCTGGTTCGTGATCTGCAGAGACTGTCGGGGTTCGAGCAGCTGGACGCGCGCGTCAAGGTGGTTTACAGGGCGCGCGGGATTCTTTGCAGCAATGGAATTTTGGGTGAGTTGACGGATTCTTGTGAGCTTTGTGTTTCAGGAGCTGACCTCGTCGCAGGCGGAGTTGCTGGAGAGGATCCAGAAGCTGAAACAGGTATGCATGATCCTCTGACGAAATGCAGATAAGAGCTCGCGCAATTGATTAGTCTGTCAGAATGAACAAACGCAATCGGCGAGTTGAAAAACTTGGATTTGGAAATTATTTTTTAAGAGTTCCGGAAATTCGCTGGTTTGATGATCAGATGCTGATGAGCTGCAATGGACTGAACTCTGTTTCAGGAGGTGCAGAACTGGCGCTCCAACGTAGAGACACAGGTCAGGACATGCCAGAATGTGAGTTTTGTTCTGTTCTTTCTCCCCAAGTTTGTAAACTCCACAGACCATAGACCATAGGCGTGTGCCATTGTGTGAGTGCTGCGCCCATTAACGATTACGATATGCAGTGATGATAAAACTGTGTTACATACAGGAACTCCAGGGTCTGAAGAAGGGACTTGACTCTGAAGTGGAGCAGCTGAAATTGGTGTGCCTTCTTTCCGACGACTTTTCATCCTTTTAGTTCAGTGTCCAGGAGCATCTCACCATCTTCTTGTTTTGCTTCTAGGAAATGAAGGAGATTAGGTCCGCAATCCAGAAAGAGAAGGGTAATCTACCTACGCAAATCACAACTTTAGAGATGGTTGGTTTTACACGAGAAATATCTACGAGATAAAATGCCACTGAGCCATGCTGTTGCACAAGAAATTACAATGATTTTCTTGTTTTGTAGAGCAATAACGACACAGAACAAGCCCTGCAGACCCAAGACAAAGCATTGAAGGTTGACACTGATGCTAGTATGGAAGAACAAACAGCAACACAAGCGTGAATTGGTACTACCTTCCAGAGGTGAAGTTTATCCTGCTGGATATTCAGCTCCTTTCGGTGGATCAAAAAGGAAAAAAGCTGGCAAATACACTAAATCATATGTAGTACTCGTATTATTTTTGAATCCATACCATCAGGTGCAAATATCTACCAGTACCAGCAAACTGAAGTGCAATGTTTCGGATTAATCTTGTAAGGTGGTCAACTACATGTACAAGAATTGCTTGTTTTGTAACAGTTCCAAGTCTACAACTTCAATTTTCAAATGAAGTATGCACAACAACCTCTGGTTCTACACATGCTAGAAATAAAAGATGTGCTACCCGATGAGGATCTGGAATGGCCATGTAACATTGCACATCAACATGTAAGCATTTCTGAGAAACCAACTTATGGTCATCAGAGACTCAGAGTAAAATGCAACAATCTGGATTGCTTGCCTCTTCAGTTGCTTTGAGGAAACTTACATTATCTTCCCTTAAAAACAGTGCTGCCTAAGAAACCTTAGTTTGTGCTAAAATACCTTTCCGTTTATCTGTGTGAAGGCTTCCTACAAGAGCAGAATATACTGATTCATCTGGAATCAATCCAGCTTTCAACATATCATCATACAGTTGGAACGCCGCCTCTGATCTCCCTTCCTTTGCCAGACCTGATATCAGAACCGTATATGCCACCACATTAGGTTTTGTTCCCCTCTGTTTCATCTCTTCAAACAGCTTCAGCGCCACATCCACCTTCCCAGTGACACAGTGGCCATGAACTAGCGATGCATAAGTGTATACATCTGGAACAAACCCTTTCTTCTCCATCTCCTTTCTGAACCTCTCAGCCTCGCGGATGCTCCCCTTCTTGATGTACCCATCCATCATAACATTGTAGGTCACAACACTGGGCATTGCCCCTTTCCCTGCCATTTCTCGGAACAGCCTTCTAGCCTCCACCATGTCACCTTCCTTGCAATGTATGCTGATCAATGTAGTGTAGCTGACATAATTTGGCGCCACGCCATTCTCGATCATGATATGCAACAGAGTCTTAGCCTCATCCATTCTATTCACCCTGCAAAGACCACAGGCTAGTGTGTTGTATGTGTAGACATCCAGTTCGATTCCTGTTTTCTCCATGGCCACCTTTATTTGAAGAGCACTGTCCACCAACCCTTTACGGCAATACCCATCGATCATCGTATTAAAAATAATTTGGTTGTACCTAACACCTCGCCCTTGCATATCTGCTAGCAACATCTCTGCAGCCTCCATCTGCCCAATCTTGCAGAATCCATTGATCAATACACCGTATGTACGCTCGTTTGGCTCAATACCATTGCCAACACATTCATCAAATACCTCAGAGGCCTTCCGCACATTCCCTGCACGACAGTATGCGTTGATGACCGCCGTGTAGAAGTACACATCCCCTGCAACATTCTTTGTCTTCATCTCATCGATCAGAGCTTCAACATTGTCGATATCCCTGGCTGCCGATAAACAGTCGACCAGGATCGTGTATGTCCCAACTGTCGCCTCAATCCCTTCGTTTTCCATGATCCTGAGCACCTCCTCGACCTGTTTGTCATCCTCTTGGCGTTTGTAACAGTCAAGCAGTGAGTTGTAGCACAAGGCATTCGGCTTCACGCCGTGGCGAGGCATTTCGTCGAGCAGCTGGCGAGCGTCGGCGATGCGGCCGGACTTGCAGAACCCATCGACGACCACAGACGCGGAGAGTGGCGAAACGGAATCCGGACAGGAGGTGAGCGCCCGCCTGAGGAGGTCGGTGGCGGCGGCGAGCTGTCCGGCGCGGCGGAGGGAGAGGAGGGAGGACGTGAGCGAGCGAGGGTCGAGGCGGCCGAGTCGGGAGACGGTGAGGTCGAGCGCCTCGGCCGCACGGTCGGCCGCGCCCGCGTCGGCGTACGCGCGGAAGAGCATGTCGTGGAAGGCCGCCACGGCATGCGGCGGCGCGCCGCGCGGGAGGGAGGAGGCAGCGAGGTCGGGGAACGGCACCGCGAGGAGGTGCGGCGTCAGCAGGGAGGACAGCTTGGACCTGGCTTCGGCGAAGCGGCGCGCCGTGAGGAGAGACGCGAAGGCGGCGAGCGGCGGCGCGGCGGAGGTGGACGCGACCATCGCATCGGGCTGGGGCCTGGGGCGGGAGAGGAGAGTGTGGGGAGAAGAGCAGAGGAAATCGCTGGGTGTCGTTTACGTTTTCCGCACTTGGTGGCGGTTCTTGATGGTGGGCTCCACCACTTTATTAGGTGGGCTGGACCCAGGCGTAAGCTTTGTTTGATGGGCTGAGCTTACCTGTGGGCTCTAAAAGAGCCCAACCATCCCTGAAGCACTGGAGAAAGTCTTATATCACTATTCTCTGAAAAGAAAGAAAACTCGTATTTCTGAGGTTAAACAATACAAAATTTACAATCGCCGCTCACGAGCTGCACAGCCGCACGAACAGGTGGGACGAGAATTCCAACGGCATGGAAGCAATCACACAGAGCGCACAGGCGCCACGACACGAGTGAACGAAAGAGCCCGACACGATGTGACGCGAGCCTGGCCCGTCGCATGCGCGGACGCGCTTGGCTCCGCCTATCCGGGGCGCCTGCAGCCGTCTCGCCTGCGACGCCGCTCGTGCGCTGCCGGTACGGCGACGCCCTTTCGCGGCGACAGACAAGACGCCGCCTGCGTGCATGCGCCCAGCGCAGGCCGCCGATCATTGATCCGCATGTACACGTGCACAGTGGCTTACAGTACAGGATCCCCCCAGCCTACGTGACGTGCATGTACACGTGCGTCGCGCTCGCCTCGGCCGTGCTCGCGTGCCCAAAAGCCAAAATCCTCGTCCCCTGCTTCGGCGTCGCGGCGCTTGGTGAACGTTCCGTGAACCAGCCGATGCAGCGGCCAGCAGGACTGCGTTGGCGGTGATCACATGTTGGCCCTTGCTGAAGTTGCTATCACTGTCGGGTATCAAGATCGCCGGGAATGGCCCTGCATCTGCAACAACGACGGCGGCCTGCCGACTTGGGCATCAAATCATCCCAGACCAAACCTCGTGAGACCTACGAAACTCAGGAGAAGACTAAAGGTCACGTTTGGATCCAATTCTGAATTTTGAAAATCTAGATTTTAGATGGATTTTGAGAATCCAGATTCTAAGCAAAATTTAGATGGTGTTGTTTGATCATAAATTCCAAAATCTGATTGTATAGTAATTTGTTAAATAGATGACTTTTATGCCTTTGCTACCAAAAAAGTGGACAATAGCAGATTGGATAATCATCTGAAAGGTTGATAGGTAAAATGGTAAAATATGCATGCAAAATCTCGTAGAATCAACCTTTGAGCAGCTTCTGGGAGAATCTCAGAATCCAAAATCTAGATTGTAGAATCTGAATCAGAATCTGGAGGGCAATCCAGATTTTGAATTTTGAGAATATGATGTTCTCCGAACGGTACCTAAGATTAGACAAATAATGATGACTCGAATCAAATGTGGCATGAAAACGATATTTAGTGGAAAAAAGAACTCTTCAACCAACCCGTCGATCAAACCGACGGCGAGCACATCCAAAATCCTTCCGCAGCGCCGGAGTTGGGGCCGTTCTGCCGCGGCGGGCGCGGAAACAGTGCACGATCGACCTCCCCGGAAATGGCATGTGCGCGCGTACGATGCATGTATGGAGGCCTCATCCATCGGCGCTCCATGTCCTCTGTCCTCCACGTTCGCAGGGGCGCGGGGCCGGCAGCAGCGAGCGGCCTCGGTTGCCTGCGCGCCCGGCCATGGCTTTGCTCTCGCAATGGCCAATGGCAAGATGCAGCAGGCAGCACACATGTCGCCAAAGGTTCCGGTACGCACAAGAGACGCGCAGGGCATCTCGTAAATGTAAAATGTGTGCGGAAAAAAGAAAGATGAAAGAAGAAACAGTGACGGCGGATTCGATTCGGGTGAAACAGAAACAGAGAAGAGAGGCAGAGGAATTGAATTGGCGAGACAGGCTGCCCAGAGGGGCCCGGCTTTTGATGTAGAAAGCCTCCTCTACCTCTCTTCCCATCCCCTCCACCTCCAGCCTGCTGCTTTTTTTTTATTCTGAAAGCTCGCCGCACTTGTACGTAGGACCTCCGCCGCGCCGATGCCTATGGCGATCAATGCAAAGCAGCCGTTCAGCCGTTGCGTTTCTCTTTCTCGGGAGGTTCCTGAGGTCCAAGCAAAAATCAACCTCACCAGGAGGACTGGGCTGCAACTTTTGCTTTCCAATTAGGATCTTGTTTAGTTCCCAATTTGGAAGTGGCAAAATTGTCATTCTGCCAAATGCGCAACTGTAGTATTTCATTTGTATTTGTAAATTATTGTTCAAACATTGACTAATTAGGCTTAAAAGATTCGTCTCGCAAAGTACAACAAAACTGTGCAATTAGTTTTTGATTTCGTCTACATTTACTACTCCATGCATATACCGCAAGTTTGATATGACGGTGAATCTTCTTTTTACATAGTGTCAAAGTTGGGAGTTTGGAGGGGCTAAACATGGCCTAGGCCTCCTCAGATAGCTCAAAGGCCTACGTGGCAGTTCCATGTCAACGAGAGATTTAACTTATAGCACTCCGTCACCGTCGTCTCCTTCTCGGCGGATCCGGCGAGCCGTGGCCACATCACCGTTCCCTTGCACGTGCGGGCACGTGCGCCGCCGCGTAGCAGCTTCGCCGGTCGCTCGCCGTCCGCCGCCCGCGCGGGGCCTGCACGCCGCCGCCGGCCGGCCGCGGTGCCTCGGCCTTGCCCGCGCCGGCCTGCGCGCCACCGTCCAGTCGCTGCTGGCCGGACGCTTGACGTGGTCCCGTCGGGATGGGCCTGCGCGCCGCCTCCCAGCAGCGCCGGGCCCCGCTCACGCTCGCCGGCTCCCGCGGTGAGGGTCACACCGGCGCACGGCCGCCGTCGTCCACTCGTCCTTCATGAGTCAGGCTAAGGGGGAGAGAGAGCAGAGTGGGAAAGGAGGCGAATGAGCTTATCTCTTCTTGCCACGCTAGCGTGGAGTTTTTCAGACTCTCTCTCACATCCACGACAGCAGGAATCCGACGCTAGCTGACGTGCTCCCGTTGGAGGAGGCCGTAGCGGCGGTCACTTTTCTAGGGTCACATTTCATGGTGGGGAGACTATGAAACAGTTCCTTGAATGAGTCAACGAAAGGCAGGTCAGGTTCAAGTTCAAGAGAGTGCGTGTGCAGTCACCAGCACTGACGGGAAGCTTGATAAATTCTGGCCAGCGTATCCACATTTCGATACTGCTTCCAATGCGCTGCCACCTCCGTCATCAGGATCTCAGTGACAGCCGTTGGTGGAGCTTGCTCAGCCAGCAACGCTTGCAACAAGTCGTATCGTGGTTCCTGAATCATGCTGGCGAGGTGAAGTTTTAGGTATCAGTGAGCATGGCGGCTCTTAGGTAGAATGGAGATGGATGAGAGTTTATGCATGCCTGTACACGCAAATTGCCTCCCAAGTGCGGGTGTTGTTTATGCCTTTGTCTGGTTTCATCGATCACGCCCAAACATTTGTGGTGAAAGGCTGAAAGCTACATCCATTGCGATCCTAATCCTAGCAGACTGCTAGCTCAAAGACGTTGCTAGGTTAGGCGTTAGGATGAACCTAGTGACAGGGACCGGTTTAATTTCGAAACTGCCATCCTACACCACCACCACCACCAGCAGCAGCTACTACTGTTACTGGAGCGATGAGTCCAAGGAATGTGCATGGTGGACTCCAGCAGTGCTACAACGACCATAGACATAGGCCTTGTTTAGTTAGGGAATTTGGGAGGTGCCAAATTACTGTTACAGCACTGTAGCACACTGTAGCATTTCGTTTGTATTTGTGAATTATTGTCCAAATATTGACTAATTAGGCTCAAAAGATTCGTCTCGCAAAGTACAACAAAACTGTGCAATTAGTTTTTAATTTCATCTACATTTAGTACTCCATGCATGTACCGCAAGTTTGATGTGATGGGGAATCTTCTTTTTGCATAGTGTCAAAGTTAGGAGTTGGGAGTAACTAAACATGGCCATAGATCATCGCCGGCGGCGCAATGCGACTGCGAGATCGATCTTTTGTTGCGAGGAAGACCAACGCAGGAAGCGAGCGCCACGATGAACGGATCGAAATCGGATGAGCCGTGAGCCCTGTGCCAGCCGGCGACGGCCGTAAACCTCGAGCTGCTCAACATCCGCAGGTCCCGAAGAAAAAAAAAACGAAAAGCGAAAAGGAAAGGGCCTGGAGCTAGAGCAGCAGTGAGCGGGAGTAGTAAATTCGGCAGTAAACCGCGTCAGGGCAAGGGCAGATCGGGGGTGGCGTCCGCGGTCCGAGGCGGGCTGGGGGCTCCCGTGGCGGTACATGCACGGGCGTACCACGCGTGGGGCCCGCGCGGCGAGCCGGGGGTAATAAAAGCCGGGGGCGCAGGACAGGCCCCGCAGCTTTTGCCTTTGGACAAGGAATAATTACCGTCCTGACACGCATGTTTATTAGAGTACAGTCCACATTTCACCACGTACGGTCGTACGCCACCCTGTGTTGTGACCGGCAGCCACGAGCTAATTACGCCAGTGGTAGTAAGGTTTGAATTTAACTTGGAGCCATGCGGTTTTAAATTGGTAAATTTGTTCATGAATTCGCTACGGTTATTCACCGAGCGAAAGGTGGTTATCTCCCACAGATCAGAGGTTGGCTAGATGCTTCCTAGTCTCTCTTTTGTCTTCCATCGTGTTGTGACTGGCAGTCACGAGTTAATTAGGCCAGTGGTAACTCAAGTTTGAAAAAGTTTGATTTTAGTGATAACTAATAGGTGTAACTTGGATCCATACCGTTTTACTAAGATCCCGTTTGGACCTCCTAGGCATAATGACAATCTGGACAGTAGATAGTGATCATAGGATTCCGGATTCTGAATAGTGATAATCTAGTTTGTTTGGATTCTATAGGATCATGACCCCGTTAGGGATTAGTTGAAAAGTTCAATTGTCTATAATGCCTTTAGTTTCAATTAATTCTTTTAATTTAGTACTCAGCAGTCAGCATGGGCCGGTTTGGCTTTTGTATTTTTTAGAAATGAAAGTTCCGTAAACTTCATTACGACATTACGTGCCACAAGTTTCAATCAATTCCTAACTCATTAAAACAAAAAAAATGCACGATTTTACATTATTCATGATACGCTGAAACGTTGTCACGACCAGCTAGCACAAAAACGTATGGAGATTCCATAAATAGAAGCTTCATCACGTGGCACAAGTTTCATTCTAGTTTTGTTCACTTCTTACACGAACACATGCATGCTTTTAATATCCATTTCAGTCCCCGCAAAACCTTCCAAGTATTTGCCGGTGTTCGCTCAAAATATCCACTAACTACTGTCTAGTACTGGACAGCCAATCGAAAATGATCCTTTTTTTTAAAAAAAAAGGAAATGGTATGAAACTATAGTTACGAGTGCTGAACAATGCCCGAAATAGCGGGCTATAGCGGTTGAAGCTAGCTGCTGCTACAACAATGTTGTACCAATTAGCAGGCTATAGCGAAGCTATAGCGGTTGAGCACAGCTCTACGCTAAATCCCATAACCCGCTATGTTGTACATTGGTGCTGAAACTCGATAGCAACTTAGACTGTCGCATTGTGACGACACATCAACCGAACAATCAATCCTAGGTATCCATCCTCCAACTGCACGATGCGTGGCACAGTAGACGTTCAAGTAGTTGGGGACTACTCCTGCCTGAAATGTTCAATAGTCGTCGACAACGCCGTAGTTTTTTCGCAACACTGTGAGAGAGAGACAAGCTAGTGCGAACGACTGTTTAAGCACTGTAAACACCTAAAACGTGACGGGCTACTGAAAACGACTGTTCGAGTACTGCAAAACACCAAAAATGAACGTGCAGGTCCTCTAGCCGAGGGCCGAGCGTCGTAGCATCAATTGTGTGCGCCGCGCGCGCGGGTACAGAGCAGAGACGGACCGGTCACGTAATATATTTTCACCGCGTAGCTAGGGTGAATGAGCGCGCGGTACATCCGCCGTGGTCACAAAATTCTACCATTTACCGTGCGTCCGGTGCCGCGGCAGGCGACAGCGGCGTGCCTTCCCGCCAAACCTTGGTGCCGCGAACGGTCAATACGGACGCTACCCCTGATCCGCGATAAATGCGCGCGCGCGCTTTCAAGACGAGAGATCGATCGCCCGCTGTGCCTCTGTACGCCTGCTGCATGCGCTGCTGCGGCGATCGTATCGTACGTACGTATGGATACTACGGCCCGGCCGGCCCCCAGAGTACGTAGCTTTTGGAGTACTCATTCTGAGCCCTACGGCGCCCGTGGAAATACAAGGAAGCAGGTCCTGTTTATTTCCCACCTCCTAAAAATTTTAACTCAGTCTCAGTCTCAGCACTGGTTTTAGGAGGTTTTAGAAGGGGTGAGGGGACTAAAAGTTTTGAGCCTCCTAAAAATTTTTAGTCACTTTTTAAGAGGAGTGTTTAGCTCTTTAGTTATATTTTTGTGAAAACAAACAGGACCAGACGCCAGTCGCCAGTGCTGCCTCTTGCCACCGCGGCTAGTAGCTGCACGCTGGATTGCTGGCAACGTGGTAGAGTAGAGTACAGTAGAGTGCGGCGTATTCAGGTCTCGGTCCATGTCAACCTTGTTGTAAGTGACCTGACCTGCACCAGAAGCTGCTGCGTGCACAGGTCGTTGTAGACTGCCTGGGAGGCTTGGAAAAGCTGGCTGCCTGGGTTGCTCTTCAGCTTGAGCTTCAGCCTTCAGAGCAGAGGCGCACGCACGCAGGGAGGACCGGAGGAGGGCAAACGCCTTGTCCTACTCGGAGAAAGACGACGGGAAATTGACGCCTCATCAACAACGGCACCAGTTAATTAGGATTTACGGCCGGTATAGTAGTAGAGATGAAAGATCAGAAAGAAGGGGTGCCTTTTGAATGCTGCAACTGCAAGGTTGGTGCTGCCTCTAATGGCCCTGTCGAGCTCCGATCGATCCTCACCAAACCTACGCTGATCTGATCGGCGACACGTTGACACTGCTACCGACTGCAGATTGGGCATCAGAAGAAAGGAAAAATAAAAGTCAGAGGGTGAGAAACGACCGTGATTTATCTCTGCACAGACATGCAAAAAGAAGGATCTTATCAGGATCACACGATCTTTTGCAAAAGAAATGAGTGTATCTGCATCAGGCAATCACCCATCAGGCGAGGCAACGATTCTGCTAATCAGGAGCACTCCGAGTTGCCATCATGCATCACAAACGCATCATCAGCTGCAGCAGCAGCCTCCAACTCCAATGATGTGACGAAATGTGGGTCTGATGTCACCATCCCCTGCCGAACGAGATCCGTGCCCGGAGCCGGAGGCCCCTGCCTGGCCGATGATGGACGCACCACACCTGCGCGCCCGGGACCCACCTGTCGGTCTCTGCATGCCGCCATGGCCCATGGAGCTGCTGCTCCTCCTCCTACATGTACAGTAAGGCTACTACAAGGCTTGGTGGCGTGGCCATTATAAAGGTTAGCTGCCTAAGCGGCGGCCTCTCCCCCTTGCCACCAGCCCACCACCACCCCTCGCCATCAGAGAGCCAGAGAGTGTTCAGCTCCAGTTCCAGTTGCTCCACGCGACGAGCTGAGCTCCGCTGAAGCTCGAGGGAAGCGCTACTCTGCATCTAGCCTCGCCATGGCGTCAGGGGAAGCAGAGCCGCTGCAGTACACGGTGAGCGATGGGTGGTTCTGCATTGGGGAGGGAGGGCGTTCCTGACGCCGCTAGCCGCGACTTCCTGACGCCTCTCTCTGTTTCTTGCAGACCACCGTGCTGCGGGTGTCCATCCACTGCGAGGGCTGCAAGAAGAAGGTCAAGAAGGTGCTCCACAACATCGAAGGTACCTGGAATGGTCTTGGTCGATAAATCTTCTCACTGTTCTTCGTTACCTCGACTGATCGAGTGGCTTAATTTGCCGCCGTGGAACGATCAGGAGTGTACAAGGTGACGGTGGACGCGGCGCAGCACAAGGTGACCGTCACCGGCAGCGTCGGCGCCGACGCGCTCGTCAGGCGGCTGCACAAGGCCGGCAAGCAGGCCGCGCTGTGGCCGGCGCCGGCGCCCGCCGCGGTCGTCGAGGCGGCCAAGAAGCCCGAGGAGGTCGACCCGGCGCCGCCAGCGGCCGTGGAGGGCGATAAGGTCAAGGAAGGCGCGGGCAAGGCGGACGCGAAGCCGAAGGAGGCGGCCAAGGACAAGAAGCAGCCTGAAGCCGAGGGCAAGGAGAAGAAGCCGGAGAAGGACAAGGGCTCCGACAAGAAGCCCGAGAAAGCCGAGGCCGCGAAACCCAAGGACGAGGCCAAGAAGGACGTCGAGGTGACCCCGCCGAAGGAGAAGGGCTCCCCTGAGCCGACAAAAGAATCCGCAGCCGCCGGCGAGGAGGCGGGCGCGGAGGAGCCCAGCAGCGGCAAGAAGGGCAAGAAAAAGAAGAACAAGCAGCAGAAGGAGGGCGGCGAGTCCGAGACTGCACCGGCGGAGAAGACGCCGCAGCCGTCGATGCCAGCGCCGGTCCCGGCGCCCGCGCCACCTCCCGGTCCGGAGCGCCCCCTCGGCGGGTTCCCGTACTACGCGGCGCAGCCGGTGATGAGCTACAACGTGGCGCACCCGAGCTCCAGCGTGTCGTACTACGCGCCCACGCCGGTTGGGCACATGCAGCCAATGCCGACGCCTCCGCCGCCGCCGACGACGATGGCGCCGTACGGGTACCCGCCGTACCCGCCGATGATGCCGCCGCCGATGCCGGAGTTCATGTACGGTCCGCCGGGCATCCGGTCGTCCCCGCCGCAGGAGTCGTACAACAACATGTTCAACGAGGAGAACGCCAACTCGTGCAGCGTCATGTGACGCCCCCGCCGCCGCCGCCGCCGCCTCGCCGGACGCCGCACGGTGTCGAGTTGTAGTTAGAGGGAGGCTTTCGTAATAGAGGCCTCTCCTGTCGTGGTTACTATAGGTGGTAGAGTACTGGAGTACTGTCAATTAGGTGGTCAAAGCTCCCCTTGACCAGAATTTTTTTTCTTCTCTCCTTATAAATTGCTCTTTAGTGCACCATGTAATCAGGTGATGATATTCTAGCACCACCACTGCTTGCGATGTGTCTTTTTGCTACTACTTTCTGTTAGTTATGAACTCCATTTTGATATGAAACAAAAAACATGTAGAGTATGAATTCTCACCAGCAAAAAAGCAAATAATTCAAGCAGGTTGGTGATTGTTGGTAGGACAGGACAGTGAATCAGTGATGCCAAGTTTTAAATGTAATTGTTGGGTGGGGGCACTTTTTAGCAGGGAGGGGCAGGGGGGCCCTGGGCAGAGGGGCTAATGAAGGTGGGCTGTTGGTTGACAGGCCTTTTCTATGATGATTGCTGGTGTGCAGGGAATGTGTCACAGTTTGTCACATGTAGCGCAATGATTCCCTGCATCGCATTTCTCTTCTCGGTGATTGATGGTTTGATACGATACGCTCCTGAATTTTAGTAGTTTTATTGGGCTGCCTTCATTGGAGAATTATACGGTAATGCAGCGGGGGACAACATTAAAAAAGAAGAAGAAAAAGTCTACTTAACACCCTAATGTATCAAGAGTCGATTACATCGCCCCTCAGCTATAAAACCGGGTACTGAACCCCCACGGAACAGGGGCCCACCTGTAAGTGTCCCATCGTCCTCTTTGCTGAATTGTTTTTGCCTTTCCCCAACCCATCCTCCTCTCTGCCGCCGCCCGAGCCCCGGTCGCCCTTCTCGATGGTGCCGCCGCCGCAGCAGCCGTGGCTAGGCGTGTCTGTGCATGTCGTCGCAGGGGGCAGCAGCAGCTCCTCGTCCTCATCATCCTTGTTCGCCTCATGCTCGTCTTCGCGTCGCTCTCGGCCGCTGACCACAGCGCCTGCTCTCCCTCGCCTGCGCGTCGTGGAAGAAGATCGATTCCACCACACGCCAGCATCGTCAAGCTGGGCCTCGATACGTCTCTTCGTCGTTGCTGACAGCCTCGACGGCATGATCCGCGTGGCCATCGTCATCGGTGTCCTCTACCTCCACTAGTGGTTACCAGTTGCCGTAGACGCCGGCTTCAGTTCCGATGAGCATCACTGACTTCTTTCTCAGTTGAGGGAACCCATCCCATCGACAAAGCCACGCAGAGAGGTGCATAATTTTGCTCTTTTGTATAATGCAAGGAGACATCTCTTGATCTCTTTGTCGAATTTGTTGCTGACCTGAAAATATTGAGCTCTATTTGATATAATCTCCTCAGTTTAGATCTCCAATTGGCTTGTTCTGATGTTCTGAAATTTCATTGCGTGATCACTGTTGGATTGATGAGTTGAGCCTCCGATCTCCGAAGCACTTAGATTATAGTTTGATAGGGAAATTTGGGTTTCTTTTAGATTTGGAAATTGTCCAATTAGTTCTTGTGGGTGTAGGATGGCCGGATGGGTAGGCCTCGGGCTGGTGGCAGTACCTGCACGCCCACGGGTGGGTACCCATGCGCCGCGCCCCGTAGCCATAGCGCCCTGGCTGCTGGAGTGCGTTCCAGCCGGCGCCTGGCAACACCTTGCCATACTGGCCGTGCTGGAGGCTGCGACGACGGAGCAGCTCCTCCATTGCGCCGGTGGGGGACGCGCGCGGCGAGGCAGCGGTGGTGGCGTGGAGCGTGGCAGCGAGGCGGGATCTAGCTATAGAAAAAGAGGGGTCCGACGCGGCGCGACGGCGTGACGAGCAGGCTGAGGGAGGCGAGGGCGGCGGCAGAGAGGGGATGGCTGGATGGGGAAGAACGGCGGGAAAGAGGACAACGAGGAGTCGAGGACACTTGCAGGTGGGTCCGGCATTCCACGTTTAGCTGAAGTCAATATTAGTGGAAGTTCAATATTAGTGGAAAATGGCTTTTAGTTTGTATAAAAAAGAAAGTGAAGTGTCCGATAGCTGTACCAGCTGCGGCTGCGTTTCTTGAGCAGGGGGTACAGGAACAGGTGGTTCATTCAAACATGGTACGAGGCAGGCGTTACGACGACACAACGTACGCGGGGTGCAGTGTGCATCGGACCAGTAACAGGAGGAAGGGGCACACGAGCACGGTGCGGTCGTCCGATGATGTCCTGCTGCTGCCGTTGCCGAGAGCCCCCCCTGTCGTCGCTCCGCAGCTCGCACATGGCATGTCAAGATCCTCAGCCGGGCACACAGGCTTTTCCTTGCGAAGCTGAAGCCCGTGGCCGTGCACACAAGGGGGATAAAAGAGTGTGTTCGTTGGTCGTGGTTGGATTTCCTGTCTCCCCCGTCCCGTCCCGTTCCTCCGCTTACAGTTATACAGGACGGCGTCAGCGAGTGTGCAGTGCTAGTATATGACCGTACAGCACTACGAGTAGAGTAGTATGGTACATGGTGCCAGTGGTAGTTGGCAGGTGGTCTTGTCATTTTTTTGTTTTACCGCTGGACGCTGCTGCCCGGTGAGGTCTGAGGTACTGATGCTTGGGCGCGCAGGTGTTGGTGCGCGAGGATTAACGCTACGCGACGTACGCAGCCTCGAGTTGGCCTAAACGGAATCTAGCTGAGCTAGGCGCAGCAGCGGCGGGGGTTAATCTATTGTAATCCCCCCACCAAAGGCTGAGCCGCTTTGACGGCTCTGTCGGTTGGGTTGACGCCCGCGGCGCTGTGCCTGTGCATCTCCTCGCCGCGGCCTCGGCCCTCGGGCACCCCAGGTCCGAGCGGGGCGGCCTGGGCCGCCGCGCCGAATTTTTTTTATTTTAATCTTTTTAAAACTAAAATTTTAAAAACACAGGCCAAACTAGATTTCCAAGAGCCAGTCCTTTTTAGTAAAAGTTGGATTACAAAAGTTGGATTTCCAAAAGCTAGCCCTTTTAGTTGCGTTAAGCTCTGTGGGGTGAAAAGGACTTTAAAAAGACTAGTTCTTAGAAATCTAGTTTGGCGTGGGTTGTTTTTAAAATTTTAATTTTAAAAGGATTAAAATAAAAAAAATCGCCAGCCGGTTTGACCGCGGCCCAGCTGCTGCCTGAGCCCCCCCGCGCCGCTGCGGAGTTTCTTCACTTCACGGGCTCCGGACTCTGCCGCCGCGGGTCTCTCCTCTCCTCTCCACCTCCACCTGGGAATGGGAGTCGGCTCGGCATCGGGGGGCATCAGGTCGCCGCGCTGTGCTCTGCTGCTGGCTCCCCGAGTCGTGGATGCAGCGGGGCGCCGGCGGGGCGGGCGACTCGGGGATCTCGTCCGTACACGTGGGCGTGACGGGCCTCGTCGTCTGCATCCCCGCAGCGGAATTGATGGCTCCTCCTCCCGCTTGGCTTTGCGCCGGCTGATGCGGCGCCGAATCACGGCTGTAACCTTTGTTCTCTAGCGCCTGGCCTTTTGCGCGCCGGGGAGGACGGTGGAGAGAACCACGCTGCCGCCGGGAGGCTTGGCCTGGCCGGCCGCTGAATCCCCTGCCTGGCTGCAACAGCCTGCCCTGCGCGCAACAGCAAATGTATGAATGGATCGGGATCCATCCATGATCCATCCACCGGGCAGGGGCAATGCTCTGCCTCTGTTTTCCCTCTCGTATGATGAATGAGGAGGATCTACATGCATCTACTCGTGATCAAGGCTGCCTGCCTGCCTCCGAGGCTCAGACGGCATCGAGTGGAGCGCGAGGGACAAACCTGGCAGGGGGGTTTCATGCATGGCCCCCGGCCCTCCCTGCTTCAATGCCCCAATGCCAGAGCCGCAGCAGCAGAGCCAGCAGCTCCGGCATTCATGGCGCACGAATCACTCCACTAAGCACTGTGCCTGCCGCTAGCAGCTCATTCATTCATTCATCCCGACCAGTCCAAAGCCCTGCTCCTGCGTGATGCCTGCGTAAATGGCCGATGCGGGAAATGAGCTGACAGGCAGGTGGGGAGATTCAACTCATGACCCCAGTTCAATGCAAATGCACTGCTCCTAGTTATCAATTCTTCACTCCCACAATACTGTATAAGTTTGAATTTTTTTTTTATGCCATGATGATCGTAATAACAACTTGTCTCTGTTACTGTTATGTCTGCGACTGGCCTAGGAAGATTTAGTTAGATCCTCTCCTGATTAACATAACACTAGAGTTGACAAGACTTTGAGTTAGCTTCAAAGTGGAGGAAAAAAAGATCTTTCGCCGTTTGGTTACATTGTTGCTTTCCGAAGCAAAGCCATAGATTACTACTATAGGATTAGGATTAGCATTAGCTTGTCCTTTGATCGAACCAATATAATGCTCACCACCACATGCATGATGCATGCTAGGATTAGATTCCAGCCGAGCTGAGACCTAATCTCTGAAATCATTTCACCTCCCATGCCGCCGCATGTGTCTGCGTATGCAGGTTTGCAGCTGCTCCACGAACAAAGATACCCTCCCAGCACTAAGCCATCAGCATGGTTTGACTAACCAACTTGCACATGCCTCCTTTGCCAAACTGAAAGCTTGTTTTGCTTTATTATTAGTCCCGTCGACGGGTACGACGGAATCTCTGCAGATCTGGGCTTTGACAATGCTGGTTTACACTGCATCATAATGGACTGGCACGTACTCCTACCGTCCTACGTACGAGTACGGTACGCAGTAGCCCAACGTACTGTTACCTGTAGAATTTGTCGAGATTTTTTTGAACGGAAAGGGCAGGAGAGTGTGCCTATTTCATTGATATAGAGGAGACACAACCGTCGGAGCGGTCAAGGGATTAAAAGAAAAGGAGAAAGGAAAAGGAAGGGGGGAAAGCAAAAAAACAGCGCAAGGAGTCGTAGCGTTGTGATTACGGTAGCAGGGCCGCTAGGTCTCTCGCTCCCGCTGTTATCCACATATTAGCTGAGGACTTTATTTTTGCCATTAGTTGCGTTGTCGATGAGAATTTGTCGAGATTAATACGGTGTACGGCAGTTCACCGTGCGTATACAATGTTTTTCATGCTATACTGTGAACAGAGTATTTTGTTTTCACCTGAAAAAGGTGGTGACCAGGAACGCGTAGGTACATGGGCATTGGGCAGTGCTAGTGCGCAGCGGCACCGTATCTCTTGGTATGGTACCGTACGCCCTGAAAGATCCGAGCTCAGAGCTCTAAGCTCGAGATCGAGCAGCAAACTAGCAGTAGCTAGAAAAGCAGGAAACAAAATTCGAGAAGGGCCAGCGCCAGGCTCGCACTGGTGCTGGTGATGACTTCACACTGAGGAAAAGATGGCAAAGGCTGACATGGAGCTGTGTAGGCTGTGCTCGATCGTCGATGGCCGAACTCGATTTCTTGGAGCAGCTACCAAGCTTTTTAGCACACCAGTGGCAGTGAGGAACGGAAGGGAAAGCACACGCACACACAGGCCCATCTGAAAAAGGAGATCTTGTTGGGTCCATTCGGAGTGCAGGCACGTACGTGTACGTGCCATCACTTGAGATATCTGATATTCTGATGTGTGTGTGTGCCCCTCCAAAAAACTTTGGCTGGTTGGCTACTCGAGTCTTAGCTCGGAAGGAAGCACTGCAATGCGAGCAATAAGCCCCAGCGTGACAGGCCATGATTACCATGGTTGAAAGGAAAAAGCTCGTTGCTTTCGGAAAGCCGCCGGCATGGCCGAGCTCCGTTTCTGATGCAACTTCATGAAACACAAAAAGCTCCTCACTTCCTCGAGTGCTGTACAGCCGTCGAGAGAGGCAGAAAAGAGGCTTGGCGTTGTGGTGACCGACGCGATGAAATTTGTTTACACGGCTCAGTTCTGATGTCCACGTCGGACGGGCCAGGTGGCGAGAGACGAAGCTTCCAAACCGGCCGTGGCCGTCTCCAGTGGCCAGGTCAGGAAGCTTTTATTTGTTGCAGACAGCTTCGGGCCTACACGTACGCGTGCATCGGTGCATGGCGTTGTATCCTACTGTACTACTACTATGCACGTATCAATCAGTTGCGAGAAGGTATTAGCGCATGTACAGTGGGCGTCTTTGCACTTTCTGTCCGACACGTGGGACAGCCCTTGGCCATTTTCATTCCTTTCTGGAACATTGCAGTGCACAGCAACATCACGAAGGATGACGAAAATATTGTAAATGAGTTACCTTTAGGCCCAACATGGCCCATGGGCTGCAGAAACCAACTCGGCCTGGTTTAGCAGACTACTCGTAGCAGCGAATCAGCGATCAGGAGGGCTTGCTCACAGGCCTGCTGTATGTCCAGAGTTTAAACAGCAGAGACCAGTAGCTGTTAATCTGCAGAAACATATATACGTGCAAAGAATTGAAGATGTTAACAACTGTTGCCAAATAACAACAGAAAGCAACTTGTTCTCCACATTCTGTTGCAGCATCTTTCAGATGATAAGGATCTTCTCCTCTGGTGCAAACGCAACATATCTCAAATAAGTTACGTGACCATGTCAATAGACACTGCAACTTGTGCATGCCATGCCCCAGAATGACCATGTGACAAATCAGCTCCATAGAACTGCATTATATGAATGCATGACTATTACATTACCCACATACAACAGAAAACAAGATGAGGTGCCTGCGGTAAACTCAGATGAAACTTCTCAAATTATTTAAATTTAAGAGGGGAGCTTCTGAACAACGCAGCCAGACAAACGAAGTGAACGGCTAGAGAAGCTCCTCCTTTCAGCACGCAGTGAACAACAGAGTTTGGAACAGCCTCGGAAGCACAGTACATGGCTAAACCTGAAAGCTTACACAGCCCATTCAGGATCCCGGGGGCTAAAGAACGAACCAGTGACCCTGGAATTGAGCAGCTTCAGCGCAGGACCAGACTCAATGCATCTCGGAGTTTTGTACTGGTTAATGGAGCTGCCCTGGCTGACCAACAGATCCATGAGAGCGTCAAAGGCGCCAGCTTCAACCAGCCGGATCTCCAGTGGCCCTACTGACTTGTCATGGGCTCTGCAGCGCCTGTAGACATAGTCTAGTGCCTCCTCGACAGCGATGCAGCAGCTCTCAAGGAACTGCGCATCAATAGGTACGCACGGTGTTGCATCTTCGTAGGTGGATTTAATCTCCCAGAACAACACATAGTGGCCAGGGATAGTGGAGGTGTCGGTGCAGCTAGTGTACTCCAAGAGGAGGTAGTTTCGGCTCTCCAGGATTTTCTTGGCACGGGTGACGCTATTGTGGAGATCCTCCTCATTGGTCTTGTCTGTATCAACGCTGAGGATCACATTCCTCCGGCAGATGAATTTGAACTGGGGTGCACGGTTGTAGAAGCCTGTGACCTGAAGGACATCACCTACCCTGTACCTGTAAAGACCTGGGCAAAAAAAAAAGAAAACCAAATTAAGAGTTTTGGACGTATGTAAGTTTGTGTTGCTCTTCAAAAAAATACACGGGAAGTAATGCACTTTTTGTTAAAATAAAACCCGCTAGCAGGCTACATGTGTCATGCCGACAATCGCTGTTTCAGTGAGCAGTATTATTGTTTTCAGTTAACCTAAGTGCGTACTCCACACAAATTTGAGCTATCAAGCTAATTGCAAGACGTTTCTTACCCGAAAATGTGGTGACGACAAGCTCATAGTAGCATCCGATCTTGACATCCACCATGCTGACAAGCTTGTCATTCTCCACCACCTCATAATCCTCTGTCAACTTGAGGCCATCCTCCAATGGTATGAATTCAAAGTAGGCCATGTTTGGAAGGATGGTGTAAGAAACGTCTTTTGGGCTGCACAGTGGCCTCAGATTGACGCCAAAGTAGCTTTCCGAGGAAGCATACATGGTGCAGACCAAGGGAATCCTACCATCACTGTAGAATTCAAGCATGGGGATATATTGTGCCATCGTGCCCGTAAGAACAGCTTCAATGTACTTAACATTAGGCCAGAGCCTGCCAAGAATTCCCTTCCATGACCCAGAGCTGCATATCGCCTCGATTTCATCAGCTAGCTCAGGGTTGGGCAGTGCAAGAAAACTCTGCATGGCCAACTGGCATGTGGAATTGGTGATGTTGGAACTGAGCTGACCAATTCGGATGTCATTAACTAGGTCACACCAATGTTGCTCAAGAAAGCTGATAGACCGAAGGAATGCTGAGGCAAAAACTGCTCCTAGACGAAGGACATGCTGGCGTTCTACCAGGCCACAGAGTAGCTGGCAGTACATGCTTTGCTTGTTGTCAGGGCAAAGAATAACCTCATCAGGACTGGTATACTTGTTATACAGGTCGTATTTGCGCTGCAAGAAGTGAGGGCTCTTATAATAGCTAGTGAGGACTGATCGGATTGGAATGCCAGCGTTTGTCAATGTTTCAGCTTTCACAAAGAGAAGATACATGGCCTTCCCCTCACCAAGGCCTCGTATATACCTGCAGATTGACCAAGTCAAAATTTGTTAAAGCCATGGTAAAATCCAAGCGCTAAATGTGAAACCAATGGAATGGACCCCCCCTCACCCCCCAAAACACACACACACACACACACACAATTTAACCGGCTAATTCCATGAGTTAACTAATGGGTTTGTACAACGTTTCACCTTGCTAGAGCAGAAATCTAACATTTCAATTTTTTCTAAAACTTTTTAACTAGTAAGTTAATGGGAACTAGTTCAATTGTGTACTGCAACTGGACCCAGCTTATGTAACTACTAACATAAAAAATACAAAAAAAAAACTCACTGATCAGGAGACATCCAAAATGGTGAGTTGCCTTTCTCTGTACTCTGTCTATGAGTCTATCCATAGAGCACTTCAAAGAAAAGATTAATAGCTTCTATAAAGAAAGAGAGATAAGAATCATTTGTCATCTAACTCTTAAATAGGAACCACAAGAGGGAACTTTGGATAAATGTCCTCATAATTTAAGCTAGCTCCTTTCGAGAGTGCAAGGAGGTGGGTCAAACAATATGAGATTTAGAGTATAGAAGAACCCTAACCTAGCTCCTTTTATTCGACTTTTCAAGTGCCATGATGATTATAACAAATCTATGACTTTGCTTCCATGATGAATGACAACAAATCTATAGAAAAACAAAACCTTACTTGTTCATGATAGGCATGATGAGACTATACAGGTACGTTCGACGATAAAGATCCTCTGAGATGGACGGCATCAATCTTGGCTCACCCCGAGAAGTTCCAGAGCTATAAATAAAAAAAATTGGTTAATATCACAGTCACAGATCTTAAAAACAGTAAAACCTAACACTTGCATCAATCAGTTCTTTCAAGACAAAAAAGTAATATGCTTTCCTATGCACATTTACAACTTTAATGTTCTACTAAACTTCCATTCTTCTTTATGGGGACAAACAGAGATGATCTGTAAGACTGTAAGATGTGTGGTTCATAAAAGTGTCAGATAATTGTTGGCGGAGAACATAGTAGGGGAGATAGGCATTCAACCTGTCCTGCAAGTTCAGAGAGCGTTACATGAACTAACCTACCCCAATTTAGAGAAGACTAATAGTGGAGTCCCTGAGAGTTACTGTCAAAAAGGTAGTCATGATAAGTAAACAGAGGAGAAACTATTTTCACCACTTTAAGCACCATATAAACAGTTAATGCTTTCACATAGGTTAGTGAACTTTTCAGATGTGAGATAATGGAGAAAATTCTCCTAAGCTGTTCAACACATAGTAGCAAGTGGTGCTTGATTGCATAGGACATAGTGCAAATGCATAAAGGAAGACATAACATGCTCAGAAGATCCTTCGGGGTAGAATAGCTTTAAAAATTTAGCACATAGATATTGCTCCAAATATTTTAAGGGCTGCTTATCTGTTATTTAGAACTTATTGAATAGGTATTTATATTGTCAAATACTAAGAGCACTACAAGAGGGTTGAACGAATTTGTAAGCAAAGGTGGAAAAGCAGGACAAAACATTTTCTGTTTACTCACAGATCAGAATTTATATTCCATTATCTGAAAACCTTACTTAGTATCGGATTTACTCTGCAAGCATTTTAATAATTAATGGTCTAACATCAATTATTGTCTTTCCTCCTATTAGTCGCATTATACAATAAAACCAGCGTCCATCGGTACAAAGAGTCTGCTAATAAATGTATGATGATACTTGTACCTTTACTATACGGATGCTAAAACATTGACTACTGAGAGAATGAGGAAGAGAGGCACACCTTCGGAGGAGCTCTACAATTTTTTCTCCACATAAAATTGAAGATTCTTCACCCCCTGCAATCCTTGCAATGTAGGATCGGACGACATCATATGTCACTACTGGGACCTGGCTCTTGAAGGCAGAAATGTCTGCGGACCCATTCATGAATTTGTTCAGGTATTCAGTAGCCTGATTCTTCTCAAGGATTTTTCTCAATATAAGCTCCTGGGCTGCTTTGGCATTCATAGTCAGTATTTCAAGCTCTTGCAGAACATCATTTCCCTTGCAGCCTAACTTATGCTCGTCCATATTTGAAGCAAAAGAAGAAATAAAGATAGGCCTTACTTTGAGGAGGAAGACAATGGCTCAGAGTAACGATTTCTGGAGCTAGTGCACCCCTTTTATAATGTGATAGTGCATGATCTGAGACCCATATCTTCTTAATATTTCTACTTTATCAGGGAGATTCTGGACCAATTGGGTAGAGCACCCCATGTAAGATGATCCACATACAGTCTTTCTACACTTTTCAGAATTTCTGAAAAGTGTAGTGCAATTCAATGATACCTTTACATTGTCCCTGTCTTGACTCTCTACTTTAACTGTTACCTCGTTTCATCTAGTCACATAGAATTTTACCTGTGTTGTCATGCTGTGCCTTTAAAATACAGCTCTGTTGTTGTGGACACCTTCTTTGGGCGGCAGTTTCAGCGTAGGAAGAAGGGCCAGGCGACAGATTGTGGCTAGGCAAATTAGTTTGGATTCATTTCAGTTTGTTGGTGCCGGCTTAGATTAGATTTACACCGGCTAGATATTTGGGATAAGTTGTTAGGGAGCCAATGGCTCTATATGCACCCGTACAGGATAATCATCAAGGGTTAAGCAGAAGATAAACCTCAGAACTCAGAGCCTCCTAGAGAGGGCGAGCAGGTTGTTTATCAATCTGCTCATCGTGTTCTTGGTCAATAAACTAGCCATATCATCTGTGGCCTTGAAGAAACAATGAGCAATGTAGGTCAATTACCTCCAATGGTATAGATGAACTGTACAGTGCCAAAACCTCTAATTCTGAAGGGGGATGGCTAAAACAGTTATAGGGGTAGGATACACTGACTAATACTGACCACACTCTCCAGATTTGGAGAACACCTAAAACAACCTTGATGCTTTCTCTCTCAGACAGTCCCGTAGACCTTAGAACAAAGCTGCTAACAACAAGAGATCAAATATGAACCTATGAGAATGGACATTTTTGTTCTTGCCGTAGCTACAAAATATCAGAAGACTACTTACTTCAACAGGAATGATGCTAAACATCCAATCAGAACATATAGGCAACATCATATCTCACTGGAAAACCTACATGGTAACACTTGTGAGAAAAAGGTGCAGATGGAGAGACAATGATAATTGTCTAACCACCACTAAAGCTACCAATAATACATCTAAGGAATGTACGCCATCTGCCAGGATACAGAAGGCAGACGCAACCAAGAAAGTGGGCAGCACCGAAAGATAAGAACGCATTTATCCACTTCAAAAGTTATTCTTGAAATGTTGTGTCAGCGCCTGAAGGCTTCATGTGATACTATTAAAAAGATGAAGGGCTACAACATAACCTAAACGCAAATTGTGTTCCGTACATTATGCGGTACAGGTGCTTCAGCCTGATCGAAAGAGCACAAGCCTTAGATTGCATAGCTGGGCCCAAGCTCCACTGAACCGATAAAACATGTGACCATAATCAAAGCCAAATGCCTATTTGAAGTATCCAAGATTAACCTCGACAATAAACATGTGAAGGCTGCTTATAAAGTAAGGATGTGTATATATGCTCAATTAGTAAGCTCAGTATTTAACTAAACACCATTTGAAAGGCGGTGGTTGCAATTGAATTGAAGAAATGCTTCATGCCTAGCGATTTGAGGACACATTCTCCATTCTCCATTCTCCAATTAGATGTGGCAGAATTGCAGAACAATTAAAAAGGAGATGTCGATGGAACAGGTGTTTACGTGATAATTGCAGCTGCTGTACTTTCGTTGTGATATTGTCCAGTCAATTCAGGATAAAGGGTGCGGATTCATAGTTTGCGGATGCTCGCCGCATATGGTGGCCTCCCAATGGTGGTGCAACGTAGAATGCTGGCGTGCGTGCCCCCTGCTCTGCATCCATCAACTACCTACAGAAAAAGGAAAACAGTGCACAAATTCTTTGCTAAAGTAGTCAGTGTTTAATCAACAAGACAACTTATTCGATCCTTTGTAGCCTTGTCCTTATCATATCTCCTCACCTTTCATGTATCATCCTTGCAAGATCTCCTCGCCTTCTTACTCGAGCAGCAGAAACTAGAGTGAATGTCCTCTTCAAAATGGATAGCATGCATCCACCAATATCAGAATAAGGCCATGTGCACGCACAACTCCACAGATGCATTACAAGATCTCTTCACCCTGTTACTCGACGGCAGAAGGGAGTGTCAGTGTCCTCTTCGAAGAAGCCAACCTGCGTCCACCATGATCCAAATAAGGCCATGTGCAAGAAATGCACAATCCATCAAGTGTATTACACATATCATCTATGATTGCAGCGTTCAGCCATTTTGCCGAACAGGTGGTGGGCACGGCATAAAGCAACGAGAGCGATCTGCTGCTTAAAAGGTTACTCGAACAAATCTCTACGTATATTTGTTCTCCTCTATACTTCACTCACGTCACTGTCGCTAAAAAGACTGTCTGCGAAATATCTCACACATCGCAATTCCAACGTAAGCAGGGATTCTATCCTCTACTCTGTACAAGCATATCACATCCAACCCAACTTGAAAGGAGCCAATTCCAAAACGGAAACCGTTAGTACTTTCGAAAAACCAAGAATTTCACCAATCACAGTAACAGTAAAAAAAAGTGGATAAATCGAATAATTTTGGAGATCAGACCGTGTACCAAACAGCCGATTCTTTCAGCAACCAAAAGGGGATGAAAGGACAAAAGAAGTACGGGGTGAAGAGGAGGAGGACACTTTCATGATGGGAGCGCAGCATGAGCATGCTTGGAGGAAGCGGCAGCACTGTGTTTAGGCACAACAAGCCGGACACTGCCACATTGGTGCTTCTGGGGAAAGCTTGCTTTACATCAAGAGTAGTAGGGGGCTAGGGCCTATCCTGCTCTTGTATTCTCTTGTGCTTGCTGTGTGCGCGCGTGCCCGGCCATCCATGACCTACATTAGTAGCTTCACTTTGGAGGAGGAAGGTGGGAGACATCAAAGAAGACACTGCTAGAGTGCTAGTGCTATGTAGTGGAGCATAGGACCAGCCTCGGCACCTAGTCCGGCGTCAGCACCTTGCTTTGGTGTCGATGCTCTATCAGGAGGAGCAGGAACAATATCTAGAGAAATGCTGCCTCTACTCATGTTTGGCTCCACGTGCTAAAATTTAGCATCCGTCACATCAAACGTTTGGATACTAATTAGGAGTATTAAACATAAACTAATTACAAAACTAATTGCACAGATGTAGTCTAATTCGCGAGACGAATCTATTAAGCCTAATTAGTCCATGATCTGACAATGTGGTGCTACAGTAACCATTTGCTAATGATGGATTAATTAGGCTTAATAGATTCGTCTCACGAATTAGACTCCATCAGTGCAATTAGTTTTGTAATTAACTCATGTTTAATCCTCCTAATTAGCATCCAAACATCCGATGTGACCCTGCAAATTTAGCACCTCGTATCCAAACACCCCCTAATTTTAATGAAACCACCTTGCATACCTGGTAAGTATAAAGTAGATTTTTTTTCCATGAAATTGGATCATACGGTTATTCTTATTAGATAGCTCTTGTATTCATCTATCTAATGAGCACAAGTTTGATAAAAATTAATTAGGTATTACTAGAGATACGCAGTTCGAACAAACATTGTGAAACGCAAGAAGTACAACTACTAGGTCCAACAGATCTCGAAAATAATTAAAAAATTTGCATCCAACCATCTTGCCCCACCCTTAAAAATTTATAAAAAATCATCTAATAATATCAAGAAAAAAGTCCAAAAATAATACCACTAATTTCTCTTTAGTATTTCAGACACAACCATTAACCATTAGATTGGCATCAGTATTGCGCCTTACTAGTTTCCATCGTAATCTCTATTTTTTTTTTTGCTAAAACACAAAAACATACTTAAAGCTCACATATACACATGCATACGAGAAATATCAGGCGCTGACTGGTCGGCAAGAAACCTCTTGTCGGTGCCGATCACCCTCCTCCCCTTCTCTAATCATTATCAAAATAGTTATGCGAGCTGTTTTTGTCCACATTCATCTTTCCTCACACTCAAATAATGCAGCTCAATTGTTCTTTTGGTCCATGTTTGTTCACTCAACACATATAAAATTTATTCTACTTGAATATTTTTTTCAAGTTCAACAATTCTTCTGAAACAGGCTAGTCTTTCTTTCATTCCATGAGTGTGCATAATTTGTTCCATGTATATAGTTTTTTGTTCTATTTAAACAATTTTTGTTCGAAGTAAAGCTATAACACTTTTTTTCTGGAACAATTCTCTTTTTTATGGGAAGAATTTTATCGTAAACCTAATTTTCTCTTGGACCTAAAACATGTAGTTTTGTTCTGGTGGTCTCTTCTGTGAAAACTGCATAAATCTTGAAGCATGGTCGGACTCCGTCTAGGTGTGGGTAGGGCAGGCCCAAGCATGACCTGTGATGAAATTAATTACCTCATTGCTTAAGATTTGTGTACTTTTCAAAACTCTTCTACTAAATCCTAGGGATTTATTAGTTCCTGAAGTCCCGTTTCTAAATAGGCAAACTTACTAATGTTCATCAAAAGAACTCAATCTAAAGCTAGTGGAAGATGCAAGTAGCCAAACCCCATTTAGAAGGCAAGAATTTCTTCAGGTTTACATGAGAGTGTGTGTTCCTCCTGATTCCGTGGCTTGCGGCCACAGGGCAACTTCGCGCGCATATGCGGAAGTGCGGCAAGTTTGAAGCTGCCTTCCATAATCGAACACTGATGCCGTCTCTTCTTGTACTAGATGGAAAAAAGGAAAGGACACAGTACAGCATCCACTTCCATCTGTGTCGTGTGCTCTGCTCGCGCAAATTCGTTGGTGGCCTGGTGCTCGAACAAAGTGATCAAGCTAGCCGAGGCTGTAGCAGATCGATCCGGACTCGGACAAAAATATTCCTATGCATACTACTAGGTACGGTTCGGTCTCGAATCGGATGCGGATACCGAGATCATCTAGTTCGTATTGTGAATTGCGCGGGTGGCGATCCGCTGTTACGTTTACGCTGAGGCGGCGCTCGCCGGACGGCAAGGAGCTTGAGATAGCCAAACGCGGCGCAGTGAGCAGCTACCACGGCATGTTGCCGAAAGGGCTTTTCCATGGCACCTACTTTATTCAGTAGTCTATCTCTGTCGAATCCACTTTATTAGCAGCTAGTTAACCAGAGCCTGTGCTGTGCGCGTTGGGTATCTCTCGTTGAGCTATGTTCAACTTGTCTCTGTAATTTGATCAGCATCGCAAATGTAATTGAATTGTTACTCAACTGAGCTCTGGAGTAAATAGGTAATTCTGCATTAAACGGTTATTCTCCAGGACTACAACAAAGGCCTACACTTTCACAATACCCAACACTGACCATCGATAGATACTTAGACAAACAACCATTACAATTTCTTCAAGGTTTACAAATACTTCAAGATCTAGCAAAAAACTTCCATGTAAATTCATCTACTGCTTGATCTCAGCCCTTTTCTTCTGCCACAGCCTGTCCAAAGAACTGTCAGCATCACCCTGCAAAACCAAACAGTACAAGAAACTCAGAAAACATCGCAGAAGCATTCACGCTCAAACTGCAAGAATGCTAATGCCAAACCCTATCTAACCATGCAACTAACTCACAAATATTCATCTTGACGGACCTGTTAGCAACAGCATTTTAGGCCATCCTTGAAAAAACTGGGTCACGGGATAAACACAAGCATTGGTGTAATACCGTTATAACAACAAATTCATAACAAAACCTTAGAAGCACTACTCAAGTTCAGCATACATCACCAGGCCCAAAATCATAGTCTAAGTTACCACAATAAGATCCAGTCAACAAATGATCACCCAATTCATGAGAATGGTAGCACAGGATGAACAGCACACCAACAGTCTAACACTCTAATCGACAAAGTAAAACCATGCAGCTACTGTCAGTGTCAGCAGGAGTACAGCACCTGAGCACGGACGAATCCAGAGAGAGCAAATGTGGTGAAGCGGCCATCATACATCCCATTCTCATCCAAGTGCCCAATGTTGATCTGGACCGAAGCATGGTCCTTGGCGGTGATGATCCTGTTTGTGGCAGAGCTGCAAAAACCAGCAGAGTCAGGAATGTGTGGTGTCCCCATAGCATGCTATTTCACAAAGCTTTTACGCAAATAAGATTGCTGCACATACCACTTCCTGGGGACATAGAGGTCCACCATCTTACCCTCCTCGTTCTGCATGATGGAGATTGGGGGAATACGGCAGCACTACTGATGTTCACAGAAGAAAAGATGCAACCAATTGGAAACAGATCTAATTACAATGGATCTGTATAACAGAGAACTAGATGGTCTAACTATGAATTCATATGGACTATCCCAATATCTCAGTACCAAGTGCCAACCACGGAACCACCGCACAGTCTCAGACAAAGCACACCAGGCAAACAATCAGCACGATAAGCAAGTTATCATGTGTGAGTGAATAGTAAAGACCAAAACTAATGAAACCATCCATCACACACATCGATGGCATTTCATTGCAATCCGAAACTAAAATTCAAAAAGCATAGTTCTACTGAATCTACCCGCGCCCAATTGGAACTACCACTAAACAAATACCGGTTACCTGGTTACCTCACTTGCTTTGTTTTTACAGGAACAAGACAAACCCCATTCTCTCTTCGACGACACATTCCAAGCATCATATAGTGCACATGGTCAATAGTACAGGCACACTCGTAGATTGTAAGCAATGCAAATCACGACAATTTTCTCAGATACACATCGGTAGCAAATTATAGCAAAAAAATGACAGAAACATACGAATTTGAGCAGGCCCGATGTAAACTGGCCCTCATGCAGGTTGAGATGCGGATTACCAAAGAAACGAAATTGGAAGAATTCGGGGACCAGGAATCGCAACACACCTCGGGGGAGGGGGAGACGAGATGTGAGCTGCGGCGGCGTGACGAGCAGAGATGAGGGAACAGGTGGTCGTGATTGGTTTGGGTTATAAACCCTAGACCTTGTTCTGGGCCTTAATGCAGTTAGAGTTTTGGGTCCATTGGGCCCTACTATGGAATATTGGGCTTTTGCTATTTGTTCTCCTTTTACTTGAAATTTTAGTCCACTTTTATTTTGTTTAATTTTATGTCCCTTTATTTATATGATGCTTCAATGTTTAAGGTGACATTTTTTTGTGAAAGTATTTATCTTATATATTTACTATTTTCAAATGAATGCATGGACGATCTGGTGTCCAATGCTTAGGCCAAAAGTTTATGCATACTACTACATTATTAGGTGATTAGACAAAGGAAGTCAGAGCTAAACTGAGAATGAGATCCTGTTAGCGAGTTCTAAATTTTTTTTAAACAAACTGGCATGAAAGCTGCCAATTATATTAAAAAGAAGATATTTCCAGATAGGAAAAATAATTATAGGCCGCTTGGGGTAAGATACATACACACTCCACTCGCGAATAGAAACGCGTCCTATGTTCGACCAGCTAAAAGTGAAATGTGCTTCGCTCCTGCCATCATCCAACATGCCAAGTCTTCCATGAAAATGCGGAAGACTCTAGTTGTCGTTGACCTTTCGATTGAAGATCCTTGCATTACGTTCCTCCCAAATAACCCAAGATGCAAGCATAATTATCGATCGCAAGCCCTTGTGTGATTCACACCGGATGCTCACCAATGCCATCCACCACCTCTCTATGTTCGCCGCCTATGGCCAGGCCGCTGGGTGCAGCTCTGGAATTGCTAGCCACGTCGAAATACTCTCCCACATCTTCTTTGTGAACCTACAATTAACGAAGAGGTGCTTGGCCGATTCTGCTTCCCGGCGACACAGTGGACAGCCAATCTGATTTGGCCATGCCCTCCTTTGGAGCCTATCCGCTGTCCATAGTCTGTTCTGGATGGCCAGCCAGCCGAAGATTTTACAGGAAGTGGGTGCCCAAGCTTTCCAAATTAGCGCGTCAAAATTCGTCGTGGCTGATCCGAGGAATTGCGCATGGTATGCCGATTTTGCTGAGTAGTTACCATCCGCACTAAGCTTCCATAGTACTTCATCCTGTGCTCCTTCGATAAGGTTGACGCTTTGCATTGCTTGCCAAAGTAGGATGAACTCCTCGATGTGTCTTGTTGAAAAGTTTTGCTGATATATGTTGAGGTCCTTGATCCAGTTCCTGTTTGTCATGGCGTCTCTAAGTGTGCAGTTTTTCTTCTTCGATATTCCGCAGAGATGCGGAGCCATATCTACCGGTCTCTGCCCATGAACCTAGCCACCGTTCCAGAATGAGATTTTTGCTCCATCACCTATGGTTAAAGTTGTGGAAGCGGCAAACAGCAGCTTATCCGTTTTGTTGCATGGGATTTCCGAGCCTACTCATGTTTTTTCTTGTGCCTTCCATTCTTGTCATAACCATCGCAACCTTAGGCTTCTCGCAAACTTTTTTAGGTTTAGAATGCCTAAACCCCTAAGCCGGGTTGGTCTTGCCGATCTTGTCCAGTTCATTTTGCATTTACCCTTGTTAGTGCTGCCGCGCCTGCCCAGAAGAATCGTTTTCTATTATTGTCAATATCTTCCATAACTTCTTTAGGGGCGTCGAGTGCTGTAAGCAAAAAGATGGATTGTGAGGTGAGCACAGTTTTGACCAGGGTGAGTCTTCCCGCCGGTGCTATGTTTCTCGCGTTCCAGGTAGTTAGTTTACCCACCGTCTTGTCAATGATCGGTTGAAAGTGCACGAGTGGGAGACCAAGGTATTTCGTTGGGAAGTTTGTTCTTATTGCCGGTAAACTGCCGAGCACATGGTCAAGGTCTACACCTGTGCATCTTATGGGGACAATACTTGATTTCTCAAAATTTGTCTTCAGGCCTGATGCTTCGCTAAAACTTTTAAGCAACTCGGTTACAGTGTCGATGTCCTCTTTAATCGGGTTCATGAAGATTGCTGTGTCATCAACGTACATGGAGACCTGAATGTTGAGATTCCTCCCTCGAAGCTTAGTAATTAGTCCTTGTTCAGTTGCCAGCTGTAGCAATCCCCTTAAAGGCTCAATTGCAATGACGAATAACAACGGAGATAGCGGGTCGCCCTGCCGCAGGCCCCTTCCATGAGTGATGGGTCCGTTCGGAATGCCATTCAGTAATTCAGTAGTACCCATGAAGAGGAGGTGTAAAGTAGAGAAGAAATCCATCCTCGCCACCTCTGAGGGAAGCCCAGCCGTTCCAGTAGAGTGAGAAGGTAATCCCATCTAACGGAGTTGAAAATTTTCGCAATGTCGAGCTTTAGGAAGAGCGTCGGAATTTTGTTCCTGTGGAATCGTCTAGCCATGTTGCGGACTGTTAGGAAGTTATCGTGTATGCTTCTTTTCTCGATGAAAGCGCTCTGTGTTGGTGATATAAGGTTCTTCATATGGGGTGCTAACCGCAAAGCCATAGTCTTAATCTTGATGAATGAGTGGATTAAGCTGATTGGCCGGTAATCAGCAACACCTTCTGCACCCTCCTTCTTTGGCAGTAGGATGATGTGTGCCGTGTTGATTAATGGAAGGCTTGACGTTCTATGGGCACAAGCATGTACATCAGTTAGACGGCCGTCTGCAAATATTTGGCACATCACATACAGACAGTTAAATAGACAGCTTTTACAGTGGGTCGTGTGTCTGTATACTATTTAATACATGCATCCATCCATGATTAAGTATGAATAAGATTCTTGTATGACATTCTGTTGCTTCTTTAATACTAATAAGATCAAGCAAATACGATGAACATAAATAGAATGTTTATAAAAATTACGTCATGAATCAACTCACGGATACATAGATCAACTCGTAAAAGATTAACTCGCATAAGCTCCAATCAATAGCAACAAAATTCAGCAAGAAAAGAAATTGCAAGGCAATGCCTCTTCTCCCTTCAAGAATCACAAGACTGGCAAGCCGTCATCGTCCTGTGCCTCAGCTTCCTCACACCGACAGCATATTGCAGATAACACAAACTGACATCTTTCTCAAAATAACATCTCCAAGTAGTTCCTAACCAAAGCTTTGCTGTTCACACAAGATAGGTTCAGAACATTAGATGGCGTTGAAAGATTTTCTGTTCGCACTAGATAGTTCAGAACATTAGCTAAATTAGAATGACAGCATGAAGAACCTATGGACCAGCAATCAACCATCAAGTAAGATCATTTTCCTTGAGTCCGTTCAAAGTTTTTTTTTCCTTGTGTATTGATCAGACCTCCTACACTCCAAAGGATGACAATTGCATTTTCCCACTAACTCAGAATAGCTAGCAAATGTTAGTCAGATAAGATCACAGACGCAGGTTTCGACCTTTTCTTCATCTGACATTTTTGTGCAACGTCCTTCAACAGGACATGGTTATAATCTCTAACAATTTGGCCTCTTTCTGCTCCTTCTCGCTGCAAGATGGGCAATCTTCATTGATTCCATCTTCTCAATTGATAAATTTTCATTGATTCCATCTTCTCAATTGAGGCGGTGTGCATGAGATTCATACTCAATTTTACCGTACTGGAGGAGAAATCGGAGGCTTCCATTAGCAGCTGCATACCACCAAGCTCCTCATCGAGGATGGTGGCACTGGTGAGGACTTCTGGATACGGGAACCGCCGATGAATGAAGGGGCGCCGATCCAGCCTGCCACGGTTGCTGTCGTCGATGGAGAGAAGGGCGGTGCCGTCGGCAGCACCCTAGGCCGCAGCCGATGTGCCGGTGCCACATCTAGGCCCGGAGCTGGCCGCCGCTCAGCGCTGGCCGACCGCCGCCGATGTGCTCTCCTATGCGGCCGCCGCGCTGTTCCTTTCCTGCGCCGGCGGCGCGCCCCGGCGTTGTAACCATGCTGGGGACGCCTGTCGCGCGATCTTCCTCAGCCACCAAGGTCATCATCGTCGTCGTCCTCCGGCCTCTTCCGGTAGTGGCCCTTGTCAGCCCCCGGGTGATCATTGTTGTATCCCCGGCGGCTGCGCTCCTCCTTGTCCTTGCCCTTGCGTTCGTCCTGTTCCTCGCCGTCCTGGCCCTTGCTCCTCCTGAGCTGGTAGGACCGCGACAGCGGGGGAGGGTGATGCGGGAACGCCTCGAAAAGATGGCTTGGAACCTCCGCTCCATCAGCCACCCCAAGGTGCCATGGGGAAGCTAGCGCTTGGCTGGGGTCGCGCTGTCTTGATCCACCGTCGCTCGCGTGTAATCATGGATCCCATCCAGCTGTACGTACACGCAGTACTTGCACCCGTGCTACCAATGCTCCGACGGCATCACAGCCACCAGAACAGAGGCCAACTGCTTGTCCTTCGCCCAACTTGTGAAGGTGAGCCACACCTTCTTGGAGATGGTACTCGGATCTGCCGTCCAAGCCCACAAGTCAATTGTCGTTGTCTCTGCAGGGTGCATGAGGTTGGTTCCAATTTGCTTGAGGCCGCATGACTTACTGATGATCTTCTCGGCGATGTCCTCCGTCCAGGTGTGCCCCATAACACCGTCGAGGCACAGGCGCACCCTGTACAGCAACATCACGCCCAACGCATGGTTGAGGCTCCGCCACTTGATGAAGTGGATCTCCACCCCCTGCCTCTTGGCGTAGCCGCGCTTGGCTGCCTCCGCCACTGCTTGTTGTGCTTGAACTTGATGAGGAAGGCCTCCTGGTGGTGGTTGGTGATGATGACCTCATCTTGCCGCAGGCGGAACTCATCGCGGATGGCCGCGGCGACATCGGCCGCCTCGGTCCCGGCGGCGCACGCATGGCCCAAGACACCAGAGCGGTGCGTTCCCACTCGTGCAGATCAGCATCAATGGCGTAGGAGGTGGGGATGACGCAGTCCTCCTTCTCGGGGGAAAATAGCCACGTCTCCGACTTGCAGCAGGACGTCACCTTCAGCTTGGGGTGGAGGAGGCGGCGGCACCTCGCCGGCGCTCGGCGACAGCGGCGGCAAGACTTGCTTCTCTGGCTTAGGCGTCCTGCACCGCCAGGTTGCAGCACGAGGGGGCTGCTTGCAGTGGCGCTCCTTGTGGCCCGAGTGCCCTACACCGGAAGCAGCGGACCGGATCTCTGCAATTCGCCGCATGGTGGTGGGAGTTGAGGCAAATGAAACACTTGCCTGGGTCTTCTGTCGAAAAGTTTGCAGGGCCGGCGAGGAGGTGTTGGCGATGGTTGAAGTGGGGCGGCACCCGGGAATTGAATGCGCCGTACCTCGCCGCAGGGCAGGTGGTTGGCGATTTGAACGGCGACGACCTTGGGCGCAGGTCCAACCTGGCTCCAGCTCCTATGCATCCCGCGGCGGGAGGCGCGTGGTGCAGTGGCACAACGCCGAGCTATGCCGGCGATATGCCGGCCTGCCGTGGAGGTCACCGGGCTTGCACGGCATAGTAACTACTCCTGGCTGAGACAATAATGGTAGATTGAAGCTGGGTACGCGTCGTTTGGTGGCCTTGGGGCTATGGTGGCAGAGGCACCTCGTGGTGCGCCTTGACGACGTCTGCGTAGGTGCGCTGCACCTCTTCGGGTGTGTCTGGCACGATGGACGCAGCACGGGCCGGCGGGCCTCCGGTCGCCGGCGGAGGTGGTGGGGATTCAGAGAAATACCTGCGCAGATCTAGATCTGAGAGGAGGCACGGCGTGCGCAGGCTGCTCGCAGTGGAGGAGGATGTCCAGGATGCGACGGTGATGCTGCACAGGGTGGTTGGGCGGCGCAGAAGCTTGGGTGGCGCCGGCTGGGGTGCCATTGCTGGCGAGCGGAGCGGGTGCGGTGCATGCGGGGGCATTTTTTCCTTCCAAGAGGTCTCCTCAAACGACCAACGTCTCTCTCAGTTAGAGATTGTTCTCGATAGTTCCAAGGGGGTGTTTGGATCCATGAACTAATTTTTAATCGAGTCACATCGGATGTTTGGATATTAATTAGAATGACTAAATGTGAACTAATTATGAACCTAATTGCATAAGCCGTGACTAATTCGCAAGACGAATCTATTAAACATAATTACTTCATGATTAGCACATATTTACTGTAGCATCACATGATCAAATCATGGACTAATTAGGTTTAATAGATTCGTCTCGTTAATTAGCCTTCATTTATCCAATTGGTTTTATAATTAAGCTATATTTAATACTTGTAATTAGTATCTAAACCTTTGATACGATAGTAACTAAACTTTAGTCTTTGGAACTTAAAAAAAATAATCCTGATGGTGCAACTGTGTTTTTGGGAGAACATATATCCTATTGTTAGTGGAAGCCCAATCCCCTAGCAACTGCAAGAGAGAGAGCTCGAAAGTCAAACGGCAGCTGGAGGGCCGGCCTGTCCAAATGATTCCTCCCCTTGGCTCGCCGCCCCCTGTTTAAAATCTCTGACCTCCGCGGGCTCTTGCCGGCCATATCACAATTCACAATTTCACGACTCCAGAGCAAGAAGAGACCCCCGGCACGTCGTCCACAAAAGCACAACCATGGCACGGCACGCCCCGCTGCTCTTCGCCGTCGTTGCCGTGCTCGCCGTGGCCGCAGCGTCGGCCTCGGCCTACGTGCGCGGGGCCGACAAGGAGCTGGTCATCGGCGGCGACGACGACGTGTTCGGGCGGGGCGGCATGATCGGCAGGAGGCAGCTGGACGACCTCAACGGCACGAGCGCCGACGCGAACGCCACGAGCGCCGACGCCAACTCGACGAGCGCCGACGACGCCACGACGACGACGGGGTACATCAGCTACCTGGCGCTGTACAGGGACAGCGTCCCGTGCTCGCAGCGGGGCGCGTCCTACTACAACTGCGGACCCGGCGCGGAGGCCAACCCCTACACCCGCGGCTGCTCCGCCATCACGCAGTGCCGCGGATGAGCTAGGCCGCTCCGCCATTCGCGCGCCGTTCTTTTTCTTTGCTTATTTGTTGGTGCTTCTCATGGGTACGAGGAACTGAAAACGAATTGAATTGATGTTTACCATTTTGCTGTAAATTGTTGCTATTCTTATGCTAAGAATGACGCTGTGTATTGTGAGATGTATGACCATATATGTAAGTCAATTGATTCTTACAGTTACTGCATTCACATCCGTGTTGAGGCCGGTGCTCATGCGAGATTATTCCTAGTTCTTTTGTGTTGGCTTTGTCCCCTGGCATTTTTGGGTTTGATCTATGCAATGCAAGCCCCCCTTTGAAGCCAGTACATCGATTTTTCATTCGTCCATGCATAGCAGAACTGAAGATCTTTTTAAAAAAAACAAAATGCAGTAATCTGAATCTTTGAGACGACGTATCGTCCCTCTGCAGCTCATTGGTTGCGCGCCATCACAATCTTCTTCAACTCTTTCTAACATCTCCACGTTGTATTCTGCCACCATGGATGATGGATCTGGTGATCTCTGCGCTTTGACTGCTTAATGAACCAATCGATGCAGCTCCTTTCTTTTTCAAAGAATAGATGTGCTTAACTGCATGCTCCCTCTCTGCTAGATGGCTGTGATGCCCAAAGGAAAGAGATATGGATAGAGCAATGAGGCGTCAACTGAAACCAAATGGTGTGGCATTGTCCGCACGTTTGTGCATCACGTCGTCCTGCTTGATTCCAGTTCGTATGAAAACTTCAGTTGTGACCCTGCTGCAGCATTTCTTGACGATTTTGCAGCTGCAGCGATATCAATGCTGTTGTTCTGAGCTGCAATCAGCAATTCAACATTACAGGCGCTACAGCTGTGCAAGGACTGCTGTTCCACCACTTGGATGATTAGCGGCTGACCCGGCTGAGACAGAGGACATGTGGACCACCAAACTCATCCTCAGAAAGAAAAATAAAAAGGAGCGATGGAATGAAAGGTGTGTATAAATTTATTTATCTTTGTATTATAGTAACTTAACGTACGACAGTTGTAGATGCTGGCATGAAGACTTGATGGTTGGAGAGATGTTTGTTGATCCAATCACGACGACAAGTTATCCGCTGCGATCTTCAGTTACGTATTTTTTTTATTTTAAATCATTAGTATACTGACCAAAATACATTATACATATAGAGCAAAGCGGAGCAGCGTGTTGGACATACAGATCTGATTGGCAGAGCTCCAAGAGAGGCTGAACCTAGAAGGAGCTCTGCTAAACAATTTTCAGAGACAAGTGACTCTCTATCAATACTGTGAAGTGATTATCTGAGATGAACTGAGGGGTTAGGAGCTAGAAAAAGTAGTTTCTCTTTATTCATTTCTTGCACAGAAAATCTTTCTCTATAAACAAAATCATAGAGAATCACTTTCAACCACTGAATCATTTCTCTCCAAGAATTAGATTCCACTAAAAATTACGAACAAGTGGAGCTCTACCAAATTAACCCGTAGTTTTTGGCATGCTTTTTTATTCCTCCAAGATATTGCGTGTTTAGGTCGTTTTTTTATTCGTCCAAGATTCCCCGGTGCTTAGAATCAGTGATTATAGCTCAATCACATGCATGGGGAATTACAGACACCAAGCCACGAGACCTCGAACCCCTTGTTCAGCTACATCCATTTGTCGCATGGCCGAAATGGGAAGGAAATTACCCAAGCAGAAGTACGGACCCCATAAGTGGCCCACATGTGTTATGGGCTTTCAACGGCTTTTTTTAGCGAAGTAGTTTTTTTACTTCGACTCGTCTGGATGAAAAAACATATGGCAAAATGGCTTCCCCTAGCTGTGTAATATGGATAAAAACGATAAAATGTCTATAATATCCTTATTCTTTTTATTTTTATTTTCATTTTTCTCTTTTCTTTCTTTATTTTTTCTCCTCTTTTTAATTTCCCTTCTCTCCCTTATCCACTCCACCACTTCCTGCCCTCCTTTTCCCCGTCGCTTGGCTCTCGCTCGATCCCCCGCCTCGCCTCCTTCCCTCGCTCCGCCAGCGCCTTCCGGACGCACCTCCTCCCCTGCGCTGCTTCCACCTCGCTCCCAGCGCCAGCAGTCTCCACCTCATGTCGCAGCACCGGCCGCCTCCACCCCACGCTGCAGCGCCCGCTGCCGACTGCCCATGCTGCGGCAAGCACGTGGGACCTCACGCCGGCGACGAGGCTGGGCGGGGCCACACTGATAGCCGCGGCGTCCAGCCGTCCAGGTGAGGCAGTGGCAATTTCCCAGGTATTTTGGTATGCTGGGGATGCGGGTTGGGGAGGAAGCCATGAGGAGCTCGTTTTTCAGCTCCCCCTCTCTCAAATAGCTCCAGAGAGCGAATTTCGGGAAACCTCCTTCTGAAGCCATTTTAACCCTTTAGTGGGACTTCAGCGTGGGACTTCAGCTTCTGCTGGTGGAGAAGCCATCGCCCAAGCCTTGCCAAAGACCTTGCACTACCCAGAAATGTCCTGAGAGCCCAGTTCACAATTTACCCGATTTAGACGGGGATTAAAAACAAACTTGTGGCGCGGTTGCGGAAAGTGACGAGCTCGCACGCGAAACCTCCCACTGACTCGTGGGCCCAGTCGCCGCAAACTCTGGCGCTGGCGGCGTGTCCGCGTCGTCTCCCGCATAAAAAAGGCTTTACTTGTACGGGGGCCTCGCCACTGTGTGCAGTCCAGTCCACCCACGCGTACAAGCAGCAGCTCGCCCTCCGCCCCTCCCGCCCCCGCCTCCCCCCAAAACCCTAGCCCCCAGCTCCATTCCCCCGCCCCAAACCCTAGACGGCCTCTGCGATCCCGGGGTGCCGGGCCCAATGGCGTCGCCGGACTTGTTCCCGAACGTCACCTTCTCCGACGTCTCCGCCGCCGCCGCGCCGGCGAACGAGGGGGCCACTGCCGCGTTCGGCGTCGGCGCCGCCACCGGAGCCCCGCGCCTCAGCCTCGTGAAGGCTGGGAAGCCCGAGGTGGAGCCCACGGTCGAGATCGACCTCTTCGACGCGCAGGTAGCCGCAGTGATCTCAGCGAATGCGATTTGGGGCGGAAAGCGGGGGAGGGTAGTGGCGCTGTGTGCTGCCTCTGGGTGTAATTTGGCTTGATTGGGCGTGGTTTTGTGGAGGTGCGCGCTGTTTTCATACGTTTGGGGGCGTAACACCATTGGGTTTTGCAGATATTTAAGCTGGGGCCGAGTGAGTGGCTGTGCGTGTACGACGAGTCGGAGGCTAAGGCTGGCGTCGAGGAGGTGATATTCTGTTGCTTCGGCGGTTTGTATGTTAATTTCGTGCTTTTGTTTGGTCGATTGCCTGTGCTGACTTTGTGGGAATAACTAGTTGTGTAGCTTGGCAGGAATAGCAGGTTGCATTGCGTTGCATTCTGTTTCCGGAGCACAGATTTTTTTGGGGGGCATATTTTCTCCTAATCACTACTTAGTTAATACTAGATGAATCAGCGAAGCTGGCAAACCCCTCCTCCCTCTATATGTAAAATGATCGATGTTTCTAAATGTAGTTGAACGTAGCTTCAGGTTTGGATGGCAAACATGCGCTGGCACTTCTTTTTATCCATCTTCACAGGATTTGACCTATGCTTAGTTGAATATACACTGCCTTTCCTAAATTGCAACATAAATAGCACTCTGATAAGCACAGGCGTAGCTCGCCAAGAATTCTAGCTGGGGGCAGAACTCACCATGGTCCTGCTGCCATAGATGTTAACCGTCGCCGCTATTTTTGCTGCACGCCGTCGCTTCCCCTCCATGGATCTCTCTCTGATTTGCGCTAGCAGATTGGATCAGTCGGGGCACTAGGGAGTGGCCGATGCCCGGGCAGCTCGGCTAGGACTCTAGGGGCGGATGTTGGCCGGTGGCCGACGGCCAGCATAGAGCAGAGAATGGCCAGGTGACGGGCAGGCTCTAGTTGAGGTGCGTGTGCGTCAAGCAAAGGACTGGCTGGACCCGGCCTTCTACAGTTGGGCTACGTAAACACATCACAGGCTCACTAGGCCAAGTGGCCCATACAGCCATATTCCCCTTTCTTCTTCCTTCGCTCGACGCCCTGACCAACGAATGACGCGCGCCGTCGCCGTGATCCGCGCCAAGATCTCGCCGAGGAAGAAGGGGAGGGTGGTCTTTACTCCGCCGGGTAGCTGGGGCAGCTGCCTCACCCTGCTGTATGGGGAGCTACGCCTCTGCTGATAAGTGGTTACTATATGTCGACATGACATAAAGGTGCATGTATTTAACACACTGCTGCCATACTTGCTGACATATTAACAACTTTGTGCATAAATTCCTTACCATGGACTAGATGTATAAAGTTAATATGTGAATTTGAAGATCATTATCTTCCTTGCACATTAAAACTTTCTTGTAGTACATATTAAATGGCTTCATGTTAACTCCCAATTCTTTGAGGCAGAAGTCATTTTCAAGAGCAATTAAGGTTGTTCTTAGGACAGAAGCTGAGAGCAAAGCCTTCTCTTTAGCTTTCCAACGATGGAAACAACAAGTTATTAGTGGAAAAGCTGGTTTGTCCTTTCATGACTTGTTTCAGATAATTTCAGCAGTACGTTTTGTTGCATTGTTTATGAGTCATTACCTTAATGTTAGTTTTAATTCTAATACCCACGTAAATAGCATTGATTGTATCTCCCCATATCCACATCATATAAGCGTGAAACAATTGCCCAGAGCATGAATGAATTTCAGAGTACATACTGGCATACTGACTTGCACTGTGGTTTGCATGCTCATCTAACTCTACAATCCGATGAAATATCAGAAGAATTTTATCTCCATACGTACTCTAATTATACCTTCATGATAAAAAGCTATGTTCTTGGTCATTTCCAGAATGTGCATATTTTGCTTTGTATCTTCCAGAGAGCAACTGTCGTTCTATCAATCAGAACATAGTATTAGCCTGTGCATAATGTCAAAAAATTATTTTTGAGAAGTTGCATGAACACTCTGCACCTGCAGTGCATTAAAACAAAGATAAAATAGAGCAGATATGCTGATTGTGTAACTTATCCCACACAGATGCAACAAAATTAACAATTTTTCCTTTCCTTTTTTTGTGAGAAAAAAAATGCTTATTGGTGCTTATATGACAGGTGAGCCATTGGAGAATGGATCAATAATTGCTTCGAAAAGCAAATTTGATACAAAAATTGAGGCATCGTCAGCAAAGATGTATTTCCACTACTATGGCCAGCTATTACATCAGCAAAATATGTTACAAGATTTTGTGAGGACAGGTAACTTTTTCACTGAAGCTCAGTTCATTTTATTCCTTAATCCGCAGGATGTCATGATACTCAACTTTCTGATTAAATATTAATAGGGTAGTTTGTGTTCTTTCCCTTCAGGAACATACTATGCTGCTGTAATGGAAAACCGATCTGACTTTGAGGGCCGAGTTGTGGTCGATGTTGGAGCTGGTAGTGGTATTCTTTCGTTATTTGCTGCCCAGGTGTGCTTTAAACTTCCATTTCATCTCCTACTTCTGTCCTTTATATAGTGATATGATATGACAGATTGTGTTTGGTATGTATTTAGGCTGGTGCCAAACATGTTTACGCAGTTGAGGCATCTGAAATGGCTGAACATGCTCAACGGCTAATCTCTGGGAACCCATCTCTTGGTCAACGGATAACGGTTTGTTTTGAATCCCTTGGATCTGTTCCCTTTTTGGTCACCTTTGATCCTCAACTGATACTTTGCCCCCCTCCTAAATAGGTCATCAAAGGCAAGGTTGAGGAAGTCGAACTTCCAGAGAAGGTTGATATACTAATTTCTGAACCTATGGGTATGACTCAGAACACTCGCTTTATTTTCTGCAATGTCCTGCTAGTTTTCTGTCCCTGTGTCCAGATCCTACAATCCTATTTCTTCTGCAGTATGCTGTACACTGACTACTGTTATGCTATGGTATTATAAGTTTTTGTGGCTAGGTAAAGAAAATTTTGGGATTGTTCAACCCTAAACCTGTTATAAAAACAAGCATATCAATATGAAAACCTTTTTGGGTTAGAATTATCATTCATTTATGAGCCCTTTGTATTAGCAGTGACCAGTTGGTAACCTTGTAGGACAGGTGACTGACATCACTTGCCTTATAAACCATTCATTGAGTCTTGTTAGAGAGTTGCATGCCTGAGCTACACCAACTAATATGTGTAATTTTTCACTATGTCGTTTGATTTAGGAAATATGCTCTAATTTGCTTTCTTGTCAATATACCTTTTTAAACAATTTAGTATACTTAACATCTGCTTGTTTAAACATATATTGATAAAATTTCAGTTTACTTTAGTTAATTAGTAGCGAAGTGTTATCTGGATGTTGTGCCAACTGGCAAATGCCAATACACCAGACACGCAGAAGCTATGGTATATCACTTTTTAACCAAACAAATTCAGTTTATGTTAAATTTACACTATGATCTAAAATATTATCACACTAAAAATGACTTGGAGAAAATTGTTCTCCAAGTCAAAATCCTAAATGTGCAAAGTAGGCACTAATGTATATAAAAAAGGTCTCTGTTCTGTCGATTGTGGTCAGGCACAGTCACGCTTATAAAGATTAAACAATTTGGATGAATCAAGTATCTGGGCTTAGTCTAGCTGTTGGTTTGGGCAGAAGAAAATTTTGTTTGCAGTTACGACTTTGGCAACTCAAACTTTTTGAGTAATGGTACATCACGATTCTTTCTTTTTTTGGCTGCACTGATTACTGATTTGCATTCCTTGCTTTTAGGAACCCTTTTGGTTAATGAGAGGATGCTGGAGTCCTATGTTATTGCTAGAGACAGATTCCTTGCTCCAGATGGTAAAATGTTTCCAACAACAGGAAGGTATGTTTGCCATCAAGAGTTACATACTAAATTTAAATTGCTGCTCTGGGATCAGCATAGTCTGAAATCATTCTTGATTCACTTGTCTGTTTGCTTTCAGTTGGGGTTCAGTTTTCATGATTTTTGTCTTTACTCTGGGTTCAGTTTTTTCTACCTGTGCAATGTCCGAACAGATCGCTTGGTGGCTGTTAATCATAGATTGTGAATGTCATAATGTGCATAAATTATCAATACATTATGTTTGTCATACGGCAATAAATGTTACTGAATCACCAAAGTACATATTAGCATGATCTTAGACTTGGACCAACCTCTGCATTTCATTGGTTCAGTTAGATGTGTGTACCGTAGCAGACTTCCTGGTGCGTTGCTTCCTAAGGTTTTGAGGTATTTTTAGACCATGTAGTCAGGCCCATGGTCTGGCCATGTTATTTTTGCCTATTTCTACTTAGAGAGGCACACTAGTCATTCTGTTTGATAGCATGCACTTGTGGAGTTGAAGTCATCTGAGGCCAATAGAACCACACCGGGAGGATGCCATTTGAAAATTCAGGTGGGATTGGAATGTAATTAGGAGATCATATAGGGCTCTTTTAGAAGGTTGCTTAAGTGCTTTTCTTTTTCAACATAGTTGTTTAATGTTCTTACAAGCAGTCCAATAACATTTAAAATATTGAGCTCAGAGTAATGCATAGTTCTTTGGATTTTGTCACAAAAATACTCATTATTACTCCATGACTTGAATATTGCCAGGATTCACATGGCTCCATTTTCTGACGAATACCTTTATGTTGAAATGGCAAACAAGGTACTAAATCATCACTATGTTTTTCTTACATTCTCGTTGTCTAATCCCTTTTGTGATGTTTTATTAATATTGTCATAAACATTCATGTGCAAATGCAATCAAGGAGTTTGTTTTTGCTATCTTGAGTACTTGTTGATATTTGTTGATACTAAATATAAGAGGGTATATCACTCCTTCAATGGTGCATGCTCAATCTTTCTTATCCATGAGACTCTGAAGGGCTGAAAGCTCAACTTAATGGGTACATTGCTATTCAAGTAGCGGTAATGCCTTGACTGAGGCCTGAAGTCTAGTGCTGGATCACTGGGCATTCTGAACATAAGTACAGCGAGTATTAAGGTGGATCTGTGGGCTAGTAGGCTAACCAGCTAACCACAGGGATTTGATAATTAAATTCTGAAACCCAGTATTCATTGATGTTTAGTGTCCTATTAGGTATCTATCTAATATTAAAGCATGCTTATTGAAAAAACTTCCCTAGGTATTAAAGTATCACTTTTGCTTATCAGTCATTGATTTTCTTATCAGTGTTGCCATTTTGTTTGCTTTCCTAGAAGACTATTCGATTTGCCATGAAAAGATCCGTCTTATTTGATTACACATGCTTGTTATGAAGTAATTATCTCTTGCCGTGTGTCTTTATTTTTAGTCTCAAATCTTTCTCGTGCAACATTGTCTAATAGATTGTGCGCGCGCGCACACGCGCTTGCAGGCTCTCTTTTGGCAGCAGCACAACTTTTTTGGTGTTGATCTTACACCTTTACATGGTTCAGCATTCCAGGGATATTTTTCACAGGTTACACCTCACAGTCCCCATTCTATAATTTTGAAGAGATATATTTACTCCCTATCCAGCTTGTTTTGATGTTTTAGTTTTAAAAAACTATGGTATCAAAAACTGTAGTTTTATAAGCCAAAGATGTGCAAAACTGTGGTTTACAAAAAAGAGGTCCGAGTGGAGTTTCTAAAAGTCCAAAAAGAGCAATACCATGGTTTTATTAGCACTAAAAGGTTTGTTACATCCAAACACCCAGTAGTTTTCTGTAACCAAAGTATTTTACAAAACCATAATTTTTCCTATACTCCCAAAGTACTTTGCATTGAAGCAGGGCGCAATCTCTACTGCCTTTATGTGTGCTTGTAAATTGGAAGAATGGGCATAAGATTGGAGGAGTAGATATGGCTATTGATTACTGAAGTTGAAATTAATTGTGTTCATTTCTGAGTTCTGACACATGACCTATCACAGAAGTTTTATGGCTATAGTGAGCAGTTCTGAGTTTTCTTCTGTTACCCTTGCCTTGTTATGTGCTAGAGAGGTTCTTGTTGATCTGAGTGTTTTTTTCCTTTTTACTTGATGAATCTAAATGCTTATTTTATTCTCATGCAGCCTGTTGTAGATGCATTTGACCCAAGATTATTGATTTCTCCACCAACCTATCATACACTTGATTTTACTAGCATGAAGGTAAGATTGTGCTCCAGGGGATGAGATCAAAATTACATGTAAATTTTCTGAAAGTTTGGTTTGTTTGTTGCAAAATATCACATGCTTATTTTTCTTTTTTTCCAGGAAGAGGAGCTTTACGAGATTGACATTCCTTTGAGTTTTGTAGCATCTGTTGGCACTAGAGTACATGGCCTTGCTTGTTGGTTTGATGTATTGTTCAATGGGAGGTCAGTACATCTCAGTCTATATTGGAATTCTCTGTATACTAGTAGTATTTCTGAGTTGCAGCTATTCTTTTAAATCTGTCTCCCATCTTTTCAAACATGCTATGCTATACTGCAGCACTGTGCAAAGGTGGCTTACCACTGCTCCAGGCTCCCCCACCACTCATTGGTACCAACTGCGATGTGTGCTTTCACAGCCATTGTATGTCATGGCTGGCCAAGAAATAACCGGGCGCCTTCATCTGGTAGCCCACAGTTCTCAAAGCTACACAATATATTTGACAATGTCAGGTTAGGCACTTTCTCATTTTTTTTTCATTTCTCTTTAGTTTTCTATATTTGAAACTACAGTTCTTATGCTCCTTTCGATTCTTCCTTGAAGCTAAAATGTGGGGTGTGGAGCAAGATGGTATCCTACAGACATCTACAGGAAAACTTGAACTCAAGGAGCCATACTACAGGTTGTCTCAGCCGCAATCCTACATGTTGCAACAAGATCAGCAGCAGCAGCAGCAGCAACTACCATCTCTGAAGCCACAGGTAAGATGTGCCTTTGTTCTGTAGCAATAATTATTTCTTAGTTCATCATCCTGTACAGTACGCCACTATGAAGCATGGTAGTCAATTAAGTTGTTGGCCTGCTGTGCATCTATCCAATGCGTATGCATGGCCTTAGCACTGACACAGCTTTCATAAGGCTTGCTAATAGTTGTGGTATTCTTATTACTACAAGTCACTTGAGGAAAATTCTTGCAAAAATGCTAATGATATGTGATGGGTACTTTGATTTGTACTATAGTGTACATGTTGCAGTACTGAAGTAATGCATCATGCATGGCTCCTGTCCACTACAGGATCACCACAATGGACAAAATTAGTTTGTCTAGCGGTAGTCATTGCCATGAGATCATGATTAGCTAGGGCTCACGCCCCACACATAGGGTGTATGTTAATTGTTTTGCCTGAGAATCTCCTCTGGTGCTGTTTGGTGTTATAATTGCTGCTTCAGCTTTCAATCAGCATTTCATTGCCATTTTTGCTGCATTCATCATATGTGCTATTGTAACATTTGTACGCCAAACAGGGTTCAGAGCAGCACATGCAGGAAGGGCTTAGCCCAGGCATCACTATAGACCAAGTAGACCAGGAGTGTGGCCTTCACTAGATAGCGAGGAAAAACCTGAGTTTGCATGCTTTGCTTCCAGCAACGAGCTCAGGTCTGTACAACAGTTCCACTCATTCACTGTGCCCCTCAGCCTATGTTGTTAGGCGTTAGCTGCCAAAGGCTAATACCACATTCGAGGTGTACGAGATCATTCTTGAGTAGTGCAGCTGCAGCTAATTGTGCTCGTGTCTGCTCCGTTTCTTGCGAGGGAGTACAAAAAGCAATTATAAAGTGTATTTGGTTTCAGGAGAAGCTAAACAGCGGAGGCATATACTAACTAGGACAGTTGTATGTTGTTTCCAATATTCTTGTTACTAGAAATTACTTGTTTGATCTTGAATACGTATTCTTGATTCAGTTGGCCTCGTCTGCTTTTGTCGTGGCGCATCTTGACGCACAAATCTGCCCGGCATAGCCTGCAGAAGGCAGGAGTTTCGTTTGGTCCCCTACTGTGTCAAACGTCCGTTGGAATGCTCGGCATGTGAAATCATCATGAACCTGGTCCATAGTTTCTGGCCATCAATTGAGATCGAGTGGTAGTTGTGATTTGTGAAAGTGATGAAGATATTTCTGATGGTGGATCTAATCAGACTATTGTACTGTTGAGTCGAGCTTGTGGATCGGCTGCGATGTGGTAAAGAACTACAGTTGCTGAAGGCTGGATCCGATCTGAATCCGTCGAGCTGAAGAAAAAGGCCCAAAAAGTTGAAGAACAGCTGGAATCGGACACACGTGGGTCCGTGCAGGATGGTTTGATCGAATGCAGTTGCAGGGTGCATCAACGGTGCCGGCAATGGAATATCCCTATCCCGGCGTGCGAGCTTCTGCAAGTTGTGGTGATCTCATTTGTGCGCCATTTCGACCGTGGCGCGTGAGTCTTGTCGTATTCATTCTGGCACCGCATGCCCGCATGGGCATGTCGTCGTAGCCACCAGCTGTTAGGCCTGCGATATAATAAACGCTTCATCTGTACCAGGGTTTCGTTCGTACTAGGTGCTACACCCCTGAACTGAACGTTGAAAATGCAATGCATCATCCTGTGATCTGTCAGTGGTCATACTTAAACCTGTTGATCAGCTCATAGCGTCGCTGGTTGAGGAAGGCTTGCCTTCAATTGTAGAGTCTAATCTCGATGCGATGTTTCATAGCCAAATAACGAAGCTGAGCAAGCGAAAAACAGGCGTTGCAGACAGAATATCAAAAGGCAGCGTCTCGTCGTATTATCTTCAAATCTTTGGTTTGGTTTCTCCTGCTTATTTTTAGCACCCGTCACATCGAATATTTAGATACTGATTAGAAGTATTAAACATAGACTATTTACAAAATCCATTACATAAGTGGAGGTTAAACAGCGAGACGAATCTATTAAGCCTAATTAGTCCATGATTTGACAATGTGTTGCTACAGTAAATATTTACTAATGATGAATTAATTAGGCTTAATTAGGTTTAATAGATTTATCTCGCCGTTTAACCTCCATTTATAAGAGGTTTTGTAAATAATTTACTTTTAATACTTCTAATTAGTATCTGAACAACACATTGCTAAAAATAAGTAAAAGAACCAAACAACCCCAAATTATAGCATCCCCAACCGAGACTTCTAGAATTTGGGGTCGACATCATCAGCTCACATCACCCCTGCCCAACCGGTGCCGTCCCAGCCCCAGCGGCAAAGCCCTTCAACCACTCGTCTACCCGCGCACACAGATCGATCCCCAGCGAGTAAAAGATACAGGCCGGTCACGGCGGTGGCGACGTGGACGCGAGACCCCAGCGACGTGCCGCTCACGCGAGCCCCAACGTGGCGGCCCCGCTCCAGAGTGTTCTGGCGCCGTCCCAAACGGCCTCGATCGACCGCGCCCCGATCGGACGGCCCGACGGCACCACTCGCCTCCTATATAGCCGGCTTTCCCCAACCCTTCCGTTCCCTCGTTTGTTTTAGACTTCCAGCGAAGCAGGAGAAAAAAATCGTCTCGTCTCTTCTCTTCTTCCCGCAGTCCGGATTCACGATCAGGTTCCAGAGAAACCCCGTCTGATCCGCGAGATGGCGGAGCAGCCCAACCCCCAGCCCCAAGTGGTAAGCGTGATCCCTCCCCTCCGCTTCTCAATTTTCGGTTCCGAATGGGACGAATCGGTGCTGATTTGGTTTGGGATTTGGGGGGGTTTTGGGTCTGATCTGTCGGTTCGTTCGCAGGTGGAGAAGGAGGTGGTGGTGGAGCGGCAGCAGGAGGCGAGGAGGGCCCCGAAGCTGAGGTACCTGGATTTCGTCCATGTGGCGGCGGCGCAGGCCGCGGTGTGCCTCGCGGGGCTCTACGGGCTCGCCAAGGACCACGCCGGCCCGCTCCGCCCCGGCGTCGACGCCGTCGAGTCCACGGTCAAGGGCGTCGTCGGCCCCGTCTACGACCGCTTCCACGGCGTGCCCCTCGACGTCCTCGCCTTCGTCGACCGCAAGGTAATTAGCCCGCCCAGTCACAAAACCCAAACCCCCCGTTACTTCACTCCTGCAGTTGTTCGTCCGGCCACGGGTCTCGCCGTTGCTTCGCGGGGAAGCACGGCACCGTGGCCTCCGTGGTCTGCGCCTGCGCTCATCTGGGGCGGTTTCACACCGGCGGCCGAAACGACTCCAGCCGCCGTGTGGCGCACGGTAGTTTTGGACGGTTCTGTGCCACCGTATAGATATTTTCCTTTCCTTGCGGTGCATGATTGATGGCCCCCACGCGAGTGGGGCGTGTGCGGCTCACCTGCGCTGCGACCCCAACACTACTCGGGTGGGTGTGCGGGGTTCCCGCGGTGGTGCGGGGAATCCGCCCATGTCTCAAGTGCCATCGCGCCAGATCCCCTTGATTCCGGCGCATGTTAGCGGCACCGGGCGGAGACTACGATGCATGTTGTCGACGGCTAAATTAGCAAGGGGTTATATTACCTTGAGCTTGCTTAGTAACAAACTCGGCTATAATGATCTTTGTTTTCAATTAAATAGTAGTAGATTTCATCATTTTTAACCATATGGTAACAAATGAGTTTGCATGGTAATATTAAGCTTGCTTAGTAACAATCCAGCTGTAATGGTAGTTGTTTGTAAGTAATTGGTGGTTTTCAAGCATATGGTAACAAATGAGTCCCGTGCGTTCTTGCCTTCTTTGCTTCTTGCTGACCTTGGTGCGTGAACAATGGCAGGTGGATGACACGGTGCACGAGGTGGAGAAGCACCTCCCCGGCGCGTTGAAGGCCGCGTCAGCGCAGGCCTACGCGGTGGCCCGCGGCATCCCGGAGGTGGCGCGCGAGCTGGCCGCCGAGGCGCAGCGATCCGGCGTGAAGGGCGCGGCCCGCGCGGCGCTCGCCAAGGTGGAGCCCGTGGCCAAGGACGTGTACGGGCGCGTGGAGCCGGTGGCCAGGGACCTGTACGTGCGCTACGAGCCGGCGGCGGAGCACCTCGCCGTCTCCACCTGGCGCACGCTCAACGGCCTCCCGGTGTTCCCGCAGGTCGCTCAGATCGCGGTGCCCACCGCGGCGTACTGGGCCGAGAAGTACAACAAGGTGATCGCCGCCGCGGCCGAGCAGGGCTACACCGGGGCCAAGTACCTCCCGGCCATCCCCACCGAGCGCATCGCCAAGGTGTTCGCGTCGTCGCCGGAGGCCGAGGCCCAGTAGTGTGTTTATGCCGTTAGCGCATTACCATCACCCTGATGATGGGTTAAGCTCTGGATTGCCCTCGAACTGAAACTTGAATAAGAAAGTGAGAACCCGGGGGCTTAAGTTTGGTGGTAATGTTGTACTAGATATGGTGGTGGGACGTTGTCACGGACCATGATGATGTAGTCCACTAGCGCTCTGCTTTGTGTGGTGCTCTGCTTTCTCTGCCTTTGTATAAAAGTCGGTCGATGTCGCAATCTTTGGCTAATCCGATGCGATTAGGTTATCTCTTGCCATTTGTTTGTTTTTCCTGTCAGGTTACGGGCGAAGCCGGCAAGGGCAACTCCAGCAGGAGCGAGTTAAAAAAAAAAACGCACTCCAGGCTCCGGATGTTTTCAAATTCTTCCCTCCACCTTCATTCCGTGGGTATGCTTCTGGATAGATTCCGTGGGTCGGGTTATTCTTTGGAGTCCCTAGAGAGCTTATAGAGAGCTTCCGTCCCTTTATCCATGGTGGGTGGTGGGTCTCCAGATGCTCTCTATCATGGGTTATTCTTCGGATGATGTTAATTCTGAAGTTAGAAATATTTTTATCCATGGTGGGTGGTGGGTCTCCAGATGCTCTCTATCTATGGGTTATTCTTCGGATGATGTTACTTCTGAAGTTAGAAATATTTTTATGATCATGGGTGGTGGGTCTCCAGAAATCCTCAGAAATCCTCTATCCATGGGTTATTTTTCGATGATTTTACTTCTGGAGTTAGAAATATTTTTATTCGGATGATGTTACTTCTGAAGTTACAAATATTTTTATGATCATGGGTGGTGGGTCTCCAGAAACCCTCTATCCATGGGTTATTTTTCGATGATTTTACTTCTGGAGTTAGAAATATTTTTATGGTCCTTATTTTTTTGAGTTGAAAATATTTTTATAGTTGAAAATATTTTTATAGGTTATTCTTTGGGGTCTATAGAGAGCTAGGATAGAGGTTATTCTTGAAGTTGAAAATATTTTTATGCCCCCTAAAAATTCAATTTTAAGGGGTTTTAATTTGAGAGGAGTTGTTTTATTTTCAAGGGGTTTTGATTTGAGAGGAGTTGCTTTATTTTTCTTGAGTTGAAAATATTTTTGTGCCTCTGGAAGAGAATCTGATCTTTAGAGGTTTTGATTTGAGAGCTGCTCTAAGCTGTGCCATTGGCTGGCTTGAGAATCCTGTGTGTAGATTGCTGATAGGGAGGTTTCGTTTTTTGGTGGGAATCTGTTGGCTCAGCCTGTTGTATTTGCCCATCTGGTAGCGTGTAGAGACTAGAGAGAGCTCTCGGTGCCACACTGCCATGGCGTTTTGCGCGCTCTGGATTCCTCGTTTCCTCATTTCCTCGGAAAATCCCCCTGCACCGCTCTCCCTCCCTCGTTTCCCTCCCACGCCAACAGCCCCACCCTCGCCGCTCGCGCAGGGTCCGCCGTCGCGTGCACCCTTGACGGGGGCGCCGCCGCGCGCGCTCCCTGAGGGCCGCTACTCGCCGGGGACGCCGCCGCGCCGCAACTTGGGGGCCGCCGCCCGCGGGCTCCTTCGACGGGGAGCCCGCCGCCGCGCGCACGGTCGCCGGGGGCGCCGCCGCGTCGCTCCTTGGGGGCCGCCGCTCGCAAGGGGCACCGCCGCGCCGCCGGGTCCTCCGCGGGCACCCTCGACGGGGAGCCCGCCGCTGCACCGCTCCGTCGCGTGGGTCCCTCCCTCGCCGACGGCGTGCCCCTCCCTCGTGTGGAGGTCCGGGTACAGCCTGCATGGCGTACTCCAGCACGAGCACGGCGCCGGGCACCTCGGCGCGGCCGAGGGTGGCGCCGCCGGAGCCCTCCCGGGGGCCGAGGCAGGCAGCACTTGCCCTCTTTGGGTGCGTGATTTTGGGGCCTCGGGGAGTTAGGAATTGGAACGGGGGAGGAGAATGGGGGAGAGAGGAGACATGGAAGGAGAACGATTCAGTCGCTCCATTCTTTGGCAGAAGGGAGGAGGGTGAGCTGAGGGAGATGGAGGGTAGCACGGTAATAATTACTCTTTAGTTAGTGGATCCAAACAACCACTAAAATTTAGTCTAAAAATAAACTTCTAAACTTTAGACAGCTAAATAGCTAAATTTTAGATGGATGGATCAATCATCTTGCATGCATGCAGAGGATTTTGAAATAAAAAATCATAACTCTTAAACTGAGCATCCAAATTAAATTCGAATTGCACCATTATATTGTCTATGACAAGATCACGCTTAACTATGTTTGAATGATTTAAAAAAACATTTATAATATTTAACAAAAATAGTTTTTTATGTGTAAAAAGATTAAAAACTGTGCATAAATAATAATATACTACGAGAAAATTAATAATTTCATTTTTTTACCATTGAACTACTATCAACGTCCAATTTTAGCCATTAAAGTAAAAACTCATACATCTTTGACCATCGAACTACGGAAACCTAACAAATTTGGTTGTCTACTTGGTTTCAACTTTCAAGTGTGGTTTTGACTATATATGTGTTTTCTAAATATAAACAGTGCTATTTTAATCTAAAAAAACATAAGTAATTTATTTCATATTAGAAAAATATGAAACCAATTTCAAAATATTTTAAAAACACATATAAATCTTAAATAGAGCATCCAAATTAAATTTAGATTGTACTATTTTGTTTCTTACAACAAAATCTTCAAAATAAGAGCACGCTATAGGATAGTGTTTGGTAAAATTGTACCTTAGAATCTTCACGACTAGCTCAATTCACAAATCTCTCTCTAATCATGGATCACACGGGTGCAAATGATGACATATGCATGATAGTTGAGTAATATGGCCATGAGAATTTAGTGTGCTGTCATATGAGCGTGATTGTAGATGCATTCAACAACACATTCTCTAAGAAATATAATATTACAAATTGAATGGAAAAAATCTCGTAAAATATATTGTAATGTTTTGAGCAATAAGTTTTCCATTACTTTACACAGTTATGGGAAAAAAAGTGTACACCTCAAACAAATTATATGAATTGATAAAGAAAAGTGTGCACTTCGCGCAAATTTTATGAACTGAAAGAACAAAATGGATGTACACCTCGAAAAAATTATATGAACTCATGGAACAAAAAATATACACCTGGAACAAATTATACGAACTCACGGAATCAAACAAGTGTACATCTGAACAAATTATACGAACTCATGGAACAAAAGAAGTGTACACCTTGAACAAATTATATAAAGATTTTTCTAAAATATTTGTACCCAAGGAACGAATTTTATGAACTAAAGGAACAGAACAAGTGTATGCATTTAATAAATTATTCAAATTAATAGAACAAAGATGTATATGTTTAGAGGAAATTATACTAATTCTCGAAACAAAACTTTGTATACCTAGAACTGAATAAAGATACATATATCTAGAACAAATTGATGAACTCAAGAAAAAATTTAGAAAAAGACAATATGAACTTATGGAACAAAACATTTATACATCAAGAACAATTTATACTAACCTACAGAACAAATATCTACACAAGAGGATAAGAGGATAGGTAAAGAAAGAATGGATAATAAAAGAAAAATACATTAGATAGTGAATGAGAGTTAAATCAAATTACATAAGAGACTAAAGAAAGAAGGGAACATAAAAAAAAACCATCAAGTGCTATAGTCCCAAAATATATGATTTTAATATCAACAAATCTATAAAAGAAAAAAGAAAGTAAAACAAGTGAAACATAAAGAAAAAACATACTCCCTCTGCCTTAAGAAACAAATCATTGTGTGCTTCAAAACTTGTTTTGCAAAACAAGTCATTATATCTAATTTGCGCATGTGCATACGGGCATGCGGTTTTAGTACCAAACATAGCTAATAAATAGGGACAATCAAGATTATTTTTACCTCTTGTTAACCTATTCTATAATTTCTTAGATGAATTGGTTTTATGGGTTGGAGGAAATAACAACTTACATGAACTCACAGAGTTAATTTGGATACAAAATAACCTACCTAAAAATAAGGAAGAAAAATGAAACGGAAAGAAAAAATCACATTGTCGTGAGAAGGGAAAAAGGAAGGATGAAAGAAGAAAAACTAAGAAGGAAATGGACAGAGGAAAAAAAACATGGAAGCAAAAAGATACGGAAGACGAGAAGGAAAGTTATCAGAAAGAAAAAAGATCGAAAAAAAGCAACGAATGGAAAGAAAAAAAGAAACGGATAAACCTAAGAAAGAAAGAAACTGAAGAAACGGCCTGTGAAATAAAAACAAAACAAATAGGAGAAGGAGAAAATAAAGAGGAGTGACGTGCTGAGCTTTGACACTGGTCCTGTTTGGTTCTTTAGTGGTTTGGTTCCATGAACTAAAATGGATTACAGTCCGTAAATGCTGTTGAATAAAGACACGTTTATCCTTCTTTCCTACCCCATGTACCCCTACTATCTCCTCCGCTTACAGTCATACACCAGGAAGGCATCGTCTCGATCAGCATTGCTCGCCGACAGAAGCGGTCCCAGCGCGGCGGTGACTCCACCGTCGCGCGGGACTCCAGGGACGCGGTCATGGCGCGGTGGCTGCAGTCCGCGGGGCTGCAGCACCTCGCAGTGTCGTCAGCCGCGGGCGGCGGGGTGTCCTCGGCGACGGCACAGAGCGGGAGGGTGGCGGGGGAAGGCCAAGGTGCCGCTTGCGCAGGTGCTCCAGGCGCCGCCGTTGGACTCTGTACAGATCGAGATCGGACCCCATCGACGCCCTCGCCGTCGAGCTCCTCTTCCTCGTCCTCGACCACGTCGCCGCCGCTGACCCGCGCGCTGCGACGGTGTTGTGCGGCTTGGGGCGTCTGCGAGCCGGCAGCGGACAGCGGGAGTGCGGTGGGAGGGAGGTCGGCGGCGACGACGGCAGGCGGGAAGGTGGCGGGGGCTGGGCGGGAGGGAGAAAGGGCAAGAAATGAGGGGTAGTAGTGTCCCCAACACCTTTTAGTCCATTTTAGTCCAGTTTTGTGAGTGTTTGGCTGTTTAGTCCAACTAAAGTGCAAATTTTAGTCAAAAAAATATTTTAGTCCATAGGAATCAAACAGGACCATACTTGCATGCATAAGCACACAGCAAAATCATTAACAATGCATGCATTAAAAGAAGAGATAAAAAAATCCCTATGCAATATCCACTCTCATGTCAAGGCGTCAAAATCAAATAACTCACTTCTCCTGCATGCAGACAGCTAAGCACGCCTCACATGTATGGTCGTGGGTCCTCGTTGCACCGCGGGTGAAAAGATTACTGGGCTAGTTTACTCAAGAGGTCATCAGTAGTGTCGACTGTGGATACGTCGGCTGCAGTTGTGATGAACTGCAGAATTGGTAATCCAAAATGTTATATCTTGTGCTCTCGGCTTCACCTTTTGCTCTGCTCGGTTCAGCTTATCAGTAGGCTTATCAACTACCGAACAATATTTTTTTCTCACAATAAATCAGTCGTTTCAACTTTTCAGCTAGCTTATAAGTTCGGCTGAAGCCCTTTATCTTATCTCTTGTGGTTGGCGCCCTTTATCTCCTGTGGTTGGCGTTGGCAGTTGGTGATGTGAAAGCTGTAAGTTTTTTTGGTTCCTGTCGGTTGCGCTCGCCGAGGAATTCATGCCGATGATATACAATTCCAAGCAGCCAGCGGCCGCCTCCTCGTCGTCTCTTCTTCTCTGGGCCTCGGGTCCGAATGTGTCTTTTACGGGCCTCGCTCTCGGCGAAAAAAAGGAAGCTCACACGTTCTTCTCTCTCTCGCCCAAACTCCACTATAGAGGCTCTGTTTTCGGCCCATCGCTGCCCGCACCTACTATTCTGAACTCGGAGGCTCAGCGATGATGGATGATCTTCTCCAATTTCCACAATATGCTACTCCTGCTCTCTCGAACAGTTGACCTGATGATTAGTTTATCCCGGTCGCTTGGTCGGCTGCGATGACAATTAGTTGCAGTGGGGCGATGCCTATCCTGCTGCCTGAATGATTGCGCCGCTCAGAATCCTCCTACCCTTGGACGTTGCTCCATTCGGGCAGCGGCGGCCAGGCGAAAAGGTCGCCAAATGTGGACGGCAGCACCAAGCAAAGCGACCCGCCTGCCTGCCCGTATCCTTGCTTTACCAACTGCGGTCGGCGTCGCTGGATGCGTATGCGTGCGCGCAGCGAAGCGATTCCCCCAACGGGGAAGATAAAAAGCCGAGGCTCCGATTTGATGCGCGCGGCGGAGGGCCCACGTGTTTGACGGCAACGTCGCGATCGCAGGCGTGTCCCGGTGTATCCATGGGATGCTTTCACCCTTTTTCTGTCACTGAGTGTGCCGGCCGGCGTCCAGCTGAGGACTACTGAGCTGAGATGAGATCTGCCCGGCCTGCGTCAACGGACCACCGAGCGTGGGGAGGTCCAACCAGCACGCCTAACACGTGCTGCTTTCCGCTAGCTACCTTGAATCGGCCACGTACGGCCGGCGACTCCGTCGCCAAAGGAACACCTCATGATTACACTCATGGCTCGCGAGCACGATTTTCATGAGGTAAAAACAGGCCTGTCCCTAGTGGTGTGCGACCCGTGAGACGGTACAGGGCCTCCATTTTTCAAAGCCAATCAACCTAACCTAAAATATATTTCTTGTGATTATTTATCTCTCTGAAGCAATGACAGAGCTCAAAACTTTTTCGTCACGCCGCCGCCGTAGTGGAGGCTGGAGTTGTGGAACTTGATTCTTTAAGACCTTGTTTCTGGATGGAACGTACTCACTTACTGAGTTGCTCAGCCAGAAGACAAGCAAGTTAGTCACAAGGTAGTTTTTCTTTTCTTTACTCGATTGATCAATTCTACTTATTGCTTCACATGGACTAGTTAACAAGCTTTTGCCTTATTTTTTATACATGCGCATCAAAATGGTCTAAATATCTAATGTTTTATAATCGAAGCTATATCTTCTGCAGACCAACTAGAAAATATGATTCTGCTCACCAAAAGCGTAAGAAAAAAAAACAAAGGATAAGGAATGAACTCAACCTCAGAAAAAAAAACTATGAATAAATTTATTATAAAAAAATAGCTAGTAGATATCGCTTAGTTCTATACGGGGCCTCACAGTTTTTGCCGGGACGGCCCGGGGAAAAAAGCACTGCATTATTTTTTCCTTCTATAAAACTTTGAGTGTTTCGTCCCTGTAAAACGAATTTCATCACTAAGTTCAGAATGCAAGCCTGAAGCCCAAGAAAAACACGAACGCTGTTTGGATCCCTTTTCCACCAAATAAGTGTCTTACCTTAGCATCAGCTAATGAATAATATACTTCATAAAAGAAAACTACAAATCGAAGTTGATTTTGACGACACAATGCATCTATTCGAACACTTGCAATGAAGCATTTACTTACTTGTATTCAAGGAAATGGATTTACATACAAATGATACTTCCATACAACATATATTTTCAAAGTCATCTCGTCATCCTCTTGTAGTTTGACACATGAGACATGGAATTGTGAGTCAACATACAATTGAGATGTCTTAAAGTCTTGTATTCGTGGAGGGCTTTTGAAGGAACATCCACAAGTACGGGTCCGGGATCGCTCCCACCAAATGAGGCTCTTGTCTTAATGCGAGGTAGGATTGGTAGGTTTATCGTGAGAGGAAACTATGAGCCAAAGTGGAACATGATGACATAAGCCCGTCCACATTCAATGTATATGTTAATAATGTCTTTACTTGACATCAAATACCTATAACCGTTGTAGGAAAGTATATTTATGTATACATATCTGTGTGCACGGCACTTCAGAGAAACACGTCATTGGATCTATCCCCGCAATTGTAGCCCATCTAGTGTAAAGGTTTTACTTTTACGTTTTGCATCAAAACAAACACCGAACATGGCGTGTTCGTGAAACAAGTTGATCAATATATCCCCGCAAGTTGATCACAAAGTAAAAAGGTTGGCTCGAGACGCGAACAAATATGGTTTGTTTCTAAAGGAACTTTACCCGGCTATATTGTGGCGCGCAAAACAATGAAAATTGCTGCTAAGTGACAGTTCTTATAGCGAGGAACATTGGATTTTGAAATGAGTAATGTTTTTTTTCCAGGTATAAAGCAACGTAAAATTTCCACGCTGAGTGATAAAGCGTTTCTGCAAAAAATATTGGTCTAAAATAAGACAGAGATACTCAAATCCCTGTATGGCGAAGAAAAAGATGAAGATGCGGCAAAAAACCATCCCATCTCCCCGTGAAAACCACCTACGTCGACACGACACTGTGGCGAAAGGGGCACCGAACCCGTCGTCGTCGTCGTCTCTTCAATCCCAACCCCGCACCCAATTAACGCCGCGCCTCCCTTTTAGGGATGTCAACGGGGCAGGTCGGGGTTGGGTGGAGCTTCCGCGAACCCGCCTCCGAAATCCGAGAATAAAACCCGATCTGGCCCCGAACCTCATTTGGAGTGAAAATGTGCACCGCCCCCGAACCTCGCGGGCCCCGAAACCCGATGTGACCCTGAAAACCGAGCCCCTCACCTCTGCCAGCACCACCGCCGCCCCTCACCTCTACCAGCGCCACCGCGCCCTCCTCCTGGCCGCCGGCCGCGCCATTCCCTCCATCCCCACCGCCAGCTTTCAAATCGAGCCCTGCTGCAGCCGAATCGCGCTCCTTTGCCGCCGCTGGTTTAGGGTTGCGCACGACGATGGAGGGCTAGGTGGCGCCGGGTTGGATGATAAGGAGCCGCGGCCCGCGGGGGTTCAGGCTCGGCAGCGCGTGGCGACAGAGGGCCAGGTGGTGCTGGGGAAGAGAGGGAGGAGCGACGGGTGGCGCAGAGAAGAGAGGAAGGAGCGGCGAGCGGCTCGGAGAAAAGAGGGAGGAGCGGCTTGCGGTGTGGGGAGAGAGGGAGGAGTGGCGTGTGCAGAGGCAGCCGACGGCGCGGGGAGAGAGGGAGGGGTGGCGCGGTAGAGGCGTGCGGACTGTAGGCAGGGTTCCAAGTTGGGTGGGCTATATATGTTATTGGGAAT